>NC_090886.1:39614795-39629795 GCF_036669925.1 Montipora capricornis
TTTCTGACGTTCAACTGTAAGAACAACAGTTAACCAAAAGGCTGCCAACTCTTAGTCAAGTGACAGTCAGTTGTTGGCAGATGTGTTGGCCTAAACAATAGCAAACTAGTCTGTGGGATCGTATAGGTTTCATGCACATGTTGTCATTACTTTTTCTGTTGCCTGTTGGCTGTAATTTTACTTTGTGGTTTTTATTCGAGTATTTCCAAATTCATAAATTCTGGACACATATGGGTAACTTAATGAATGTTATGTCAGACCTGAAGTGTCCCATCTCTGTTCCTAATATGCTACAATGTACGTGTGTATGCTGCATGAAGTTTTAAGTAATGGAATTGCCAAAAATTAATGTCTCTGACAAATATCAAGTACTTGTTGTGTACTAGCTGAAGTCAGTTTGGCACAAAAGTACAACAACTTGCTTAAATTTTAAACCATTTTTTTAGGAACACGAGAGAGAGAAGTTTGCTGCTAAGTGTACAATGTTACAAAAGAGGAATGCTGAAATGGGCAAAAGAATAGAAGAATTGATGGAGGTAATGTGTAACAAAAAATTATCCATATTATCTTTATCACTGATCTAACTTTGTTTTCAGAGGATACGGTAATACTAAGAATGCCATAGATCTCAGATAACTACAGTACATGTACATCTGTTATTGAAACTGCTTTAGGTGGAAGATCAAGTTTCTGATCTGAAGGAGAAGCTAGAGGTTTCTGACATGAAGTGCAGCCTTTTGACGGAGGAAGGCAACAAAATGAAAACCCAGTTGGAAGAACTTCTTAAGGTCAAAGAGGTAAGCTTGTTAGTTTCCTGGAAAAAGCAGTTTTAGAGGATCAGAGATTGAGAATAGGGATCAATGTTATTATTGTGAAAGGCTTTTTTTTATTTTGTAGGGTGTGAAGTTGATTAATAATGCTTTCTCTTACTGTACATTGTTGCTTTTGTCAAAAAAGCATTTGTCAGAAGCCCTTGATTGCTTTGTTTTGTTTTGTTTTGTTTTTTTTTTTGACCCCTTTTACGTTAACTTGCCAGGATCTTAAAAAGATGGAAGAGCAGAAGAAGATCATAGAAAAAGAGCATTTATCTAGTCTGGAGAAACTTAAGGAGAGAGAAGAGGAGATCAGACAACTGCACAAGGTATCATGCATTTAAATAGAGGATATTACATGGCTGCACAGGGATACGAGTTTTGTCTTCGAGTAAGAGATAAAATTCGTATCCCCAAGCGGCCATGTACATGTAATGTTCTGTTTATGAAATGATGAAAAAGTGGTCACCAACCACTAAAACATGCATGTTGTGTAACATGAAACAAGATATGAAAGTTATGAAAAACAAATCATGATAATTTAAAATTTAACAATAAAAATGTTAATGTAGTAGAGAAGAATTATATTAATGAAGAGGAAGCTCGCGTTTTATTGGCTAATCGTGTTCGTGACCATGACCACTCCTATATTCTCACTTGTGAAAGATAAAAATGATATGTTCACTGTGTGCGGTGATGATATGACTTTTTTAGTAAACGGAGAAATCCTGGTATTTCATCAGTATCTATGTAATATAAGATAATTATGACTTTGATGAATGCTGTTACTTGTGATTATAAGAGGTGTTAGTTGTCAGATGTTGTGTTCCATTGGGTCATGTGCTGTAACAGGATTATAACCTTGTTATATTGTTTGTTTGTGGAACATTTGTTGGAACATCAATGGACATGCCACTCAACATGGTGTTAGCAATACTACCAATGATTCTTCTCCCTCATGTCAAACTTTTGCATGCAGTACTGTATCTCAATCTCGCTGTTAGAAAATGTGGCACGCAGTATGACCAATTCTCAAGTTTTATGGAATTTAACCCTGACACACTTGCAACTTTGTTTTTGTTCTTTAACTTCACACAGCATTCCGTCCAGTTTATTTTTGTAGTGGTTTTGTAGGCATTGAATGTACTGAAACCACCATGAAAACTTGGAAAACATAAACTATAAAGCATGTTTTTGTTCATGTTGACATTGTACATGTAGATCTTGATGGACCCATGACAGGTTTTTGTTTTTGTGCTTTTTCTGGTTTTATGATGGGTTGCCCCAATTTGCTATCCACCGTGTCCAATTTGTCATGGTGCGCATGTGTCTTAATGTTTTTATTCAGATCCAAGAAGAAGCCAACAAAGCACATGAGATGGCAGTGACATCCCTGGAGGATACTGTTCGCAGTTTAGAGCAGAAATGCACCGACTCTGAGGAAAACAATGTCAACCTTAAGAAACAAGTGGAAGAACTGAGGCAGTTGGAAAAGGAATATGTTAAGAATCTAAATAAAGAAGGCTATCATAAATCTACGCAAACGACATACGATTCATCTCTGAAGGGAAATGATGGTAGGAGTCTACCTTCATTTCTTCATGAATTAATTTTCTGTAGATGTTTGTCAGTCATTTGTGAATAATTATTATGCCTTGCATTCAATTTGCTAATTGTGTCAAAAGATGTTAATGGCAATCTATCTGTCAGGTAGACTGTTAAAAAGGAAATAATTCTTGGTAATCCAATTTTCACTGCACTCAATCCTGGTCTCTCGGCTACTCAGTTGGTCTAGTCATGAGTCAAGAACTACAAGTATAGGGCAAACCTTCAACTTTGGGTTTTGTTTGGTTAAGGAGACCGAAAAATTGAAGCTTAAGTATGACTCAAGCTTGTATCTTAGTGACTTGGTTGTTTTGTTAGTCGTTGAAAGCTATTTCAAACTGTCCTATTTTCTCTGATCCACAGGTAGAGCAATTGATGATCATCCTCGAGTTGAAGATTTTAATTCTCAATCATCCAAAGTCTCACCTAGTCGAACTCCTAATGAAACACCAGCTAGACCATCAGCTCATGTTATCCCAAGGAAATCATCTCTTGAAGAATCCAAGAGTGATTCCCCACATGCCACTCCCACTAAGCAATCTGCAGCTGTAGCAGGTATTAAGAGGTCAGAGGACAAACCCTCTGGGTCAGATGATATTCTTGATGTGCTACATACAAGGATTGATGAACTTGCAGCATCAGATAGTGAGGATGACATCTTTGGAGGTGTGTTTTGTCAGCATAATGCGACTTAAATGATCCTTTTTATGCAGTTATAGTATGACTAAAAATACTCATTGGTGCCAGTACTAGCTTATCGTCGGAAAAACTACTAACTAAAACAGTTTGGTTGTGTTGACCCATTGATATTACGTTATGATGGAGAGACAAATTTTCATTTTAAAATAATGTCACTTCACCCAGTGACCATACGCTTAATGTTACTGCCCAACAACAATGATATTTCTTCCTGTATTCAGTATGTTATTTTACATGTACCAAGCATTGTGCAGGAAAGCATTTCTGTGGAATTGGTGTCTCATTATGTACAAAGTATTCTCGGTTTTCACATGACGTCATGGTCGCCATGTTGGAGCCCCTAAACAAAGAAACGGCAGCCATGTTGGACCCCCCGACCAAATCCTCCGGGAATTCAACTCTATTATTATGCAAACGTTTTCTTTTGTTTTCGTTGAAAAACATGGCTGTTGATCACGTGAGTGGCAGGCTAGGCTTGGAATGGGACTTTGCCGAATGCTGGAACATGAAGACGTTGATGTATTTTTTGACGCGTTGTTAAATCAGATTTTGCTTTCACGAGAGACCATTCTCAATCACATGGGTAACAATTTCTCACGTAAGACTTGTGATTAGCTGGAATGGCCGGGTTTCGTGGGGTGATTCCCCCCCCCCCCCCCCCCACCTCCCTGAGATAACCTGCAGCTTTCTAATACAACTGGTATTCTGCAAAAAAAAGTCAACAGTCAGCTACGCCATTCCTTAGTGGTGTACCCCCTACTAAGAAAAATCCTGGATCCTCCTCTGCCTAATCAATCTTTAGGAGTGGCAATAATGCTTTGGAAATTCTAGATTGACTGTGTATATAAGAATAATCTTATTAATGGGTGTTGTGAGGTGGCTTAGTCACGTATAGGTTGAGCGGCTCTTTTAAACTTCAGCCGTTGTCTTTTTCAAATTTATTCATGTATTTTATCTGTAGAGAAGGAATACAGTGAAGAAAAGGATGATGCTGAAGAATCCGAAAGGGAAAAACCTCAAAGGCCTGATCTTGACCTTGATGACTTATCAAAGCGAATAAATCAAGCAGCTATTAGCGATGACTCGAGCTCATTAAGCACTAGAGAGAGAGAGAATAGTGATGCAAGTCTGGAACTTTTAAGTATGGCCGAGGGAGATTTGGGTGACATGGAAGATAATCAGCCTGATAGCTCAGCTCCTGAAGATGAACAAATGGAGAACTCTCCACAGACTCCAATTGGTAAGACATATTCAATTTTGAGATGGCGTGTTCCTTGAGAGTACGTATCTTCCAGCACCATACCATGTACTTGTACATGATAATTGCCGTGACTTTAATATCTTCAGTTCCCATGCACACGGCCTGCTCTCGTCTGACCTTGTAGCTCAGTCGGTAGAGCAGCGGTGATCTAACCCGAAGGTCGTGGGTTCAATTCCCACCCTGGTCAGAGTTATTCTCTGTCCTTGTGTGGGTTCATTTCCATTAGTAGGGCTAACGCTCACATGGTTCATATGACGTAGAAAACTAGCACTTTACATTACACTCTAATCAGTTAAACTTATAGACTTAACTTTGTCAAATTTCGGGTGATTTTAATGGTTTATGTATAGTCCGTCAAGGGTAAAAGGGTTTAAGGGCGGTGCCTACTATTGTTATTACGCATTCGTTCTGCCCATCTCCAGACACTCGGGTTTCCTATGGGTGATGCTTTCTAATACCGGGATATTTTTGTGCGGTTTAAAACTGCGCAGAGAAAGCAGAACTTAGGAAGTGGTCTTGGTATCAAAAAGGAAAATTGGGTGTAGGTCACCGTAACCATGCATTTTTCAGAGGTAATTACGCTTCAATTTGGAATATTGTTGATTTAATGATCTTTAAGATATCAATTTCCCGCATGTTCATGAGTTGTGCAAAAATACCTTTGAATTAGTAGGCACCGTCCTTAAGTGAATAAAAACAAAGGAATGGGGCAAAACCAGAAATGCTTCCAAGTTGGTCTTTCCCTTGTTGTTTGGTAAATGTTTTGCTTGATAAGTGTGCGTTCTCCTTCATCAGCATCGTTTAAACAGTAGTTTTAATAAGCACCGACAATCAACAAAAAGCGTTGTTTACTTTTTCCCCAAATTGAAGTAATCGATTCTTTCAAATGAGAAGCACGTGACGTTAAAACTTGTAATTTGCAACTCTTTTCCTTGGAACAAAGATGGGGATTTTAGAACACCAATTTCATGCCCAAATATGGACAGAAATAACATCGAAGCTGCACGCGCGAGAAAATGCACGAACTACGTTGGATCCAAATAAGGAACTCAAAAAAAAAACCCCAGCTCTGAACCGGAGTTAAACTCTTCAAGGTCATGAGCCTCTGTTCAAACCTAAGATAAAAATTCATTTTGACGATGACAACAGTCAGGTTATTCTACTCCAAACAACCGGCAACTTCAAATTTTACTGAAACCGATTTGATAAAAGAAAAACTAGACAAAGTTCCAAAGAAGACTCCGTACGGCATAAATCCTTTTTTTTTTACTGTTGTTAAATTTATAATTTTAATCCATTGACTCTTAGCAGTGATCGAGACGTAAATTCTCCCCACAATTTCAATGAAATGTCAATCAAACAGGTATTGAGAATTAAGAGATATTATCAGCTTAAAGGGGCAGTGTCATGGATTTTTGGTAAAATCTGGAAAGCAAAGGAGACCTTTTTACCGATGGCAAACGAAAATTAACACAGTGTGTTTTCGGTTACGCGTAGCCAAGATTAAAAGAAATGCTAACTTGAAAACGTCGGGCCGACGTTTTGAAGTTCGCCCCTTGCATCTTAGATGAACTTGGCCCAGAAGTAATTTAAGAATGAAAAAGTCTCTAAAAATTGATTTATAGTAAATTTATGGTCAAAATAAAGGAATAATTTCCATCATACTACCCCTTTAAGAGGTGTGATCGTGATAACGCCAAATTCGCATGACCACCCAACAAAAGAAATCAGTGGTAGTGTACTCGTTAGGAGAATGAACATTTCGACCGTGGAAATGATAGGTTTAAAGTAATATTTCACAGCCGACCCTCAACTTAGTTTCGGTGCTGTTGTATCCAGGTATACTGAATGTTCATAAAAATCAACCAGCCATCAACGAACAGCAAACTTCAGGTGTAACCAATCATGAACCCAGAGAAAAGGACGAGACCCAGGACAGTAGATATATCGATGCAGATGTCAACGATGTTGATCCAGCCATAATGGAGAAACTAGCTGTGTACATTGCACGATATAGCTATGACCCGGTTCAGCACTCTCCCAATGAGAATCCCGAGATGGAGTTGGCTTTCCAAGCTGGGGATTATTTGTATGTGTTTGGTGAGATGGACGAGGTAAGTGCTACCACTCAAGGTAGTAGTTGTGGTCAAATTTCACAGATTTCAAGGCTGGCGGTTTTTTCTCACGTGTTGGCCATTCTGTATATTAAATTGTACTCTGATAAGTGAGGCTGGCTTTGAAGTGATATTAATTTTTCTTAACAGTACCCAGCTGGTCCCAGATATTTCTATTACTTCATCTCAACTAGACTGAAGTGCATATCGTATAAAACTTCTTTACCCTGCTCTCCTCCTGCATAGCCCTAAAGTCTCCCAATAAAGTTCTTTTTAGTATTTCGGTGACACTAGCTGCCCTATTCGAAATGGGTTATAGGACATAAGATGCTGCTCTACGTTGAATCATCTGCGTTGATTGTTGTCTTACGATGATTTTTTTTTCTAGGATGGTTATTTTTTGGGTGAACTCATGAATGGTCAGAGAGGTCTTGTGCCATCTAACTTTGTGGAAAAAGTTGCTGATGAGAGTGAAATGAGCACGATGATGAATGGAACAGGAGACCTCATTGGTAAGACCACGATTGGCTTCATTTCAACTGGTGCATCCGTCATAGTTTTCCTGTTCCCTAATCTCTTTGAATGTCTGCAGCGCGTGACCCAACGACGATGAAATAGCGGTCATGAGTGTATCTGAGCAGTAATCCTTCTCATTTATGAACTTGTTCTCTTGTTTCGGCTTAAGAGCAAACTGAAATGTCATCGATGATTTTCCTTGACCATTCTGACAATAGTTTGCCTTGCATTGTCTGTGGAATTTGTAATTTTTTTCCTACGACGCTGCCCATGATTTAAAATATGTGTGAGTGTTTTTGCGTCCATGTCTGTATGTGAAACTATAATTTGCTGTGATGTTGCTTTCAAATTATTTTATTTAATCTTGCTTCCTGGCATTTTTAGCTTCTTATTTCACGGAGTCATGATAACAATAAACTTTATTAAAGTCTTGAGTTTATTTAGCGCTGAGGCACCAATAAACCTTTTCACGGTTTCTGACGCCATATTGGTTGGGGGGCAAACACGGCTGAAATTACAGTGAATGTATGGGAATTTTGCCGACTTTGAATTATTATAAATCCTTTAAGGTCTGACGATTGTGGAAAGCGAAAACACCTCTAAAAATGCACTTCGATTGACATTATTTTCGTGAAGTATGACGCTCGAAATCAAGCTGTAACGACCGTAAATGAAATATGCAAATATATAATGCTATTTCTGACAGTTGTAGCCTGCGAAATTGGCAGAAATGGATATTTTGCCGGCACGGACCAGAGGACTGGGTCCGGTGTCTGGTGTGGATTATGGGTAATTTGTCGTGCAAATAGTGAGCCGTTAGGGATTTGAATTAGTCTAGGTTCAGCTTTCTTCGCCTACATTTTTTTTGGTTAACTTTTCCCCTTAGCCTCCAAGGGGTAGTGGCACTTGCATAGGGTTTGGAGAATAAGTTCCCTCATTCCCGAAGGGTTTTGGGTTTTCGTATCTGGCAGGTGCCCAGTGTATTTTTTCTTTGACAAGTTTTTAGGAGGTCAGTACCGTCAAGTATGCTAACGTATTGTTATACTGTAGCGGGGTTTGTATGCATATCGTAAGCAAAATAAACCGGCTTGTGGCGCTTGCTGTCCTACATGCCCAAGTATCTACGCAGTTGTGATGTGATTGAGTTAGTTATGTTGTGTCTGATTGAGTAGTGAAGTCATATGAACAAAATTATGCTAATTCCCGCGAAATTTCAAGCAACATGAGGAGGTTTCTAATATTGCCTTGGGCAATCATCTGATTGTCCTTTGAGTGAATGATATTAATAAAATGACTAAGACTATTTAAAAATGTTTGAATCTGCCTTCTTGCAGTGGAGTTACAGAGGTTTGAATTCGGCCAAAGTCCCATACGTTCACTGTAATTTAAGCTGCGTTTGCCCGCCAACCAAGATGGCGTTAGAAACCGTGAAAAGGTCTATTGGAGACACGGTAAAGAAATCAAATCATTGGTTGGTTTTTGAGGAGAGGGGAAAACCGGAGTACCTGGAGAAAAACATCTCAGAACAGAGTAGAGAACCAACAAACTTAACCCACGCATGACTCGAACCCAGGCCACATTGGTGGGAGGCGAGCGCTCTCTCTTCTGCGCCATTCCTGTCGGTACTATTTAATGAAATAATTAGCTAGATTGATTTCTTTGTAAATTAGCCTTAAACTGTTTACTGTGGATACAGGTTAGAAAAAAGTGTTGTTGTTTTTGTTGTTGCAACTGAAACCGACATTTTTTTTTTTGGCAGATGACTTAGTGGACAGCAGCGATGAGGAAGATGCAGAGGGTATACATATATCTTGTTAATCAGTCAAATAGTGTGCAGTTTTGTCTAACGACTTGTTAGAGGATGCAATTCTTAAATTAAATAACAAATAACCCTGCAAATGTTTCATAAATTATTAAATGAGATAAAAATTAACATTAAATGGCCTTTAACGCTTTTATTGCTGCAGTGGCTCATTAACTGGAAACTAACGCAAGGGCTTCAGTGTTGTAAAACTGAACAACGATAAAAAATTAACAAAACTGAAATCTTGCGGGTAAACTATTGTTTAATGTGGTAAAGCGTCTTAAGATAACCTAATACCCTAATGTCGTTTTGGCAATTACGATTTTATATAATAACTTTCATCAATTAATGCGTTTTTGTCTTGTTGTCACCCGTGATATGCCACCAATCAGATGATGACAGTGTATCTGAAGATGGAGAAACAAGTGCCGAGCTCGTTCTTCCCGAGGAAAATGGCGAACGTCAATTGAAGCCTGTCCGAATGCTTAGATTTTCCGGTATTGAAACTTTAACCTTATCCACACTTAACTAAATTAAACCGAAGCATGATCATAAGTCCTCTGACATAATTTGAACGATTATTTTGTGCAATATTTTACCTAAATTAAACAAATATCAATCAAAATGTGTTGAATACCTTAAACACACAGCTGTAAATTAAAAAGTGAGATAACGAAAGTCCTTGTTTCTTTTAAGTTATTTCGTGTTACTTAACAAAAAAGTTAAAAAAGGGGAAACTTGTAGGTATTTTGTTCCATCCCTCGATAGAAGCTTTCATAAGTTTTCCATGCACTGCCACAATTAACAATTTTTCGTCTCTGTGTTATATCTTATTTAAGTTTAGTAGTTAATGCCAGGGTCTTTAAAGGGAGATAAGTTGACCCTTCTGAAAGGGTCATTACTGTAGAAGGGTGCTTAAGTAAGATAGTAGTAAGATCCCTCAAAACTTAACCAGTGTCGCCGTTGAGTTGTAGAGGCAGGGTACCCACAGGGAATGTGGAGAGGTCAAACTGTGATCAGTACTACTGGGTCTCTATGCATCTTAAAAAGTCGGGTTTTTGATGCTAGAACGGCCTCTCAACTGGAGTACAGATTTAACCGTTCAAGAGTCACCCCCGCCACTTCGAACGTTTACATAAACAAAAAAACCTGAATCCCTACTCAGGAAAGTTGGGAAGGCAGAGATTCGGTGGCATACGCTCAGCAAAAGGAAGCGAATTGCCAAAAAGAGTACGGAACCATCAGGAAAAGTCATTCCTTCTACATTTACAGTGTAGGCAGACAGCTCCGTTTGTAATTTGTCTGGGATAACCACTCGTGTTCTCATCACTACAGGCAAACTACACCGTGCATTGCGCTTATCAGTGGAGCACATACCCGATGTTGGACTGGGGGACATTAAAGAAGAAGACGAAAATGAAATACATAATGAATCGGAACATGTCTTGGATAAGGAAGATGGACCTAAAGGTTTGACGGTGAACCAAGATGGCGCTATCAGTGATGAAACAGACTCGGAATTCCCCCGTAAGTCACTGAATTGTACATTTCATTGCGTCGCAAACTTTTCAAAGCGTTTCAAAATCTTACTGATCACAGTTTATTCTGAGCACTGATGAGGATTAGGGATCGATTTTATCACTTTTTATCAAGATTTTTTCCTCTGCCTGACGCAAAATGGACTTACATTGTTGAAATGTTGAAGTTGTGTGTTTTGCATATATCTAGTTTTATTGTTTTCCTCTCTGCTGCGTTTCGACACCCTTTTTTTTCTTCGGTGCGCCGATTCGCACCTTTCTAAAGGATACACAGATTATTCATGACCTTGGAATAGCAAAGATATGGCTGAGGTCAGCTTTTGATTTCAACGTGCCACCACGGCCTTAGTTGTTCAAAAGTCGTTGAACGCTAATCCTAGGGAAAAAAAATTGACCAAGGAGTTTTTTTTCTCTTCTCCCAAATGTTGTTCAACGCTGGTATTCGGTAAATTTTTATATTTGAGGGATTCGATCTTGAAAAGCAAAAATAAGGAAATGAAAGTTTTACCCAAAAGTTGAAAAAATGAAACCAAAGTCTACGCTATTCCTTGAGTAAGTTAATCGGGAGAATGCCCGATTTGTAAAAGGATGTCATTCCAGTTTTTTGGAGCTCCTTGCATTGTTAGCCTTACAGTTTTGCAGGCCATTGAAAAATCTCTCCATAATTAATTATAATCTATCGCCTCTTTGATTGTTGGGTGGACTCTTCTTTGTTCTAGGAGTTCCATCACCCAGACGGCTATTCCTTGAGCGTCAGTTTACTCGGAGCGTGCTGCTAAGTTGGAAGCCCGCTGACTTTCCTCCCGAAGAAGTCAAAGGTTATGGTGTTTATGTCAATGGAGACCTGCGGTTGATGATCAAAGGAGGAGATAAAACAAAAGCTTTGCTGGAAGATATTGACCCTGAAGAGGTAAAGTGCGTATACTGAAGTACTTGTAATGAACTCGGGAATTTTGGAGAACACATTCTGCCTATCGTGCGGCAAGATAAGCATATATGTTGTGAGGCAATAGTAAAGCACAGCTCGTGCTGTTTGGGTGTTGTCTGTCTTTTTAGCGGCGGCCTGCAACATATTTTTCAATCTGTCGCCAATCTTTACTTTTCCCTCTGTAACTGGAACCAAATAGTCGTTGATACTCAAATGCCAGTTTAAAGAATGGCCTTGGAAAGTCCATAGAATTAAGTGTGTTGCAACTATAAAGCGGGGGATATTGCTGCTTTGACATACCAGTTGGAATAACTTCTGCATTGTAAATTGTGTTTCAGACTCATCGAATTTCTGTGAGAACGGTAACAACGAATGGGGAAGAGTCGTCGGACCGCTCAGCTGTGGTGACAATCGGAAAAGGTAAGATAGATGACCGTGGAAGTCGTAACAATTGGAGCGGATGTCTATAGAATCCAACTTCCAGCATCAAACTCAAAACAACAAAACAACGACGCCCGAGCCCGCTTAAATTGTCTCCTTGTCAACAGAGAGAAAGACAATCGTCCAACCAAGGTTATCTTGACGGTCTAAGAGCAGTGGGCTTGAACCAAAACCAGTGTAATTCCCTTTTTGTGAATAACGTTACAGGTAGATGATCAATTGAACGAACTAAATTAGGTTACATACTCACAAGTAAGAAATGATTAGCTGTATCTTTTACTTTCAAAACTAGATATACGATTTTGTTCCAGGACAACGTCTGTCTCATTTGCATTAGTAAGAAGCAACGGAAATGAGGCTATTCTTCACCCCAGCTGATACCCTCGTGGTGACAGCCTTTCCTCACATTAATTTTTATTCCCCAGATGCCAACCTTGCGCCTAGTCACGTGCATGTCACATGCGTATCTCCAACGTCAGCCAAGATCGAGTGGTCTCCAGGAAACAGCTCGTTTAGTCACGAGATCCTGGTCAATGGGACACTACACAGGACGATACGTGCAGGAATCTTCCAGCATACAATCACTAACCTCGAGCCAGACCATATGTATAAAGTACATGTGCGTGCAAAAAGCGGAAAGAAAGTTGTTGACGAGGGGAATGAGCTGGACATTGTGGTGGACTTTTTAACAGCGGAAACAGAGTTTAGAACCGAACCAGGAGGTAAGAAAGAAAGTAAGTTCTCTTGCCAGTCAAAAAAGACAAAAATTTAAATGGACCAATCAGATCACGCATCAGGTACGTGGAGGCTGCACTGAAAAAGCGCGAGAAAATGCAAGCTTATAAATCACCATTGTTCTTGTCCTCCTTGCCTTTGATTTGTTAAGAAACTGGCGCGAGATGCTACAGCTAGTGGTCTTTTCGGCCTGGTTTTCTCTAGCGACGCAAGCAAACGCACAAGTAGCTTGTTGTTCATTAGAGCCTTTTGTTAGAACAATAGACAAGCGTATGTTGCTCGTGCTTATGCTTGCGTTTCTAGTGAAAACAAGGCCTTACTCGCTGTATGAATGTTACTGCGGCGTAGTAATGCGAAAGCATTTGAAGTGCTTTCGTCACTTGACGGAAAAGTTCCGTGGAGTCTACGGTCTACTTTCTCAGTCTCTCTTTGGATCGATCAGACCATGCAGAAAAAAATCAAGGTGTCATATGGGATACACCATGTAAAGAAACCTACATTGGGTTATATATATATTTAGTATAAATACACAGGTGATTATACAAAATCGCGCGCTCTCATTGGCTCGTTTTCTCGGATTATCAGCCGATAATCACCTCGACGGACAAAATGGCTGCCAGTAGTCGTTTTGCCACTGTAAGTGAAGATGATTTCGCGTTGAAATGTTTTTTTTTTCTCTTTTTTGAAATAACCACCTGTGTATTTATACTAAAACAATTATTCGCCTCAGGCTCAGTGATTATCGGTGAATATTCACCTCGACTTCGTCTCGGTGAATATTCACCGATAATCACTTCGCCTTCGGCGAGTAATTGTTAAATATTCACTGACAGAGAAGTCTATACGGAAAAATTGCAAACAGAGGCGTTGCTGTATTGTCTGAACGATAGGGAGGACAGTACAGCAAGCACAGTCACCAAAAAACGTTCAGGCAAGAGGTCCTGTAAACTCATTTATGTGGAGTTCACATAAAACTGAACTCAAGTGGAGATATGTCTAGACATGCACTTAACTAGATGCACTCCGATTTTGACAGACAATTAAGGCTGTCAAGTGTTCCCCTTAAGTCTGCT
The DNA here is from genome assembly GCF_036669925.1 of Montipora capricornis. Taxonomy (NCBI): domain Eukaryota; kingdom Metazoa; phylum Cnidaria; class Anthozoa; order Scleractinia; family Acroporidae; genus Montipora; species Montipora capricornis. The sequence continues at coordinate 39,628,322 of NC_090886.1, forward strand.
TTTCGAGGAGAGACTACCAGGGGCCCGTTTCTCGAAAGTCCCGAAACTGTACGGGCCATTTTCGGGTGTCACAATTCCCTTTATATTTCAAGAACGGAGAGGATTTAAGTCGTCAAACTTCACAGACGTGTTTCTTTTAGTTAGCTTGAAAACATGTTAAAAGATCGGCTTTCCAAAACAAGCGGTTAGCAATTTCACAAATGGCTTTTCGTGCCCGAAATGTTTTCGGGACTTTCCAGAAACGGGCCCCTGCAGGTGCCTTTACCCCCAACGTAAATATAATGCCAACCCTAACATGTACCCTGGTTCCAAGAAATTGGGCGTGAATCTAATTTGCGTGCATTTCAGGACTTGCGTGGGTTCTTTTGTTCATTGTCATTCCACAGGTCTGCCAGACCCGCCATTAGACGTGAAAGCATCTCTTGGTCACGCCAACTCACTCGACGTTAACTGGATTCCCGTGACCATCACCGACAAAGGAACATCGAACGGTGCGCGCGTGACTGGATACAAAGTATACATCAATGGCTTCCCTTGCACCGAGATCACGTCACCAACTGCGGATGGTGTGACAGCTGTGTCATGGATGGTCGAACGCGCGATTAAGAGAAGTCATAGTGAGGTGTTGCATGTCATTGTAAGAACTCAGTCGTGCGAAGGGGAATCTGCGGATTCAAATGAAGTAGAGCTTCCCATTGAGATGTTTAATTTTAAAGTAAACCAGTTTGTAAAATCCAATGTTACTGAGCCTATCGCTAAAACAGCTAATTTGGTATCTCAAAACTCGGTTGAGGACAAAGATAGTGGACTACATAACGATGCTGCTGCTACTATTGAACAAAAGGAACGGTCTGACAGTGTAAAAAGGTACAGTCGAGATGAAAGCGGCAAACCGATATTAGCTTTGGTGAATGGCTCTCATGAGCAAGGGGATGGAGTTACAACTCCCGTAGCACAGCCGCGAACTATGGGTGAACCCATTGTGTGGAAAAATGAGGAGGTGGACGACTCCGAAATTGCCGATAGCATCTCGAACTACGACGAGAGAGAATCGGAAAACGAGGATGAGGAGCAAGTTGAGGTTTGGACTCCGGACTTTATGCATGATCGTGTGACCACAACAGGGAAGGAAACGGAAGAGAAAAAGCCGAAAGCAAACTCGGAAGAACACGTTGAAGATCTTGATAAGGCAAGTGAAGTGGACAACGAAGAGAAAGAGGTACTTTTTATAAAATAATTAGTATAGTACGCGCGCTCTCATTGGTCAATAGCTGTGTTTAGATGAGAGTATGTAAACACGGCTGTGACATCACACGAATTTTGATTGGTTATGTGTTGTCAGACCCGCGTTTTGATTACCTGGTAGGAAATATGAGCGTGTATCAAGAAAATTTGTTTCAATCAAGAAGTTAAAAAAGCAGCCTTTTCCTTCATGTGTCGAATTATTTTTGAGAAATATTTTTAAAAGCAATGG
>NC_090886.1:39634795-39652295 GCF_036669925.1 Montipora capricornis
TTTTAAATCTACTTTTATTGACATAAGTTTATTGACGTAATTTTGGTGGTAATTACATGTATAAAGTGTTCTAAATACAGGTGCCGGCTCGCGGAAACGAATATTTTTGAATTACAATACTGGAACATTGGACGTAATTACTAATAGTTTCCTGTGGTGGTCGATCCGTGCCTTTAACCATGCATATTTTCTACTTTCATGAAAAGCTGCTGAATTAGAGAAGGAGCCACATTAGTAGAAATATCATGCACCAAACTTGCCGTTTTTTCAAAGTAAACTTTTATGCTTCTGCCAGTCTCGTGACTTCTTTCTAGTTAAGTTACTGTGATGTTAAGACCTTCAAAATCAGAACCAGTTGGTTTCCTGATCATTTTCTTGTAACAAAATTGCGTTTGCAAGCCATGCATTTTATCTCTGGTTGCAAACGCAACTGACATCCTTCATGATAGGGTGTTATGACATTTTCAGGAATTCATCAAGTGATTTTTTTTCTTTCGTCTGTCTATAGGGCGAATTACGTGGAATTCGAGGTTTAGTCCCCTCCAATTTTCTTGAAGATTTGTCTGATCCATCTGAAACCCGACAAGGATCCGCTCATGAAGACAGCTATGTAAGTAATAAACTCTTATTTCTCTACACTGTTTAAATTCCCTTAATTTCGTGTTCTTTCGTCGAGATTCTTCTCCTCTGCGGACTACGGCGTCGGTGGCTGTCTGAAGTATTGAACTTTGGTAGCATGAACTGAGTTGATAAAAGTAGATTGATCTTCCTTGGAAGATTTTGATAAGCCTTTCGGGCGTTACTTCTTTGTTTGAGCGAATGACGAGATTGTGGGTTGTGACGTGTTCTCACATCTATATATATTTACAGATTTTATGATATTTTGTGAGTCCATGTACTTGAGTTCGTTGGCATAAGGCGTGCGATCCCCAGGGGTGAGAATGTACCCAATGGTTGGGAAATCGGTATGGAATATTTCTATGGGGATGCTCTCTCCTCCTTCCAGGGGATATTTATTACTTGCGATAGTTGACTGTTCTCCTGCCACTGGAAGTGCAGTTATTGGGACAAAAAAGCCGAATGAAATGTATGATATTGGCTTGATAAGTTGTGCTGGTTATTTTAGTGGGAAAGTTCTGTACTTACAATCCAAAACTGAAGTATTGTAAACGAGCCGGTGAGACGGGGGTCATAAACTGCAAGTATTCTGATACGGTTGAGCGCGTTCTGTCAATCAGTAACTAACTGTCTGATTACTTGACGAGAAAGTGCCATTCTTTTTTTTTTGTTCAGTGATAATGACGGTGATCGTCACGACTACATGTATGACAAAGAATAAACCTAAGTATCATCAAAGAGGCCTTTTGCAGCTAGTGATCACATGGTACAAAAACCGCCGCCCTGGAGGGCAATTTGCGCACTGGCACATCTAAAACAAAGGAAATTTAAATTAAGTTGTTTGGTTTAAGATGTCCCAGTGTGCAGTTTGCTCTCCAGTGTGGCGGTTTTTTGTACCATGTGATCGCCAGCTGCAAATGGCCTATTTTTTGAAGACTGATTGAAGTGTCTTACTGCATTCCGTTGATTCTGTTAATGTCATTGATCAACACAGGTCATTGCCTAATGGCCCCCTTGAATGCGTGGTGCTGACTGGATTTGCTTGCGCTCAGTTGACGTCCTTCTGTTTTGCTTTTTGGTATTTATCTACACTTTCTTCGCTGTCATATAATTTAACACTATCTTTCTTATCATGAAGATGATGATAATTTTCCTTCAAGAAGATCTTTTCTAATTATCCTATAATCATCCTGCATACCTTTTTCTGTGTAGTGAAGGAAGAACCTGCTCTTCACCAATGCGTCTATGAGTAGTCTTATATTGGGAATTACCGGGTATATGTGTTGTTTTTAATGATTGTTCTCTCTCCTCCGAGAACTTTTTCCATCAGGTACTTCGACTTTGTCCTCTCAATTTCCTCAAAAACCAGCAGTTAATATGACTTGAATTGTTTAATTTGATTGTGTTGCCCGCAATCAGCACCTCAGCTCGAAATCAAAGGTCACGAACGTTATTCTTTTTGTTGTTCGGATTACCTCGCTTATGATGCATGTCGTTTTGAACTTTGAAATCACTTTCGTTATTCTTTCTTGACTTTTGAGGCTTGTTTCGAACTTCGGAAATCTTGAAGCTATTCTTTTGATTTTCGTATTCCTCAGACTCATTTGAACCTAGAAGATTGCGTCTGTTTGTGCTGTTTTTCGTTTTGCCAGTGGGTGGTTGCGTTGTATCCCGTTATTCTCTGCATCAATAGCTGGTTAACTTATATTTCGTTATTGGCGCTTTGATTACGTCATATTGCACAATTTACTGCACCATTGTTCACTGCTATGATTGTACTTACTTACTTACTCACTTCCATCCTTCCTTCCTTCCTTTCTTCCATCCTTCCTTCCTTTTTTCCTTCCTTCCTTCCTTCCTTCCTTCCTTCCTTCCTTCCTTCCTTCCTTCCTTCCTTCCTTTCTTCCTTCCTTCCTTTCTTCCTTCCTTCCTTTCTTTCTTCCTTCCTTCCTTCCTTTCTTCCTTCCTTCCTTTCTTCCTTCCTTCCTTTCTTCCTTCCTTCCTTCCTTCCTTCCTTTCTTCCTTCCTTCCTTTCTTCCTTCCTTTCTTCCTTCCTTCCTTTCTTCCTTCCTTCCTTCCTTTCTTCCTTCCTTTCTTCCTTCCTTCCTTTCTTCCTTCCTTCCATCCCTCCTTCCTTTCTTCCTTCCATCCTTCCTTCCTTCCTTTCTTCCTTTCTTCCTTCCTTTCTTCCTTCCTTCCTTCCAATCCTTCCAATATCCCGGGAATAAGATTCTTTGTTTGTTGTATTTGCATGATAATGTAGCATTCATATTGAAATGATATGGAAATACCTGGAACAAAACGTGTTATTTCCAAATTGGGTACAACATTGAGTCAGCCGGTTAGTTCTATTATGCCGTGATGGCGTAAAACATAAGAATCATAGGCTGAAATGGGAAAAAAGTCAAGGTACCGTAACTTGCAAGTGAGTTTAAGCAAGGACAATGACAACCTCAGCGAAAACGCCTCGTCTAATATAACTTGTTCAGGGGGTACAACGCGAGCGAACTATCCTGTAACTGGATGGGTACTAACCGTTTTAGAGTGAAGTTAGAAAATGAATGGTTCGTTGTTGTATGGTCGTGTTGTCGTCAAAACCTAAAATTTGGTGATTTCACGTTGTTTTTTAGTGCAGCACGGTATTGAAATGCAATAAAATGTGTGCAGAACTATTATATTTCCTTTTTTTTTAAACCAGAATATTCTTGTTTTGTGTCGTTGCCGTAGCGAAAACGTGTTTACTTTTTTTTTTTGTCTCTTGAAATGCACATTGAGCCAGGAAGCAAACTATGAGAGGAAGTGAGTCATACTGCAGAATACAGCCCGCTAAAGTAACCAATCACAGCGCGCGTAATAATCTTACAATTATGATTCGATTTTCAATCCAGAAACCCAATTATCTTGAATGACTAGCAAAAGATGTCACTTTGTTGTTATCTCGCTAGGAATCTCCTCTGGCGTCTGCCGAGAAGTACAGAAACATCAACGGCGGCACGAATCACGTGACGCCCAGTGAGGACACGCCCAAGAAGAAGAAAGGTATCTTTTCTAAGGGAAAACAGATGTTCAAGAAGATTGCCAAGAGTCATAATTCGCAGAATTCCAAGAGGTGACACTGCTAATGGCTTCGAAGCGCCTCGTGGTACGCCCTTCCCGGACTGAGTGGTATTTTGCATGTAAACAGCACGACTACGTGTTAGTGAATACCGGTCTCCAAAAGCTATTTTTCAACCAACGGCTTGTCACTGCTATCAGGGACTCTATCGGAACACACCAAAGGGTCAGATCAAGTTCAGTAATGAGCGGGATTAGATCCACTTTGTCCAGTAACGGCCTGTGAAGTGTCACCACTAATATGATTGACGGCGACAAAAAGGTGGACGAAACCGGAAATGGAGTTTTCTCATTTGCTTGAAAAGGGGATTGAAGAGGTAGCACATATGCGGTCGGTCGCACAGTAATTTTTTAATAAAGTTAGGATGAGCTGTCCACCGCTTTGAAAGGAGCGATCGACGTTTTACCAAACTTTTAACATTACAGTTTAGAGGATTTGACCCTTCAACTTTCCGGGCGCTTAAAAAATCGCCAAAAAAAGACATTATTTTGAAAACAATCTTTTACCGACTCTAAAAAGACACTCTCTTCTTAAATTTTCACGACTGACAACTGACTTAAAGAGGAACTCCAACCACTCTTGCTGTGCAGTCGTCATCTGTATTGGGGGGGGGAGAGGGGAGGTGGGGTGAGGTGCTAAATGTAAAAACAATGCGCTTTTAGTGAATTTTAAAATAAGTTATCATTTTACATACGTACCATATGCCAGCTTCTCAAAGAAGCCGTTTTTCCAGATCGTTTTTATATATAACTCAAATCCCTTGGGATAGAAACGACTTCCGTGGCAAACTGAGTGTAAAAAAGGTATTTTAAATTTAAGTGTTGATCATTTATGATTGATTTTCATATTTATTAAGTTCTTACATGCGTTTCGTGGACTACATTCGCTGCTATGTGAGTTGCGTATTGTTTGCTTTTCAGTTTCTCTTTTATCGTTTGGATTTAATGTGAAATTTAATGTGAATGTTTCTGGTTTTGAACATCTGCAAGAGAGGACGAGGCAAAAGAACGGATCCCCCTGCCTCATTACTCTCGCAAAGCTATTTTAAGTTTTCGTTCCCAATGCCGTGCATATTGAAAAATTTTATTGCGTCGTTACAACCGACCAATCAGGTGCCTCTCTAAAAAAAAAAAAGCTGCGTAGCTAAATAAGATTTTAAAGAACTATCATTGGAAGAGGCCCATTTATGGAGGATCCGTTCTCTTACCTCATCCTCTCTGGACACCTGTCAAGATTGGTCTAAAAGGTTAATCAAGGGCCTCCACAAACGAGGCAAGTTGTTATCGACGAATATTTCCCGTCGGCAACTGTTAGTGTCCACATACGAAAAGTTAAGTTGTTGATAACCGGTACGTTTTGCCAGAGCCTGGGAAAATAGCGACAAGAAATGAAGAACCGCTGACTCTAAAAAGCGTTTGCGTCGCTGCGGAGTAGACTTTAGAAATCGATAACTTGCGCACAGACGGGAAAAAAGAGAGTTGTCGATAACAAAACGGTCTCGTGTGTCATCGACAACTAAAGTAAAGTGAAACTACTTTGTTGTCGACTATTTTGTTTCGCTGATTGTAGTCGATAACTTGATTCACTAAAGAGTTATCGATTACAGTTTGCCTCGTTTGTGGAGGCCCTCAAATCACTTGGCGTTTGACGTTGTTCGAGGCGCGATTTTCGTCGCTTACTCGGGCCCGAGATATGTGCGCTGGCGCATTTTCCGAAACAGCGGCTGGCTGTTGTGCAGAACTTATTACTATTCTTATTGAAATTAATAGGCGGAAATAGGTTGTATAGTGTCCATGTCAATGAAGGAAATCTAGTTTTGTAGCTTTCAGAAAATTGAATCAGGATCTTTTATCTGAGATAGATATTTTACTCTGTAAACGTTTCGGCGTAAGTGTAAATATGGCAGAAGTGTTAAAGACTATAATTTATCAGTCGCGAAGTTTCGGGTGTTGGCATGTAAAATTATTTACTTTGTTACTCTCGTGACAAGTCTCGGTGATGCTTTGTCCGCGTAATTACATAGTTTTGTATGATGGCCTTTCCGCGGAACATACCATAATGTTCAACAAGCTGGTCAAGTCGCACAATGTTAGTGGCACGGGGGAGTTAAGATCTGTTTAGATCTGGAACGTGCAGTACACACGTTCGTGTCCCATTATCGAAATTGCATAATAATTGTAACAACCATCTATGCTTGATATTGTACAATGTTCTACCAGAAACCCGTAAGGGTTGAAACGTGTAACGCGCTTTCACAGCTTCCGAATATTCAGTGCGAACTGATTGGCTGAATGTTTCAGTGCTAAGTACCATATTTGGAAACCCCTCGCTCTTGTGGTTCCAAATATGGTACTTAGCAAATTGAATATTCAGAAGCTTGTTTCCCAGCACACAAGGGGCCTTTACACGTTTCAACCCTTATGGGTTTCTGGTTCTACTTAGTTTAGGAAAGGCTTGTTCTTGAGTTATTCTTTTCCAGCGCCTAGTTTTCGCGCGTGTGGATTAAAAATCAGCGCACGAAATTGGCCTGGACCTAACGTACATTCTGTTACCGAGAGCAAGATGAACAGGATGACTTTTTTGGTCGAGTTTCCCAAAAGAAAAGGATTTGTGAATTTTGTATTCCGCGATAGTCCTACAGAATGCTTCCTTGATTTCCTTATCCTTTTTTTGGCAGTGAATTGTTGTCATCGTGCAACTTTCGTACCCCATTAGTTGGTTTCCAACTAATACATAGAGACGGAGATATTGAAGGTGAAATCCATAATTGCTGGTAGACGAACAAAAAGGAGGAGGAGGAGGATTTTTTTCTTTTTTTGGTCAACCAACGTGATGACGAAAGGTGAAAATTACTAACATCATGGTATTCTTCGGAGAGGCCACACTGGTATTTCTCATTAACACGTGAACATACATCGTTACCCAATAGACCGTTTTCGAATTCTCAAGGCTGGACTGGGTCTAGCATAAAATGGAGGCTAATGCGGGCAGATCTTTTCATACACAAATTAATTTGCCCACATTCGCTTCCGTTTCATGCTAGATCCAGTCCAGCCGTGAGAATTGAAAATGGTCTTTTCTCGAGCTCTCAGGCGCTTCTGGTGCGGTTACGCATGCTCAGGTTAGGGTTAGTGTTTCTTCACTTGAATATGTTGATTGGCCAAAAATAAGACACAAACAGCAGTGATAAACATATTGAACTTGTTCATTTTGATTATGACTTGACGTTTCGTATGTGCTCTACATGTACATACCTTTTCAAAAGTAACTGTTGAAATTTAAAACAGCTACTTATATATAACAAAGCGGATGAGGGGACTGAAACTTAGATTAAGCAAATACTTATTAGTATAATAATAGTAATAATAATAATAATAATAATAATATTAATAACAGAAAAGATTAACAAAGCATCAGCTTTTCACTTCCGACGTTGACGTTGAAAGCTGGCTCAAGTTCAATAAAGAACCTTCTTTAGACCTTCTTTACTCAAGAACTTGAGCCAGCTTTCAACGTCGGAAGTGAAAAGCTGATGCTTTATTAATCTTTTCTGTTTTTATTATTATTATTATTATTATTATTATTATTATTATTATTATTATTATTATTATTTTACTGTTAAGTATTTGCTTAATCTAGGTTCCAGTCCCCTCATCCGCTTTGTTATATATAAATAGCTGTTTTAAATTTCAACGGTTACTTTTGAAAATGTATGTAGAGCACATACGAAACGTCAAGTCATAATCAAAATGAACAAGTTCAATATGTTTATCACTGCTGTTTGTGTCTTATTTTTGATCAAACTTCGATGGCCCAAGAACAAAATATGTTGATTGGCCCTTTGCAGCTGGCGATCACGTTGTACAAAAACCGCGATACTGGAGAGCAAATTGTGCACTGGGACATCTAAAACAAAGCAACTTAATTTAAATTGTCTTTGGTTTTAGATGTCTCAGTGCGCAATTTCCTCTCTAGTGTGGCGGGTTCTGTACCTTGTGGGTCCTTGTGATCGCCAGCTGCAAAGGGCCCATTCTTCCGGTGTCGTGTCATTGTGAATATATGAATACCGATTAGAAGCGCTCACCCACGAGTTTGCACAGACTGTTACTGCGTGTCGTGTTTTGTACGTGATATTCCTTACTTCAGAGTTATAAATATATTGTAAAGGAAACATATTAGAAAAGTGTTAAACTAATGTTAAATAATATATTACTGGGTTTTCTGACGTATTTATAGACGTTTTTAAATAAAACTATTTTATAAATTGACTTGATTGCAAACGTCAGTATGCTAACAGTCCTCAGGACTACTTTCACCCAGAAGATCAAATTCCATCGAGGTATGAGTTGATTGCATCAAACAATGGGATTAAAGCGGGTTTCCTTTAATGTTTCTGCGGACGGACTTCGTAGCTCTATAAAATTAAAACAAATTTAAAACAAATTGCGTCGAAACAATGCTTTAAGTATTCCACTCCGGAGTGAGGGTTTTTAAGCCGTGTTAAAAAAAAAAAACAAATGTTTCTAATTATTGGTGTTCTGGTGAGGAATTAATTAAGTAAGAAAATTGTTCGAGAAGATTTGATCAGGCGTTTACAAAATAGTCGGCGATCTCTTCGATAACGACTAGTTCGTTTGAAATACCTACTTTGATTCCAGTCTCCAAACGATACTTATTTCCAGTACTTAAAATTACCAGTTGAAGGAAAGGGGCGGATTGGGCCCGAGACTGAACGAGAAGCTCGGACTCGGACCTCCCTATTGCAAAGTCGATGATGTTTCCATGGTAATCTACACCTTTAAACCTCATTTGAGTGGCTCCCGGAGGAAGCCTGGGGTTGAATAGCAGTTGGCTCTGGCCATGGATTCGCATTCCGCCGTAACCATATAACAACGATTGAAGAAACCCTCCAGCGCCGGTGATAAAGTTTACCGCTCCCCCACCATCAGCTTCCTCGGTCCAAACCATAAACGGCGCTTTGGCGTTAACAAAGCTTTCATTGAACGAACTCTCTGCGCGTGCGTAGTCACCGACATCCAACCAACCAATAGCAAACATCGATTTAGTCATCGCAGGACCTCGTGGGTTTGTCCTGGGTTCGTAAAAACGCAAATCACTCCGTCGAACATTCAAACTCATATTCGCCATTAACGGAAATCCAAGCAGAATGACATCAGCTTGTTTGACTTCTCCTCCTTGATACCCATCGTATTCCGGATGATAGTTATTTGTGACGTCAAACGGGACGTACATATTCTCCGCGATCGTTTTCCAACTATCGGAAGCGTTCGGCAAAACTTCGTAGGCGAATTCGAGATTCAACTTTGCGATCGTGTTCGTATACGCTGAATTGTTCACGACCTCTGCGTATTCGTCCGGTGGCATGACGTTGCAAATCACGTAAGCTTTCTGAGAATCGTTATACACGGCACGACTGACCCAGAATTCCGCAGTGGCTTTGATGAGCGGAAATGCCTCGTTTTCAAGCCAATGCTGATCCCCGGATGCAGCCCACAGTTGTTTAACGGCAAATGCAATGTCTCCAACGATGTGCTGCTCGAAGTCGGAATAGATTTCACCCGGGCAGACTTCTAAACCCGTTAGGGCGCTTTCCCATGGAAACATGGCACCTTAATAAGAGGTAATGAATAATGAGAATTGCAAGTAGAATTGACTCACAAGAATAAGAACGAATGAAAAGATGTAATTAAACTTTAGGAAATCAGTTAGCAAGTGGGCCATGGGAAGTAATGAAAATTGAATTGGGTGGGATTTTTTTAGTCAGTGAAGAGAAGGAGGGCAGCAAAGATCTTCACAGTTGTTTCATTAGCAGGGGTAATTTTTGACAATTTTGTGAATCGATGATTATTCATGACCAATTGAAGGTCCTGAAAATCAGTGAAATTGTGTTAAAAAGTCGCGGAAAGTCCTTCAGTTTTTCAGAAACCTTTTTAAGGCGATTGATTCTGCCCAAACGCTCAGGTCGGCTATAAAGTTACTACGAATACATTTCTATTGGTCGGAAAGGCAAAGGTGTCATTCCAGTATCAGCAAAAGCCTAGGCTTTCTTATAGGGCGCTTTTCATTCAGCCAAAGTTTTCGGAAATTTCAGTTGCAAGTCAAATGGAAGGGTCACTGGCATTTTTGTTGCATAGAGAGCGCCCATACAGCGTTTCACTTACCTTTGAAGCCATATTTTTTGGATTTCTCTTTTGCGGCCTGGAGCCTCTCAAATCTATAGGAAAGGCAGGTCCGCGCCAAATCCTGATGCAGCAAGACTAATGGCGGGAACATCCAGGTCTCCTGGTCCCAGAACACGTGACCGTTGTAACCATTAGTGGCCAAGCCTCCAGGACTGAGGCCGAACACCCGAGAGGAACGAAGGGAGCTATTGAAGTGAATCAATAGGAAAGGAAAGGAACTTTAATTAAATATTTAGTCTTCTAGCGCTGGAGCGCTAATTGGGAACACTGTAAACTGAAATCAACAAATTAACGTAAATCAAATTTCTTGTACTTGTACTTGTTCATTGCTGTGAGTTAAACATCTTCAGTTCCCACGGCCTGCTCCCGTCTGACCCTGTAGCTCAGTCGGTAGAGCAGCAGTGATCTAACCCGAAGGTCGTGGGCTCAATTCCCACCCTAGTCAGAGTTTTTCTCTGTCCTTGTGTGGACCCATTTCCATTAGTAGGTCTAACGCTCACATGGTTCATATGGGGTACAAAACTAGCACTTCTCATTACACTCTATTCAGTCAGGAACCCATGACCCGGAGCCTACAACTCAACTGTGTTCGTGTAACGGCGTTTTCACAGACCGATTTATTTTTAGATTAAATTTCCCGCGAATGAGACTCCCACAGGAGCCCGATGACCAATTACAAGAAATTAAGCTGACATCATAGGGCCACCGAACCGGAACTGCCTTTGTTTTTTGACCTAATTAGCGGGAAGGGCTAGTCTAAAATAAACCTACTTGTGAAAACGCCGTTTCACAGACGCTGTATGGAAGTTGCAGGCTCCAGATGGGCTCCTGATTCAGTTAAGTCTGTTGAAATGTTGGTACAGACGCATTAATTTAAACACATGTTTTCTGTTTTGGAAGAATTGGAGATTTTCGTGCACTCACCTTAGAGTGTAATATAGGCTACCGGAAATTGTCTGAGCCAAGTTAAGATCACCATCCACCTCAATCCGACCAGCGTCCCACAGTTCTTTCCAAGCTTTCACGTGACTTGCTATCAGCATTTCCGGTTTCTGTGACGCTACGCTGTAAGCTTCATGGGCGCGAGTCACGAAATCTTTTGCGTCCAAACTGGTGGCAATCGCCGTGATGAAATACAGAATTTGTGGTTCAGGAGAAGATCGGATTACCACTTGAGAAGGAATATCACCCCACACGACAGCTACACCTAACTTTGCACTGTCAGGTTCCTCGGTTATTCTGATATAGCCCGACATTGCATTTATTTTAGCGTCATGCCCAGAACTTCGTGGCAATTCCACTCTTTCAAATTCAATGTCAGCACTTGGGGGCCCAAACGCATTTGTCAAGTTTAAACGAACTGGGTCACGCAAAGTGTTCTTCAAAGCGACTTCCGTGACAAGCAAATGCTTATAGACACGATGAGCATAAATTCGCTGCTCCAACGAGAAATTTTCCGCCAGGAACCGGTGGTAAAACACTCCTTGTTCGACATTCAAGCTAAAGATTTTTTCTGTCGCGTTGGAGCTGAGATTGGTGCACAGAACAATGGCAGAAGTCGAGGGAATTCTCGCTCGGTGACTTGGAGTTTTAGTGCTGCGTCCGTTATAAATCCCAGAAACATACACTGTGTCGCTAAAAACTGTTGTGGCTAAGTATCCGTTTCCCACACTTGGATTTAACCTTGGATCAGAGGGAAGAGCTGAAGATTCAAAGTTTGTTGAGTTTGGGGCTGCAACCACAACGTGACCGAAGGAAAAAACAGCCACAGCCACAGCCAAACCTACCGCTGCCAAAACAGATGCCATTTTACCATGTTAATGCCTCCTTTTGTGACCCTTTCAGTTATTTTTCTCAAAGCGGTGATCACGAGGAAGAAGGTTTGAAGGGAAGGGAAAAGCTGTTTCGCGATGCTTTCGCTTCCCCAATTTGCGAATCTCCTTGCGCGTGACTTCAGGTCGTCTCGCTGTTCCCATGGTTTTCCGGACAGGGGACTGGGCACGAAATAGTGAACCTCGGTTCCCGGGGGGTGACCAGTTGAACTATAAGGAAAAGACGCCCCGTCCACACTTATCCGATGAAAACGATCAATGAAAACGGAACTATTCAAAAATGCTCTCCAGAGTGGAACTTTTAGAAAACGCTGAATTTCGCGCGTACGTGTGGGCGGACGAAAACGGAACTTTTCGAAATCAAGATGGTGGACAGTCGCTTCACTCTCTTGTCTTCAATACGTACTTGGGCTTATTTCAAACCTTATCAATAAAGGGCAAAATTACTCAGCACTGATTGGCTGAGACAGAGGGCATTCTTTCTTAATCGAGGGCATTTTTGGTAATCAAGAGTAATTTTGCCCTTTATTGATAAACAAGTAATCACATGAGTCCTCGTACTATTAAGGATTAATTGCACTTGTGTTTTGGAAATTTTCCAAATTGCCCTCGTCGCTTCGCGACTCGGGCAATTTTGGAAAATTTCCAAAACACTCGTGCAATTAATCCTTAATAGTGTTCGGCCTCATGTGATTACCTATACTAATTGCCTGTTTTCAAGCAAATGGGAATAGGGGACATGTCAATCCACCCCTCCCCCCCCGGAGCATTCGGATACGCAATTGCGATTTCCTGAATTCTCCACCGGATATTTTGTAAAAGAAAATATCATAGCAAAATTCCGTGCAGTCATCCGCTCAGCCAAAGAATCCCCACAACCCCCACCCCCCCCCCCCCCCCCCCCGCCTATGCCCCTGCGAATCTACATATAGAAATTAAATGTTCTCATTTCTTTTTTTTTTTGGTGTCGCTTTCCAAATGTTAGGTCAATCAATTTCAGAGCAGAATGATCCTAGCTCAATGGAAACGAAACGAGAATGACTTAGGATATTGTTGAAAACTTAATAATAAATGAGACAATAAGAAAAGACGTTCAAGAGTGCATTCCTTAAGTTATAAGAATTTTGTCAACCGGATGTTCAATTCAAGATCATTGCCAATTTTGTTTACTCTTCGGTTTTGCAACTTGTGACATTTCTCATTCGAGAACGCCCGACACAATTGTCTATTGAAGTTACAAGAGAAACTAATACTGACAAAACCGGCTGCCTCTTCCGGCCTGCTGAAGTTTTTCATTTGTATTGTTCCTTAGTTAAATAGTTCTCGTCAAAACTGTGGTTTTCATAAATCAAGGATTACCTGCTATTGGACGATTGGCCTGTAAGAGCGAGAAATGTAAACAAATCGTTTGCTCGTTACAATGAGCTATTTTCGGTTAATTTGAACCTGGAGTGAGTGACGCAGAGATGCAGATTTTTTTGTCTTCGCCCTAAAATTTATTGATTTTCCGCGTCGCGCAATTAAACAAACAAACTTTCCACTGTCCCTTCGTCATGGATTTTAGTAGCAAAGAGGTGTAATGTTTTGTACGAAAACAACGACATGGCCTTTCTTTGCCCTTCTCAGCTATCACTTAAAAAGAAAGGTAAGCTTTTAGCCAATATGCTTATCGCCATTTGTTGTAGTAAAAGAAATCATTAACCGAACATCGAATTCACTTCTTAACGTTAACATCACAGTGTTTTTGTAGCGTTATTGTTCGCACAATTTCACTTAAGATCTGAAGTGTATTACCTCGTGCTTTAATTTCTGTTAGCGTTGCAAGAGAAGAGACCTTATCATCCACCCGACGTCTATCGGCCATCGACTTCTTTAGAAGAAAATGGAACAAAACCTTTAGCAATTACAAAATCTGCGATGAAAATTGGGTCGACAACAAGGCACAAACAAGGAAAGCGAACCGTCAGAATAAATGAGTCTAGATTCATACACGACACGCTTATTGAGGAAAAAATTCGAATGGCTTCCTTGGAAAAACCAGCAAATATTCGTGTGAAAGTAACGCAGACTTATGAACCAGTTGACGATGAAGAACTTAAGGTACGCAAGGGGAATTGTGTAAAGCTTCTTTACCAGCAAAATGACTGGGTCTATGTCGTGGATTCGTCAGGTAACGAAGGGTTTATCCCTTTCTGTTATTGCTCCATCGCTAACACATCAACAGATTCCAATTCTAAATCTAGCACTTCGGGCTACGAAGATAGCTTCGAGGAAAGCGACGATGGAACCGGTGAAAAAACGATGATCCACGATAAACTTCACTTTACGAGGACAGAAAAACCCGAAACCAATTTAGTGAGTTACTTTCCAAAGCGAGCTTGTGGTCCGCAGTTGACAGTACTTTTTGACTACAAAGCTCATGATGAAAATGACGTGAGCGTTTCTCGTGGGGAATTCGTTGTGCTTTTAAATGATCAGGACGAAGATTGGGTATGGATTTCAACGGAAGATGGCGAAGAGGGCTTCGTGCCACGAACGTTTGTTGTATCACACGTGTGTGAAGGTAAATATAGCGCTCAACAGCAATTTTCTTCGCTGCTTTCGAACCCGGGCTTTCGAATGAGTGAAGTGAATAAAGAATGCGAAACAAAATGATAAGAAGAAGGGAAAACTGATAGGACTGTCTATTTAAGATATGGGTTAACTTTGGGATCCCCGAGCAAACTGAGAATAAGAAACTTTCCATGTTGCTGATATAATGTCGACGAAGATCATCTTAAAGGTATAAATCAGTGCAAGGTGGTTTTCTTTGCTGGATGATACACTGAAGAACTTACTATACCACACAATCTTAAGAATATGTTGAGAACGTTTTCGGGCTCAAATCGCAAAAAACTAGGAAAGTTCAGTCCCAAACTTAGACGTTCTCCTAAAACTTGAAAAGAGAGAGTACTTGTGCCGATGGAAATCCTTATTGCATTTTTGAGTCTGGTTTACCAAGCTGGCGACATTTTTACTTTAAATCAGATAAATGGCGTGAGAATTGGATTTTGTTTTTCTTCCCCAACCAGACATAGTTGCAAAACACTGTGTCACAAACGTTTGGCGTGGGCTGCAACATTAGAAGGGACACTAATAGGGTGGGTGCATTTATAATTAATGGTAGGGATGACCGTATATTGAGGAATTCGACAAAGAAACGTGAGTTGTTTCCTGGCCAAAACGTAAGCTTAAAATAGTCACTTCACTTTGATTAATTAAAACCTATTTTCGGCACGGATTGCAGGCCATTAAACTACGTTCAGGTGGCAACTGTCTTACTATACTGGCAGGACGGAAATTGCGGGTGTAAATGGAGCATTCCCGCAACTGAAGAGGAGACAGTAAATGCTAAATGGTCACTCGGGAACATACATAATTGGTTCTCCCCCCCCCCCCCCCCCCTCAACCTCCCGCCATAGGGGCTTTTCCGGGCCAACGCACAATCACAACAGAACAGAACATTTAACAACAACTGTTAAGAACCCCAACTGGCCGGAGGCAAGCTAGTTGGCTATTTGCAAGTGCAGCTGAGAAGTTGAACCAGGGACTACCAGGAAGGAATTCAATCAATGGTCAGCGGTTTTCTTGAACCCGGGGACCCCGCGGAATCTCAAGGCAAGCGCCCTAACCACTAGGGCTGGGCAACACTGCCTCCTTGAATATCTGAAAAAAAAAAAGTCCGAATGTGCTTATTGGCTTTATCAGCAGGAAAAATAAAGTCTCTGCTTACAAGCCAGAAGGCCCACCAGGCCGGCACTTATCCCTGGTTTCATTAGCACGAAGCGACTAGGAGTATTTCTACTCCTCCCTGGATGGGATCCTAGTCCATCGCATGGTTACCCCCAGCATTAGATTCGCCGGTACCCATTTATACACCTGGGTGGAGAGAGGCATCGTGAGAGTAAAGTGTCTTGGCCAAGAACACAACACGACGTTCCCAGGAAGGACCCAAGCACACTGACCATGAGCAAGAGCCCATCTGGAGCGTGCAACTTCCATACAGCGTCTGTGAAACGGCGTTAGGTTTATTTTTAGACTAGCCCTTCCCGCGAATTAGGTAAAAAAACAAAGGCATTTCCGGTTCGGTGACCCTATGACGTCAGCTTAATTTCTTGTAATTGGTCATCGGGCTCCTGTGGGAGTCTCATTCGCGGGAAATTCAATCTAAAAATAAATCGGTCTGTGAAAACGCCGTTACACGAACACAGTAGAGTTGTTGGCTCCGGGTCATGGGTCCTGCCATGAGGCCACCGTGCCTCCCACTTTATCAGGAGGCTTTCAATGATTTCACTCCACCATCACTATAACGTGACATTTGGGAGTTTAAAGCAAGGACAACGGCAACCTCAACGAAAACGGCACTGTAAATTTTAACTAGGTGCTATTGTAAGTATTTTGCGATTAATCTATCTTGCTCACGTTGTATACAATACGTACGAACTATCGTGTGACTAGATGGCTACGGTTTCTTAAAGACGGAACGTTGTTGTATCAAGGATGGCGTTGTCGTCAAACCGCTAAAATTTGGTGATTTCACGTTGTTATTTTGTGAAGTAAGGCAAAGAAAGGCACTGCAATGCGTTCCGCACGCTTGCAGCAGCGCGATTATTTTTCCTTTGTTAACCAATGACATTCTCGCTTTGTGGCCTTGTTGTTGCCGTAAACGTCGTCGTTGGTTAAGCTTCCTGTTGATAGCGCATGCACCAGATGCAATGCTGAAGAGATTTATGTTTAATTAAGGACGGTTCCTACTGTTGTCATTGCGCATATGTTCTACGCATTTCGAGATACTCGGGTTTCCTATGGGTGGTTCTTACTAATACAGGGATATCTTTGAGCGGTTTAAAACTATGCGAAGAAATAAGAACTTAGCAGGTGCTCTTGGTATCCAAAAATAAAATTGAGAGGTAACCATGCATTTTTCAGAGGTAATTAAGCTTTAATTTGGAAAAGAACGCCATGCGTGGTTACCTCAAGTTTCATTTTGGATTTCAATAACACTTGTTAAAATCTCCTTTTCTCTCGTATTTATAAACCACGTAAAAATGCCTTTTAATTAGTAGGCACCGTCCTTAAGATTTTTTGGAAATTCCACTCTCATTGTCCATTAATTCTCATTGGTTTCACAGCTTGTATTCAGCGGTTATCCCTATCAACTGTTATGGCTCAAAACTCGACCGACATGAACTCTTCTGACGTCACACCAACAAGTTCGTGTTCAACCGGCGGGAAATCTACGTCGTCTTACACAGACGTGACGTCATCGCTGTCGACCGACAGGACTTATTCGCTCAAAGGATCACGGTTAATAGTGCTTGAAAACTTTGATAGCAAAGCCTTCGACGATTTAACTGTTCGACCTGGGGAATACATTTATGCTAATCTCAAAGATCAAATTGTGCCTGGCTGGATCTGGGCGTATTCCCCTACAAGCAAGAAATCTGGATTTATTCCTGACGATCGCGTGAAAGAGCCTGTGGTGACAGATATATGAAAGATACGCGGCACTAATGTTGGGCAACATTGGTGGCATGGCGTGTCGAGGGCGCGACCCAAGGTATTATACTGGCCAACACTGGTCGTACGAAAAACGTCGGCAGTGTGTACTGTTTAGTCTGTCCATCATGGAATAACAAACACTTTAATAATATCGGCCAACAATGTAGTTGGCAAATGTTGTTGAAATGTTC
>NC_090886.1:39657295-39659795 GCF_036669925.1 Montipora capricornis
TTCACCAACTCAGCAATGGGACAACAGTACCCACGGTCAGGAGGACAGTCAACAATTTGCTAACAGTTACCTTTGACTACATAAAGCATACAAACTTGATATTTTGATGTGTTAGTTAAGAGGACGTTCTGTACTGTACTCATCATTCAGAGACACAACACAGCTTGATTAACTAAAGATTGGTGTGGCAAGGAAGCCTAACAAAGCTTTGAGCTTATATTGAATAGGCTTCCTTAGACGTATGGGTTATTGACAAAGCATGACGTCAAGATGGCTGGATATTGGGCAAGTTCTTTTTTTGTGTGTTTATTGACCGAGAAGAAGTCGAGCTCCATAAACATGCAAAAAAAAAAAAAAAATGAGGCCAATATCCACCCATGTTTACCAAACAAGCTTGGTCAATAAAGGATTTATTGTATGAGATAACACACCAAAAAAATGACCCTTCATCTTGCGGGACCAAGTGAGAAATCCCGAGCGGGCAGTATAGCTCCATCTTGCCCGCTTGGGTAGCCAATCACAGCTCGGGATTTGGTTCATCTTGTCTGCTCACGGAGGTAGTCATATAATAATAATAAGTACTATTGAATAGAGATATGGCAAAGTACAGAGTGAGCAAATGCAACACATAATTTAAATGATAAATCTGCTTTCAGCAAGATAATCCTTACGTTTGCTTTTAAAAACAAAACTAGATGGTGAACCAATTGGTGAAAGAGGCATTGAATTTCAGATTTTGTTCCTTAATAAACGATGCTGCACTGCTTAATATTCATTGTACAAAAATGAGATCTTCTCTGATTTGAGTGCAATTTCGTGCTATTAGAGCTTAGAAGGTCAGAGAATTTAGACAGAAATGCTTGCCCCAATGAAAGGTGCAAAACAAAGGTGTTGCTCTCTTTTTCACCCAAATGCGAAAGGGACCATTAGCACAGCCCTAGCATAAGTGCTGTGAAAAACTGTTGAGTCATCCACTGAACAGCATTATCTACCCATCCAACAACTGGAGCCTGACATTTATCTTTGGCTCATGTCCAAACATAGTCAAAAAAGTTTAGGAATGATATAGAATTTATAATAACTCGAACAAAGCATAAATGTATCTTTGATACCCACCAGTGAAGACTGCACTCTGAACTCTGAGTATGATATTGATTTTATTGGAGAAAATAGACTTATGTACAAGTTTAATCAGAGGTTACATGTATGTATTTAATGCAAAAACAATCCTTGTGTTGCCCCCAAGTAAATGATTTTCATGCTAAGTAGATGTGAAAGAGAACCCAAACAGTACAATATTGAATTAAAAGCTATTTGAAGATAATTTCCTGTGTGCTGTTTAAATGTTATGAAAAGTGGTTTAAACTTCTGATTTGCCAGGTCATCTTGTTCTGTCACCATTCTTACATGTATGAAAGCTGCTTAGCAGTGGTGCTTTCGTTCAGCTGTTTCCTGTTATGGTTAGCTATGAAGTGTTAGAATAGTATCATTATATGAAGTATATATCAGTATCAGTACATCAGTATATCCAGTATCAATTACAACGACCATCATTATATCAGTTTTTTACAGATAAAGTATGAAATGCCATAAATTTTAACTTTTAGATGTAAAATATTTTTTTTTGTGCATTACAAAAGTAGTCTGGGTTACCTGTGCATGAAATTTAGTTATCAATTTTCAGTTGTGGATAAATGTCTTTCATAGCTTGCCGCCAGTGTTCTTTCAAGGAAAAGGAAGATTTTGTTTGACAGGGTGTCCATTGTGGGTTTAACAGGTTGTCATAAATTTCTGGAAAAATTTTCATGTTGGTAGTTTAAGGTGTCAGTTTTGCAAGGAACTTGTTTCTGTTTGGGAACTGAGCAGAGTGAATCTCAAATTGAAGAAATGACTACAAATCCTTCCTAGTGACATATATGCATGATATAATGATGTGCAATGTTGTAATATATTCCATGATCCTCACTGGTATTATGTCATGGCAGTCATGCTAAATCATTTCACAGTCATTATATTACCTTATGCTAAGTAGCTGTCACATGTAGCACTATGTCATTGTCATGTTGTTTTTCCTAACATCATGGCGTGTCATGTTACCAACCTTTACATCACTCCACGTCATCGTCAAGCCGTTGCTGTTATGCCACGTCACTGTCACCTCGTCAAACTTTAACTTCATATTCTCTTTGCGTGGCTAAAAACTTCAAGAAAGTCCTATGATTTAAACGTCGAGCTTTTATCTCCCGATTTCCTTTCACAGATTTAGCACACCTTTCTTAATTAGTCGATCCCCGCGGAAGTCGCTGTAGCAATTGAAAATGTCTCAGGTCTAAGTTTCCCTCCGTTGCATATGTAAAAAAATTCCTGACTGTATACATTTGCTAAATTACATTTCTATAAAAATGATTTGAAAATATGTTCTCTTCTCTAATTCTCTGAGATATAGCAAGTTAATATTGACTATTCATAATGAAACGTGAAAACCCCAAAATTTCTCAAT
>NC_090886.1:39664795-39709795 GCF_036669925.1 Montipora capricornis
CTTCATTCTCTTCTCCAGTTGATTTGGTTCCACTTCGGACGGAGCGAGATTAAGCTCGGTTAGTTTTGACGATTTTAAAATCACGTTTTCAGTAGTACAATCCAAGCCATTCTCAGCCGTGACACTTCGTCGTCTGTCTTCAATGATCATACCTTGTGACCTGTCTCTTCCTTGTGCTGCTTGCAGCTGTTTCCTGAGCTTGTTTTCGTTTTCCTTGGCAAGCGCCAATGCCTCTTGAAGCTTGTTGTTTGCGTGCCTGACACTCGCCATCCGCTCTTCCTCCTCACACGTTTCTTTCATAGTTTTAAACAGCTCTTCACGAGCCGCTGCCAAATGTGCCTCCTTGGCTTGGATGTCTCGCTCTTGCTCAAATCTGGTCCGTTTGTACTCCACGATTGCCTGTTCTAGCGAACCAATTCTTCTCACCTTCTCGCCTAATTCATTCTTCAATGAAGCTAATTTCTCCTTGTACTCATTGTCAGTTATTTCAACGGAAGACCCTCCAATGTCTGGCTGTTCTTTTCTTTTGTACTCCGCTAGTTCCTTTTCCAATGTACTGATTTTCTTATCTTTATCCTTCAATTTTGTTTGTATTCGGTCGAGATGGATGTGAATTTCTTGTTCTCGCTCGTACGTTAGACGTTTGTGTGCAGCAAATTCATCTTCAAGCGACGCAATTGATTGGGCTTTTTCTTCGAGTTCTTTTCTGAGCTGTTCAAGTTCTTTTGTGTCATTCTTCAGTGCGCCATCTTCTTTCTTACGCTCGGACAGTGATCGCCTGTACTTCGAAACTTCGTCTTGAAGACATCCAATCTCGACTTTATTCTTATCCAACTCTTTTTGCGCGTGATCCAGTTCGTCATAAAGATCATTCTGTACTGCTCCCATTTTCAACTCGACATTTTCTTTGGCAGCAGTCATTTCTTGCTTTTGAAGATTCACTTGTTCCAGTTCGCTTTCCAGCTCTTCCACCCTTTGTTTACTTCTCGCTAGTTCACTTTCGAAGCGTATCGCAATTTCTACATTTGTTGCATTTCTGAGGCGTTCCGCTTCTTGTTTGCTCTTCTCTAAAGCATCCTCCAACTTTTTGCTTTCTTCCAGTTTTTCTGAGTACCGCTTCTCCCTTGCCTTAATTTCTTCGTGAAGGAGATTCTTGTCTTTAATTAACACCTCCACCTTTCTTGATAGCTCTTTGTTTTTATCCACATGTGAGCCAATTTCTTCCTTGTGGCACTTTGCATCCTCGTCTAACTTGTCCTCCAAACTTTCTTTTTCCTCTATCAAAGCGTCCACACTTGTTTGTAGCTTCTTCGTCTTGGACCTAAACTCATCGATAATTTCATTCAACTCATCTTTTTCGTCCTTCAGTTCTTCTATTTCTTCCCGTAACCGTACAATTTTCTCTTGTTCCTTGGATAAATTTTCTTCCATCGAGCTTTCATCATCAGGCGCTGATTGTAAGCCAAATTGTATTTCAACTCCCGCCGAAAGAACGCTTCCTTCAGTACATGCGATGATATGTTCTCCTTCACTTTGGTATATACAACTGCCGTCCGTTTGGTCGCCAACGTCATCGACCTTCCGTGCCGATGATTTAAGAGCTTCGTACTGTCCTCGAAGTCTTTCCATTTCCTCTTCAATGTTCGCTCTTTCGTTCTTTTCACGTCGAAGCTGTTTTTCAATCTCCCTTTTCTCACGCCGTGCTTCATCTCGATCAACTTTCTCATCGACCAGCTTCTGCGAGAAAATTTTCAATGCTTTGTGTTCATCAGTGAGTTTGGCTAAGTCCATCTCCAAAGTAAACCTCTTTTCAAGGGCTTTCTCAAGTTCTACATTCTTCTCATTAACCTCACGCAGTTTCTTTTGCAAAATTTCACACTCATCATTCAAACTTTCCAGCTCAGTTTCGGCTAGTTCGGTTTCTGCCTTCATCGTGTCTCGTAAAGTTTGCTCGCTTTTCTGTGCTTCTCCGCACGCTGTCTTAAGGATAGTCAATTCTTTTTCACTGGCTTTTAACTTCTCTGTTAACTTCTCATTCTGCTCCTTTGTTGTCTTAGATCTTGCCTCTAACTCGCGTAGTTTGCTTTCCGTAGCCTCGAGTGATTTCCGCAAATCCTCTCTTTCCTTCTTTAGTTGAAAGTGTTTGCTTTTGCCCTCATGGATAAACTCCCTGGAATCAGTGAGTTCCTTCTCAATGTTTTCCAAAGACGACGTTTTCTTCCCCAGCTGTTCCTTCAGGTGTGTTATCTCCGAGTTGGTTTTCTTGCATTCATCCTCCAACAACGTCTTTGTGCAGTTCATGTCAAGAAGCATTTTGGCCTTGTCTTTATTCTTTGCTTCCAGTTCCACTACGCTTTTCAACAGTGCCTGGTTTTCTTTGTCATTGTCCACTACCTGCTTCTTCAGTGAATTATTCTCTTCCTCGTGTTTGGCTATGGTTTCTTCAATTTCTGCAAACTTCGCTTGAAGTTCTTTTTTCCTTTCTGTTTCCTCGTACAACCTCGCTTGGAGTTTGTTTATTTCTTCGGCTGCTTCTTTCCGTGATTTCTCTGCTTCAATGCAGTGCTTTTCGAGTTCCGCAATTTTTCTATTCAGCTCATCCACAACTCTAAGCAAGTCTGTCATAGCGATATTGGACTTCTTCATCTCCTGCTTAAGACAACTAAGCTCTTCGTCTTTTTCTTCCATTTCCTTCTTCCATTTTAGCTCACTCTCTACTCCTATTGTTTCAAAGGACACTATAGAAGCCGCCTGCGCTTCAACGTTGGCTTCAAGTTCATCTTTCTGTTCAAGAATCTTAGTATTTTCTTCTTCTATTTTCTTCAAGCGCTTCTCAAGCTCTCTGGATTTGTTCATGGCCATCATAAAAGCTTTCTTCTCCTCTTCGAGCCTGTTGACACACACTTCGTGCAAATCGGCATTTTCGTGTTCCTTCAAACTTTCCAGCTCTTGCATCAACCGTGCAACTTTATTTTTCTCGCGTTGCAGCTCCTCGAGCAGTTTCTCCGAACCATTTTTTGCCTTTTCGAGGGCAACAGCCACTTCCTCTTTAGTTAGGGTCAAGGACTCTGCCTCTTTTTCCTTGTTTTTCAACATCTTCGACTTTTCCATTGCTTCAGCCGTTACAGTAGCAATCTGATGTTCTTTGTGAGCCAATGCAGCTCCTAGCTTTTCTTTCTGTAAGCTAAGCTTTTCGATAAGACTTCGGACATCGCTGATCTCACGTGACAGTCGAACTTCATCATAAGCTCGCTTTGACTGTGAGGTTGGTTCTTCAATATGTTCTTTGTCCAGTGCCTCTTGCAACTGAATTGTCAGCTCCGTTCGCTCCTGTAGAAGCTGTTTATAGCTGTGGTGTATCTCCAGGTTTGATGCTTCAGCTTTCTCAAGTCTAGCTTCTAGAGATGACTTCTCTTCCGAGAGAGCTGCAATGCACTCACAAACATTTTCAAGGAGAGTTGTCTCCCTTTGCGAAACCTCTCGGGTTTGTTCTTCCATGTTATTCTTGACTTTGTCGTCGATAAATGTTTGCAAGTCCGAGGCCTGGTTTTTCAAATCCAGGAGCTGATCTCTCATTGAATTACTCTCCATTTTTGTTTCTTCCAACTTTCGCGCGAGAAATTCTTTGTCACCTTGAAGTGCTTCCAAGCTTTCATGAAGGTTGGAGTTTTCTTGAGACATGGCAGCTATCTCCACAACAAGAAGCTTCTCTTTTTCTTTAAACTCGTCAATTCTTTCTGCCAAATTCTCTCCCTGTTCTGCAACAAGGTCAGAATCATCATCCGCGTTGCCAAGTTTATATTGGACTTCTTTAAGGGTGCTTTTTAAGATTTCGATTTCATCGTTTAACTTTGCAGTGTTTTCCAGCTCTTGTCTCAGATGTTCGATGCTTTCAATGTCTTTTTCTCTTCCTTCCTTAGCTTTTGCAAGACTTTCCTCAAGGGCCTCTTTTTCGGATTTAATAGTGGCGACCAGCGTCTTAAGGTCTTTCTTTTCTTTTTCAATATCCTTCAACTTATCCTCTAAGCCGGATAAGATACGTGATTTCTCTTGCAGCTGTCTGTCAAACAATTCCACTTGCTCTAGGAGTCGTGCCACTTCTTTGGTTCGCATGTCGCTTTCCCAAACGATTCTCTCTTTCTCAATTTCCAGTTCTGCATTCTTTTCCTTCAAATTCTTGCACTGTTCTCTCAGACCTTCCTTCTCCTCTTCCAAGGTCAAGTTGTTTTTGTAAAGTGCATCAGTTTTTTCTCTCACTGTTTCGCAAGAACTTTCCACCTCGTTTCCAATATCCTCTGATTGTGTGTCATTACCTTCTAGGGTGTCGTTCGGTATATTCGAGATTTGAAGAGCCTCGGTTTCTTCCTCGTTTCTTCGTATATCTTCTTGAAGCTCTGCGGTTTCTTTCTCCTTATCTTCTAATGCGGCGTGCAAATCTGGGACGGCTACTTCATCGCTTTTTGCCGATGTCGAAATTTCTTCAAGGTGAAGCTTCGTCTCAGTTTGCCCTTCTCTGGCTTTTTCCAAATCTCTTAGCATTTCTTTCTTTTCTTTGGCCATAACTTCGTTTTCCTTCTCCAAAGCTTGTTTTTCGGCTGAAACAGAATCCAACAAGCTTTTCAGGTGTTCAATCTCGTCTTCAAGTGCCTTCGTTTGGGCAAACACGTCATCGCGTTCTTCCCGCAGATCATCAGGGGGCAAGCTTTCGACGGTAGACGATATCTCGACCGGAGCTAACAAATACGTCTGGTCAGTAACAGACTCTTCAAAAGCTTCTTTGTCAAAGCTCGTTACCATTTCGTAAACAAGGGGGCTGCTTTCATCTTCCCTCACTGTCACTTCTTCGCCTTCAGAGGTATTCAGTCTATCACCGATTTCAAGATCCTCGGGAGAAGCAATCGGTGCTTCGTTCTCGTTTGGAATTTCCTCTTTCAAGAAGCCATGACTTGACCTCAGTTCTTTTAACTGTTTCTTGAGTCCATCATTCTCTAAATGTAGACGAACAATGACATCTTCGTCGTCTTCTTTACTTGCCTCGGTGTTATCTTCCACACTTTGGTCTGCTTCTGCTTGAGCTCCCGTCACCTTTTCTTTCCATTTTGCTTCAGATTGCTTCAATGTCTGAAGCTCTGAGGTTCTTTCCAGCAGCACTTCCTTCAGTGCGTCTCGTTCCTCTACCATCCTACTGAGTGATTTCTTCAAGCTTTGGACCTCTGCAGCAACTTCAAACAAAGATTTACTGCTTTCGTGTTGTTTATTTAAAGCATCTTCCAGTTGACACTGCAGACCCTCCTTGCTTTGATACACGTTTTCCAATGCGTCAGCTAAGTTGTTCTTCTGTTGTTTGATCTCGTCTATTTGTTCCGACATTGCTTCTTTCTCCTCGGTAAGTTTCGTTATGAAACTCTTTACTTGTCTTCGCTTCTCGTCGAGTTCTCTAACGTTTTTCTGAAGCGATAGTTTTTCAGTTTCAGAGGAGTCTAGCTTGGCCTTTAGATCATCCTGGTCGACTTTTCCTTTTTCAAGCTCTTTCCTTAAAAGGTTGACTTCTCGTTGAACCTTTTCAATCAATATAATTATTCTGCCTCCTTGTTCATCCAGTGACGTTGAGTGTTGCATTGTCATATCAAAGTCTTCACAGCTGCTATCTTTGTCTTTATCAGTCAAGGACTCGTAAAGTTCTGAGAGCTTCGCTTGAATTAATCCCATTTGGTCATTGTGAACTCCAACTCTGTCAACCCCATCTAGAGCACTTTCCAATTCACCCTTGGTGTTCTCATCTTTCTCTCTCCATTCGCTCAGTTCATTTTCCAGAATTTGAATCTTCTTTTCCAAAGCTGTCTTTTCTTCTGTGACTTCATCAAGGGAATCAGCCAATTCTTCTTTTTCCTCGTGCGCTTCGCGTAGGCAACCTTGAAGTGTGTTTGTCACTTCTTGATTCTTTTGCAACTGATTACTGTTCACCATGGCCTCGTTTTTCATCGTGGAAACGAGCTCTTGTAATTCCTTTTCATTTCTCCGACTCTCATCAAGATCACGCCGAATTTTGTCCTTTTCGTTTTCAATTTCATTGAAACGCTCTTCGAAGGATTTCAACGTCTCATTCTGCTGAACCGATTTTGTCTGCAGCTTATCTACAGAGGAATCGTTTCCCTTCTTGTTCCAATAATCACTGAGGTTATCATCTACAACATTTCCATTAACGTCTCTTTCTCCATTGCTATCTCGTTGTATGCCGTTGTGCAGAGGTATTGTTGTCGTCTTGGGATCTAATCCGGTGTTGTGTTCGGTAATTATGCTTTTCAATTTCTCGATTTGCACCTCCAGTTTTTCATTCTTTTCCAATTGATGGTACAACGAGTCAAGCAAGCAAACCTTCTCCTCTTCTAAGTTGGAGTTGTCTGACTTTAGCGTTTTGATAACGTTCTCCAATTCTGTTCCGCGCTTGGTAAGCCGGAGAATGTCTTGTTTAAGAAACTCGCAACGCTCTGCCGAGCTCTTCCGAGTTGACTGCATTTCGTCACTATCGCTGTCACTTTGATATTTCACCGATCGCTTCTCGCCACGCTTGGTCTTTAAAACAACCACTTCTCTCTTCAGATTAACGCAAGTGTCTTCAATATCCCTTTTGTCCACTTGAAGTTGCCGTATCTGTTCTCTTTGTGAATCGATCAACTCTTTGCATTTCTTGATCTCACTCAAAAGGCTGGAGTTATGAATCTTATCAGCCGTGTCTCCAGGGATACACGCTTCACTTGTGGTAGTGTACAGCGCCTGATTATTCATTTCATTTAGCTTTTGTACTGCAGTGCTCAAGTAGTCTACAGCGTCTTCTAGAGAATCCTTCCTTTCGATTTCATCAAGAACCGATTTCAAGTGAGCTTCACTTTTCTTTGACAACTCAACGAAGCTATCTTGGATCTTTTTATTGTCCTCTTCAAAACGTTGCAATTTTGTTTGAAGTTCTTCTTTTTCTCTGTGTAAATGTTCCATTTCTTCCAGAATGGAATCCAAAGCGTCCGTAACTTGACTTCTCAGCTTGTTCACGCTGTCCTCGAGTGTCCTTTTTTCCTCCACCATCTTGGAGTTTTCTTCAGCCATGGATTTACTCTCCTCCTCCAGTTCATCGTACTCTGCTTGCAGTTCGTCTAAGTTTCTCTTAAGGTCTTCGAGTTCGTTGGAGAACGTAACGCCTTGATTCGTGATTTGGCCCCAAACGTTCATTTTACACTGGACCGCCGCATCTGTCGTGACCATATCGCTCTTTGTATCAACATCGTCTTTTCGACCTCCCTTAACCCCTTGCCCTTGCAACCTCTGCACCGTCGAAAGAAGAACTTTTCTCTCTTTTCGCAAAGTAACAAGTTCAGACAATGCAAAACCGTCTTCTTCACTTGTGCCATGATTGCATTCGATATTTGTAAGAGATACTAGTTCGTCGTCCATTTGGCCTTGCTGGCTCAGTTTTTCCTTGATTAGTTTGAGCTGCCTCCTAAAATTTAGATTGTCTAATTCCAATTTTGAGCGATCAATCTCCAGTCTTCGAATCAGCCCTTCGTGATCAAGTATTGCTCCATTCCCTTGGAGATGAGTTTTCAGTAACTCCGCTTCTTTTGTGCATTTTTTCTTCTCGTCGAGTTGGATTTTCGCCTTCATCGACAATTTCTGGTCGTCAGGTTGATTATTGTTTTCTTCATAATGAAATTCATGAAAACCATTTGATTTTCTTCCTCCAATGGAAACTAACTCTCGCACCTGGTCTAAATACCTCTCCAGTACTTTAACTTCACAGTTGACGTCAGATGTGCTGTCATGAAGTCTAGCAATTAATTCTGGAGGGAAGGGATCCCACTTTTTGCTGAGCTCCTTCGAAGATTCGGTTTCACTACAAACTGTTTCGTGAAGAGAAGTCAGCTGGGACTGAAGTCTTCGACCAGTGTTTGCCATTTCAGATGTAAGTTCCTTTAGTCTGGCGTTTCTGGTCTCCAAAGACAATTCTTTGTTCAATCCTTCGACTCCATGTTGATTTTCTTGAAGTATTCCACAGTTATTTTCAACCTGTTCTCTCGGCGCGCCGTTGACGTCTGACTCAGTGTTTTCGCTGCAAAAGGAGAGAAGATAGAGAAGTTACTTTATGTCGTGTGAACCGAGGCGCGCTTGTGTACCAAACGACTCGTTCGGTTCTTGTTTTATTAGAATTCAAATGTGTTCTCGCACACGCGTGTTTTCGCGAGTTCCAAGCGATCTTGCCTTAATTGCCTTAATTGTCTTTCGTTACTTTTTAAATGCTTAAACGCCGAGGACGACCCTCCAAGTAAGGCCCTGGCTGCCTTTTCTTTTCAAAGAAGTGTAGGATAAGTCATAATGCTTTTAAAATCGACACGTAATTTTAAGCACCTTTCAAATAAAATATACGATTCATTCACAGTTAGTCCTGCTTTCCCTAAGACAACAGGGGCGCACAAATTCCTCCTTTGTCATAATGTGTAAATGTTGTGTAATGTATACAATTCTTTGTCTTTTACAAAATACAATTTACAAAAGTTTTCCCAAACAATCTAGTTTAATGTCTTGTGTGTTTGTCTTGACCACCTTCCGGTCCCATGGGAAATTTCACAAATCTGAATGCGTGAAAAAAATAGTTCTTATATTAACTAAACCAACAAAGTCAAACTAATCAATACGTTATGTTTGGAAAATAATCATCGAAACGCAAAGCTGCCAAATCAAGGCCACGTTTCTTTGGTGTTCCTATTAATCAAATTGTCACACTATTTGGATGAATTTCGGGGACCATTAGGGTGCGACTACGTACTTGAAACAAATTCTTCTTAATTAACTTAAAGATTCAAACATGACACGGGAAACTTGAAGTTTTACGCAAAAGCCTTGCATTTTCTTGATAACACAACAAAGAACCAAGTTACTCGCTTCTCAGCACAACAAACTTTTTACATAAACGCATTGCACGTACTTTCTGTTTTCGTCTAACCGCCTCATAAGTTCGATCTTTAATATATAGAGTAAAAGATAGACTAATACAGTGCGCCTGAGATTGATATCGTGGTCTTAAAACTGCCTCGCGGTCGAAGTCCACGATTTAAAATTATTACAGTTTCCTACTTATTGTGGCCGTGAATACTCAAACGCCGAGCAAGTTTTCATTTTAGGATCTTAAAATCACCACTGTGATGGGCTTCCTCCACAGTGGTAGGCCAGATAATCATTCTCTTTGAAAATCATTTCACGTGCCCAGTAATATGTGATATATCAATTAAATATCATCAATCGTACTTTACAACACTGTGTTCGTATGAACAGAGCACTAGAGAGTTGTGTTTTAGAAGTTATGCCTCTTCGAACCAGATGATTTTTTTTATCCAAAGGCGCCGTCGGGCGACAACCTAGCCGCAATATGCGCCGGTCTACAAGAGAAAACTTGTATTGTGGCTTTTCTGTAATAACGAAGTTTATTTTGGAAAGTAATGAAACATCAAAAAGATTGTTGCCATCAAGGGCGGAAGTAATTCAGACAACCAACATTCAACATATAGAGTCTCCTATACAGGCCGTTGTGTATTACTTGGAGATGATGTTTTCTCCTAAAGTGAGCTAACGTCGATTTATTGTTAAATGACGCCTTTAATGCGGGGTCTGACAAGCTCTTTTTGTTGTCATGATGCTTGTCCTGGTGTAAACGCTCCTTCGAGTAACTAGGAACAGGTGTCTTCTAAAATCTCACTAGACCATGACATTAGAGTGTATCCATGACGCATTCGCTGTCTATTCCTCCCGTTTCCCCTAAACAGTCTTCTCAGTGCACTATATAACAACAAGGATTCTTCTGTGAATTTCTTTACAAAGATGGCTGACACATTTCGAAACTGTCAACATGAATACAAGATTTTTTCTTGACTTTGAACTTAAGTTTTAATTCAGCAAGGTAGGTTTTTTCCTGGAGGAAGGGGGGTAGGTCATGCCCGCGAAAAATATCACCGCCACTAAAATTATAGAAATGTAGATATCTATTATGAAAGTGTGGATATAAAATGGTTTTTCCAGAGATAGATCATTCATGTTAAAAAAACAAATTATGCAGTTACAGTTATGTCAAAATTGTGGTTGATGCATATGACCGTCGTAGTCCCATTTGTTCAAAGATCTGTAAATGTTTCCCTAGCTTAGCGATTTCGTTGAACGATACATAAATCAAACAGGCAGATAAACAGAAACATGGTCAACTCGAACTCATTCGAACTGATGGCCACGAACTGAAGCGTCAATGACGGTCACGAAATACGAGTGCCACGATGGTCTTTTCTGAAATCCTCGCTCTGTATGGCGAAAATTGAAAGGCAAACGCTGATTTTTTCTTTCAGTTGTCGTTGCTTTAGTGCAGCAACGATCACAATTTTTTACAATTTTCAAAACGTGGCTACTGTCTCGTATCCAGAGGTCGTGAAAATTCATCTCTTGCAAATTAGTTCTTAGAATTTCTTAAGGTCTGCAACTATATTGTGATAACTAAGTATGCTGATGTTATCGCAAGTTTAAGTCACTACAGATATGATCTCTGAAGCTAACTGGAATCTATCGAATATCGCGAAAAATCAACGACACTTTTGCGCTATTTTTTTACAGTTCTTAAATAAAGTTGCTCGATGGATGTAACAGTTCTACTCAGTACATCATTTTCATTGGCATCAGAAATTTAGCAACTTGTTTTCTTTCAAGCCTCGAAAGTATTCAGTTGTTTGCATAAGTTGGGACGTTAGCTGAAATATGCAATTGTAACTTGAAAGTACATAACTCGCGAGCGCAGATTAGAACACAGTTGCTAATTTTAAAGCTATAGGGAAGAAGATTAAACATGTCAGAATCTACGGAAAGATATAGAGACGTAATACTGACTAGGCATACAGCTGGAATCAAATAAGTAAAAGTATTGTAGTTGAAAGTAGAAACAACGACAAATGTTGTGTCTTCGTTAACTGAACTTACTTACCAAGTAGAACGAATGAACTGACTTTTTTCATCCGAAATAGATGGCCTTTTAGCTGCTAATTTTGTGTTTTCGTGACGTCTATATATGGCTTCGACGCCAGAGCGAAAAAACCTTCCGTACGAAACCTGTGACGAAAGCCGTACAATCAAATATCGTATTCTGATGTAATGAAATTTTTAATCAAAACACTTTCGACAACTGTAATAATACACGCGGGTTTCTTTAAATGCTCGACATCTGATTAATAAACAATATTACCTGACAACCAAAAACGTGAAGGTATGGATTGAAACAAAGTGACAATTTCAATTAAGCACTGTCTTAAATTATCGTTTTAATCAATGATTAGAGTAATCTTCGTGTATAAACTGGAACCCTCCTGGCAGGGAGTCTCATGGAATCCCTAACCAATACTTTGTTTCAAAATTTTATTTTGGGAAGGCGAACGAGTTTACGTAATAACCTTGCCGGCGTAAATATCGTTTTCCTGTAGCGCTTGTTTTCTCCACGATGCATTTGCCTTAAGCAAAGTTAGTTCCTGTTTGATTTGAAAGCATTTGATTGTAGTAAAACCCATGGCGGTAGAGGCTGGAGAACTGCCATTCCCTATGCCGGGCTGCTGAAGCGCCGGGAAAGCTCGCTTTCATTTCGACAACTCTAATTTTTTCCACCATACAAGAAACCGGTCTTGTTTCGGCTGGCCAACTCACGCGAGGCACAGCTTTAAATGCTGAACTTTGATAATCAACCGAGCAAATGAGATTGTGCATTAAACGAAATGCAAGTTCAAGGAGTTTTGACAAACCCATCATAACGGCGACTATCTTTGAAGAGTTGAGCAAACTTACGTCATCTATGGGAACCGATGAACAGTCACTATGAAGATTACCTCGGTGGATGAATTCTAATTCATAAGAATTTAGGATTGACTAATTTTTTTACGAACTATTTGACGGCATTAATCTTGTAATAACTATTGCATACCTTTTGCAGAGTTGCTCTTTCAAAACCTTTGTGGTTCTTACTCCGAAGATTGACCAGTCCCGTGGCGAATATACAATGCTATAATAGAACTTTTCTTAATTATTTAAGGACCGCATCGCAAATACGTCTTCCCTGTCGCCTTGTTAATTAGAGCTAATAAAGCGCGTCGTCTTTTGATGACAAGTTTGCTTTGTTGGTTTCACGAATGAATAGGCAATTGACAGAAAAGGTCTCGACGTTTTGTTTTAATTTGGAGCCGGAAACCTGACAAAACCACTGAGAAAGTTTAAAAATAGAACAAATACACCAGCTTTCGAAAGAGGCCATGAAGAGCTTGTTTTGAACTAAAGTAGCATCAATGTCAGATATACTATTTTGAAGATGGTTCTCGTGACAATATCCAAATTTCTCACAATACGCGAAAATTAGCCTGAAAGTAGTATTGCTTTTTCTTCCATTGTCTTGTGGTTGAAACAAGTGCTTGCAAGCACTAATTAAAGATAAGCTAAGGCATACATACAAAACTGTTTTATTGGTTGCGGGTCATCTAGTGGTTGGGGTAGGAGGTTATTTATAAGTTTCCGAGTGGATCGAAACCAAACGCCCGTGACACACGCACGTGTGGAAAATCGAGGCAACCGATGAAAGTTAGCTCGGCCACGGTATAAAACTCAGGAGAGCAAAAAAAAGATAAATATCCGGCAACCGATTGCGCATGCGATACACAACGTGTTTAACTTCGCACAGTCTTTCTTCTCCCTTGAAATCAGGTCAACTCAACCCTGGCATAAGTGTTTTCTTGTGCTTACTTCCAGCTCCTTGCTTCTGACACAAACACCCTCTCAAGGACATCCTGGTGCCGCAGTAGAATACCTCCATTACAACGTTAAGAAAAATGTAGACCCAGAAGTGGCTGAAATTTTGCGTAGCTCTAAACAACACTTTACAAGTCGAGGAAAAAATGATTACGCAATCATCACTTATACACAGTCGCGAGAAAAGTCTCATACCTTTTACTGATCCTGTACAACTTAAAAAAAATGTGGTGTCCAGTCGTCCGACTGTCTCTTAGATGCCCGTCGGGATTTTTCAAATTTGTTTTTTTGTTTTATAAACAGCCTACAGAACATGGACGCGAACAGAGCAGTTAACTAATTCTTTCGAAAAGGGTCAATATGAATTAGAAAATATTAAGGAAACTTTGAATTTGCAAGCACGTGTCACGTGTCACGTGTCACGTGTCAAGGCATTATCGTCTAAAAATATAACCACATCAATAGAGATAAGATCAAACAAAAAGACCAAAACCTCTGCGTAATTAGTAACCCCACCTGTGGTTATGGCTGTGAACGAATTGTCCTGCGGCACGCGAGCAAACCGGTATTATGTTACTCAACAGAGCTCGGCAGCATTCTAAATTTCTGTTCAGTTTAAGGCACGGAGTCTTTCGTTCAAAAGTGACCGATGTTCTTTGTTTTTAAATTTGTTAGTTTCTCGTTCCTCTGCTCAAAACTCAAAGGAAATAAATGAGCTAGTAAAGGCTCACTTGCTTGGAAACCTAACTTAGAGAAGTGGAGTCTTCTTAATAAGGTCCCATTTGTTCAAGGACCAGATAGCTTCATCCAGTGGATAAGTCACTACTCAGGTTTCACTGAATCTAAGCGCGAATTTGCACACCCTAAGCACATCCAGTTGCAGCCGTGCACGTTTAACGTGAAGTGTTTTTATTCTCTGGATAGTGACTTATCTACTGGATAAAATCATCCAGCCTTTCAACAACGGCGGCTAGTTGTAAGATCGAGGTTTTTCCATTAATATTTTCGAATGCTGATGTTTTTCTTTAGGTTTTGGCAGAGTTTAGGCTACCTAAAATATGCACGAGATTACGTAACAAGCTTAAGGTCTGCAATATACCTCATTCCATCTAGGAACCAATTCAGCCTTTCGCTATCAGCCCTGATCTTTTTTCCGCTACCCCTCCCTGCCTTCTTACCATGCTGAATAGAAGAAGGAGGAGCTTAAGAGACGGAAAGAGAGAGAGAGCGAGTTGGCAAAACGGCTGAGAGAGTAGTATTTTTGAGAGATGTTATACGAGTTCACAGCAGAACAACAATACGGTATCATGGGAGTGCAATGCAGAGGTTTGAGAAACACTGTTCTCACGGTTTTAATTCAATCTTAAACTGACTCAACAAATTCACATGTTCCAAGGGCCGCAGTGCTCATTTCCCTATTTGTAACCTTCGTGTTGTCTTGGTCGGAGTGCAAATCACGATGGTCAAAATGCGTTGATCTGAAGCCAGCTGCGCCAGACTGTAAAACCAGACCTGCATATACATTGAGAAACATCTACCGTGGATGTCAACACACGCTTAAGTTAATTAACGTCCACAGACTGAATGCATGAAAGAATCGCTCCACTTTTCTTGTGTTGAACACAAAGCTATGGAAATGTTTTCTTTTTCGAATTTTCTCGCAGTTGGATTGCAAAGCTCCATGTTCAGAGCTCTAGATTATATGAAGTTGCCTCAAGCTACTCTTGAGGTTTGTTAAGCACATCAAAGAATCTTCTATGGATGTCAGTCAAAGTTCAGAGACTATTTTTAGTGCTTTACGTCGGAAGACAAAGCTATCGAAAAGTTGTTTTCGAATTTTCTCGTTGTTGGATTGCAAAGCTCTTTGTCTTCAAAGTGCAATGAATTGAAGTCAGACCTACCAGACTATATCAAGCTGCCTCAAGCTACTCTTTACTTTTGTTTTAAGAACATATAGAAATCTGCAATGGAAGTGAGTAACACCGGCTGAATGCATAAAAAGAATCCTTTTACTTTTAGTGTCGAACAACTCAAGTTTTATTAATGCGAGCCCACTTATTTTGTCTTCCATTATTGGATAGTGTGTCTGTTTGTGTCGCATAACGAATAACGCACTTCAAATTTACTAAGGGAACAGATATTGAAGACAAACGACTCTACAGTAAGGTGTTATAACGAGAATTCATTTTTCGTGATTTTTGAGAAATTAAGATTATTCTACTGTGACGTTAATATTCAAATTGCAAAAGTCGTTCTAGCGAAGAGCCAATGAAACAATTATCAAGTTTTGGTCGCCTTTTCGATGGACACTTTAATAAGTTGGTATTAAATTTTAACCATCCACTGTGCATGGAAACTTATCTCGATTTGAGCAGCGTTTGCCGTAATTGGGAGAAACACCAATATCGAGCAGGCATCAAAATTCTTTTGCAGCATCATTCCATTTTTTTTATTTGTAAATTAAGGTAATGGAAACTCCCTGCTGGGTTAGGGAAAAAATGTAGACGTTCGCAGTGGTCTATTGAGTAAACCTTACTCTCATTGGATATTAAGTTATACTTCAGTACAGTTATACTTTATACACAGTTCAAGAATCGATCACGTTTTCGGAGTGTAAAAATCATGCCCGCTACGTCCCGTTGGGTATTCACTGATAAAAGATATATCTTGTTAACTATCCGTTTACTGATACTGGAGCCTATGAGAACTTCAGGTAATAATTTTCATTAGCAATTGCTATTACCGACTTACCTTACTGACTGTTCAGCGATGGAAAATTTTGTTAATAAAGGAACATAATCGAGGCATTGCAGAGTGGAGAGATCGATATTAATCATCTTTGCCTTTGGGGCATTTTTGTAACAGAACGAATGGCATTTAAGGTAAGGTCGCGAGTCGAGAAAATGATGTCTGGAACCTTACTTAATTACCTCGCTACCAAGGTATCAACCTAAAAATAAAATTAATTAAAGAGTTCACTCTTTGAGACGACGAAAAGATCGCTTGATTTTCTGTACGACGGAAAGAGAAAATCTATTCGGTTGAAAAATCCAGTGCTTAATTGTTAAATGGAAAGAAAACGGTTCCGTGACATTTTTAATGACAGTGTTCCTCGTAACTAAGTTCTCAAGAACTTTGCCATTTACAAAATCAAGCCTCAAGAGTTCATTCTGCCGAGGTTTTTAATGATTCTTTTTGTTTTGAAAACGACGCCCTTTCAACTCGGCGCCATGAATTTCAAGTCGGATGAGTGCCTTAACCTTTAAACAAAGAACGAAACTGACAGAGATTTATGCCTTTTTTAAAGAGAGGCTTTGTTTTATTTGAAGATTATTTGTGAATATGCTACAAATACATGATGAAACAAAGTTGAAACGAAAAATGTGCTCTATTTCCAAGAGCTTGAATAGCCATTTACAAAATCAAGTGCCACAGAAAATGCCTTTTCTTTTGCAGACTAGAGGTTGAAGAATCGAAGGCTTTTTGATACCTTTAAATTTAGCGTTAGTGTTTCGTGAACAAAGGATGTCGAAATATTTATTCGCGGGTCTTAGATATCTGGTACTTGGAAAAAATGTAGGCTCACTTATTTGTAGAGCACATTGGTATCTCTAAATTTACCTATTTACTGATATGGAGCAATATATATAGGCTTGAAAACTGTCTTATCAGCTATGTAGTGCGCAATAGTTGTTAAACTAGAGCTATGATAATTATAACGGTTTAGGAGTAGATTAGTTGTTCAAAGACATCGATCGCTACTCAGAGTTTCATGCTTCATGGCGGAAGACGGTCGTATAGCACAAAGTCATAAACAACTACTAGAATAGATAGATAAGACGAGTAGCTGGGTGGCAATCATGGACGACTGACAGAGCTTTAGCAGCAAACCGAAGTGGATGGAAAGAGAATGTCAAAGCCTTATGTGCCTTACCTGTCGCGAAACCCCGTTTTTGCTTCGAAATTGTTCTGAAGTTTAATTGCGTAATCAGGAACGTTGCGTCGATTCTCAGATTTTTGACAAGGACTCCATTTACCTTACCAAATGTTTCAATAAAAAAAAAAATACAGCTTAAGCTTCCCCCAAATTTTGAATAGAAATAATACTCCTAAAACAAGTTTAATAGCGTCAGGGAAGCTGGCTGGTCTTTGACAGCCTCTTTTAGGCTACAAGCTGACTCTGACACGTTTTCCAGTTGAGATCGATCTGAAGGAGCCTAAGAGACTTTCATAATTAAAACCAATCCAATGGAAAAGACGCAAGAACAACTGAAAATTTCTCAGGAAGTCTTTCAGAGGCTTTGGAGTGACTTTTGCAGCAGACCTAGATTTTCACACTAACTAGGAAAAGTTTTGTATAAGTAAAAAGGATCAGATTGGCTTTGAAGAAGCCGCTCGAATCTCGCTAGGCGAACTCGAAACTTTTCTGAGGGTTTAGTCAAAAGAAGCATTCGTTGTCAGTGTCTGTGGATTATCCACAGTGTAGCGCAATAGGCCAATGTGGGGAACACTGCATTGATCCTGGTGCAAAGGAGATAACTGACAAACCTAACATATGACACCGAGTTTGGGAATCAAAATTGGGACATATTTGTGGAAGGCGGGTGCTAATACTACCGCGCAAACCGTTCTTCACGACTAAGCCGCCACGAATTCGTTTGAATGACCCAGAAAAAGTTCAGTTAATCGAAGAAAATGAAGCAGAAAGAAAAACTGTCTCATTTTTGTAACTACGAGGCATTCAGCACAGTGACTTCCATTAAACACGATCTGCAAGTAATTTTGGAACTGCTGATCACCTTTCCCTCTGTCCATAAAAAAACTCATTTTTGTTTGAATGTATGGTAATGAACACACGAGGAAATTAATGCCTTAGAAAGTTAAATCACACGGTCACGCGTTAAATGATTCCAGTCCTTACAGAGTGCAAAGTTTAAGGATTTTTCGTCTGAAAACAAAACAGCAAGTCTTTGGAACACATCATAAATGACGCAGAAAAAGTGAATTAAAGAAAATGAAGCAGAAAGAAAAACTGCTTCACTTTTGTAACCAGGAGGCATTTCTATTAAACCCGATCTGCAAGAGAATCACGTTTCCCTCTCTCTATAAAAAACTCATTTTTGTCTGAATGTATGGTAAAGAACGCACGAGTGAATCGGTGCCTTGGAAAGTTCAATCAAACGGTCACGCTTTAAATTATTCCAGTCCCTACGGGGTGCAAAGTTTAAGGCGAAAATTTTCGTCGGAAAACGAATTAAACTGCAAGTCTTTGGTACACATCACGTTCATGAACTTCGTAATCTGCCTAAGAAACAAAATTGAGAACGAACAGAACTTATCCAACTTTAAGTTCTAACAGCTTCCCTGAACTTATTGTTGGGTTCCAAAGGCACGTCCATGATGAATCACTCTTTCAATTGCTATGCGGTCAGGATAGTCAATGTAACCAATCAATTCAGTTACTCCCATTTTTTTCTGCGTACCTGCTTATACTATATGCCGCTCTTAGAAAGGCTAATATAAGGTTTTTCTCACAACGCTATGATGATATGTTGTTGATATGAATGCATGGACAAAACTGCCTTCCTTAGCGGTGCACCCATCCGGAAACAGTATACATGTACAAGTTTCAACTTCTCCGTGACGACGCAGCACCATAGTTTCCAGAAACCCTCGCCCTTCGCTCACTGCTAGCTATGGAACGAGATCAATACAACAGAGTGCGTGCAATAGCTGTAAAAGTCGGTTTGAAAACAAAAGGCAACGATCCGCCGGCTTAAAACGAGACCTGAGCACCTGTTAATATTCGTGGTAATAAATGCTGTGGCAAACGTACCTTTCGATCATCCACGATGGGAGATACGAGCGGGGGTAAAAAAACGCGAACATTTGAATGAGCTGTAAATAGACGATGTCGCCAAGATCACGGAAGGAATAAGAATCACTTAAAGCACTAGAGTGTTCCGAACAAATGATTTGCCATTGCAAAACCTTGAATAGACAAAGACTTCATTGATTGCTGGGTCATTAGTTTAGACCTAAGGAATTTTAATTAGTTTATTGTTAAAATTTCAATGAATTGTTGAAGAAAAGAACTGGGTTTTATGGTGCCCCTCAGACAGACAGGCCAAGTATTTCCATCGAGTGCAAATAAATTCGGTATTAAAAAATCAAATGACACCAGAAATTAGACAAAGGTTTAATAGTTTTGCTCTTGCATGCAAAGTGCTCGCGTTTAGTGCCTGCAACGGCAGACCAACAGGCGCCTCGCAAAACGCATGCGCAATCGATAATTACGTGACCATAAACACAAAGATAACTACATGCAATTGCGTCGTTGGATCGGTTTTGTTATGTGAAGAATAGAAAATAAAGATTATTTAGCATAGAAATAACCTCTTTTACCTCCTTAAGTTAGCTTTGTACGAGCACGTGAGGACTGAAGGTCATAAACTGGATAGGTCTGTTCAGACGTTCTGCAAATATACGAGTTACGTAACCGTTGTCTTTAGTGTTCATGTTCAGTTGTGTATATGAGTTTCGGTTCTGTGTGCAGTAAAAGTTGAGCATATGTATCAAGAAATAAGAGGAGTTGTTGACTTCTGTGATAGTTCAACAGTTCTATGACTTTATAGGGGTATTTATAAGATTCCTGAATATCGCCATTGTTACATGAACGTGAAGTTTCCGCCGTGCACAGACTTGCTTTTCTTCAACAAGCTTCTACTTTCTCCGAAACCTTCAATATTCACTTCAAGTACCTATCCAGCTGGAATCCAGATTTCCGATTTACAAGCTCAAACTTAAGTTTTGTAAATCTACCATTCAAAGGCAGTGAAAACTACTACCTCACGATTTGTCTACAAGCTCCGTTTGAAAAACTTAATACATACTCGAATTGATTCGTTTCAGTAGAATTTGAAGTGACCTAACCAATTTACCTCTTAATTAAACGAGTTCGTGGAGGTTTTGCACACTCATTTCGATAAATTATTTGCATTTTCTTTGGATAACTCATGGTTGTAATTCCGAACGAAGCCATTAACCTATGAGGTCCACCCAGGGGAAGGAGGAGGGGGAGGGGGGGCTAGTTTCCGTGTTCCCTTAAAAAAAATAGCTTGTGTTCCCTTGTTCCCGAAATTACTCCAAAACGTCTCAGCTTTTTGATCCCTAAAATGGTTTATGTTCCCTAAGATATTGTCTTTGTTTGCCTGTTCTTCCCTCGTTCAAGTAGCCATGTTCCCTTGTACCCCGAAACCCCTGGGAGCTCCTTACCTGTCAATGTGAAAGAAAGTCAAGTTTCGAGTTTCTCTATTTGCACTGTAACGCTAATTTGCAGTATTAATACAAAGAACAGGGATTCCAAAAAATATGTGGAGGTGTGTACACGAGAACCCATAGGGTTAAAAAGAGTTTATGCATGCACCGCGAAAGGTACCATGCATTTCAGTCAGCGAACGTAGATGGAGACAGGAGTTGTTTTCATTTGCTATTGATATACGGTAGCTACTGCTGAGAAGCGACTACCGGTATTCGTTTTCTGAAATAGCAACTTTCTTTGATATCCCAATAATTTGCTCTTGTGAAAATAAGCCATGTTTGAGACAGGAAAATGAATGTGAAAGGTCAACGAGGAAAAGCAAAACCCTGGAAATAAAACTCTTTCCCTGGAAACGCGATTCGTGTCATTGGCGGGAGTGAATTGCTCCGGCGCCACTGAGATTATTGACGAAAATCAAGTTTCAGAAATAATTTGACTTCTCGAGTAAGTTAATGATGATAAGTGTTGTCATCATTCAGGGGCATTTTGTGAAAAGATCAAAGACAGACAACTAAAAATGTCACACACTTCCCGAAAAACCAATCAATTTGAAATTTCCCGTAACTAATAGATCTTTTTTTATTTTATTTTAGTGAACTATATGTGTTACAGGTAGCTTGATAACTCGCACTAACAGTGTTGAAATATGATCTCTGATCCTCTAACCTAAGAATGTTGCAGGACCAAATTACTTTCAGTGCCGTTGAGTATTTTGCACTGTTAATTCGTATCCCTTTTTGTCTTCGACTAGCAATGAATACGTATTTTTAAAAAAAAAAGTTTAAAGAGTTTAGACATTAAGAAAGGTATTACAGTTGATTTCTGAGAAAAAGCGCCATTCGAAGTGGAGGAACGAAAGAAACTGTCCCCCAAAATTAGTGGCGTTTTGATCTCCAGCCAACGAGCGCGTGAAGCGATGACATCATGTACGCCCATTGAGGATTAAGTTTTTCGACTGACAAGCCCCGATAAAGCTCACTTCATAACTGATTTTTCTCAGTTTTCACGTGGATAGAAATATAGATAGATAGTTTTCACGTGGATAGAAAGCCAAGCAACTTACGTCACCGACACCGATTTCAATCACTGTATGAAAACCCGAGGAAGCATCCGGCTCTGATATTTGTTCGCCTGTGGAAGCACTTGCTCTTGACTGTTTCGGAATAGATAAGCTCGGAATATTCAGAAATCGTGTTCTTTTTGGAACTGTTCGGTCATGAACGGAATGCTATTCCCCTAAGCCACTCAGTCTTCAATTGTATATATATTTGAAGTAAGGGCGATAGAGGAAGGGTAACCTGAAAGCAGACAGGACTGGGGCCCGTTTCTCGAAAGTCCCGAAAACTTTCGGATCCGAAAAGTCATTTGAGAAACCGCCAACCGCTTGTTTTGGAAAGCCGGTCTTTTAACATGTTTTCAAGGAAACAAAACTAAAAATAACTGTGAAGTTTGACGAATTAAATCATCTCCGTTCTTGAGATACAAAGGGAATTGTGACACCCGAAAATGGCCCGTAAACTTTCAGGACTTTCGAGAAACGGGTCCCTGGTCCCATCTCGAGGAGAGAAACTGCTCGTAGGATAGACAACAGGGAATTCTCGCACTTATCTGGACAACTTTAAGCAATGTCTATCTCTTACAGTCACATGAAAAATTCACGTGGGTTCAACGGGAATCAAACCCACGACCTCTGCAATGACGGTGCAATGCTCTACCAACCCGAGCTATGAATTATGCCCCATCAGGGGCTCATATGAGTCCCGTGAGAGGACTTGATGAATGAAATAAACTAAATTTGAAGTGCGGGCTATAGATGAAAGGTTATCGAGATAAGTGCAAGGATTATTTTTCCCTTCATCTGAAACAGGAATGCTTGCTTTGAAGGAATGCGATCTTTGAATGGGAATTGTCGCCTACCAAAAATTCCCATTCCGAAATTCTTTGACTAGAGCAAATTAAATGACAAGCGTTATTCTTTCCTTGGAATTCTGAGCACAAAAGAGCGAATGTAAATGGAATGCTAAAGTCCGACTTTTTAAGTGAATAAGGCATCAACTTGTTTTCAAGATCATGAGAGAAAAGAATTATAGGCTTTCTCTCAAGGTATCAAGATCTTAGATTATCGTAATATGACAGAGACTACAGTTGTAAGGAACGAATTTGTAGACTGACAAGCCATAGGTTTTCTCCTGTAATGCCATGCATCCGAGTCATTACACATTCTTGTTTCAAGAGAAAGAAGGTTTTGGTGCGTTTCTTATAGTGCAGAACGGTCCAATGATAACTACAAAAACTCTTCCTCGTCTATACTGAGTTCCAGTCGTAAATAAAACAGTTCGGAGTTTCCGCGTGAAATTTGTTTGAGTATTGGGGTCACACGACGGGCAGAAACGAGGGCATGGCAGAAGAAAAGATGTGGTGGAAAGATGAAACAATTGTACGTTATGTGCTGATAAAAGGTTTGCGTGACAAGGAACTAAACACAGCGTTAGATTGATTCCCGAAAGACGGAAGAATCCCCGATGGCTTTTGAAAAGAGCTTTATCAATAGAGGTGCGTGGTGTTTCCAGTCAAGTAAACTGATCCTATTTGTTTCTATGAATACATCTGGGTTTCGCGCAATTCAATACCCATGAAAGGGTTTCCTAATTCACTCATCAAATTCTTTAAAATCCCATTCAAGCAAACAACCAGTTGTTCAAAGGAATTTGATGTGGAGAAGCTTAATTGAAGCTTGCACAAATACTTACTTCGTTCTTCGTTGTGATGACGTACGGCAATAAAACGCAATACCTAAATAATAATAATAATAATAATAATAATAATAATAATAATAATAATAATAATAATATACATTTAATATAAGCTTGACCGAAGCTAAGCCAAGAGCAAGCACTATTCACCCACGCATTCAAACCAACTTAACTACTAACGCAAACAAAATTATTGAATCGAGTTTAGTTTTCATAAGCTCATTTAATCCTCATAGCTGTGTTGCACTTGTGAGAAACGCTATCATTGGTCCCCTGAGGTATTCGCCAGAAATGTGGACTGAAATAGAGTAACTCGACCAGTCTAAGCGTCTCAAAGAGAGTTCAAAGTTCGGTTGCGAACCCCCAACGAGATGTGGCCCGTGACACAATACAGTAAAATATTTCATGATTAGGAAGGGCCTTTTCTTT
The DNA here is from genome assembly GCF_036669925.1 of Montipora capricornis. Lineage (NCBI taxonomy): Eukaryota > Metazoa > Cnidaria > Anthozoa > Scleractinia > Acroporidae > Montipora > Montipora capricornis. The sequence goes on from NC_090886.1 coordinate 39,688,103, forward strand.
GAGAGGGTGTATCTTAGGTAACTTAAATACTTCTTTTTTTTTTTAGTGACATTGAAAACCCAGCTTGAAATAGTAAGCATGGAAAATATCTGGGATATGCCTTCCGCGGGCGTGTGTAAGGAAGGGCCGGCGGCGTTCCGGGTTGTTGGGCGATTTTTATTTCTAGGGGCAAAATGGCCCTGCTCCACTTTCCAAAGGAAATAACTCCGAACAAGACACTACAAACAGATGCTAATGATTCGAGTCCTATTTCACGTACGACTGCAAAAAAAGTGTCTTACACATGTCAGCTTCGAACCACAGCTTGTGCAACAACAGACATATCGTCAAAATGCCTTGTCTTGACATTTGTACAAAATATTTGATTTTAGTCGCAATAAAATCGCTTTAACGTTTATCGCAAGCATCAGTGCGAAGGACATATTTCTTGTCTCGCTCGAACAAAGTCCAAGCGTTCGATTCCCGCCATGCCCGGCAAAGGCCCTTTGTACGTGTAATTAATTAGGTTATCTTTTCTTTATGCCAAAAAAAGCTAGTGGAGTTTTGACGAGTTTGTTTCTGTACGTCTAGGGCCAATTACAACTTCCTAAAGAAATAGAAGTTGAAGATGAGCTAATGTGTAAAGCTCATTGTGAAGAACAGAGTGCATCGCATATTTACGAGGCGGCCGGCCACGGGTTCTATTTGAGCTGTGTTCGCAAAGGCTCACTGTACTGCGATTATCACTTCAACGTGAGAGAAAATTTGAAAAAGGAGGAACACTCAAGGAGCACAAGGGTAACTTTGATTTTTGGTACGCATTAGAAATGTAAATAAAAGGGACCGCAATGAAAAGTTACATAAGGGTTATTTCATCCTTGTTTCACTCAGCTGAGGCAAAAAAAAATTATCTACTTAGTAACAAAACCTGGCTAACATGCAAACTAATTTATCTACTTACTTAGATGCAGACGAATACTTCTCCTCGTGTTCGCCAGGGACTTGCTTCACCGGTTGTGTCGCTGATACATCTCCAACAGACGCCATCTCTGCGAGTAAGGTAACACAAAACTATCAAGTGACACTCATGAAAAGCCAATTAGTCGGTGATAAGTAAATCCAGGTTTTACGGAAGGCGAACAAAAAATTGTTGAAAAGGCATTAGTGGATTAAAACTTGAACTTTGATACACGAAATAAAAGATATACTATGGTTCCTGTCTAGGTCAATTTAATTTCCTAGGGGTGAAAAAAAAGGGATTTTTTAAGGCTTACTTTAAGGTCAGTTTTTAGCGTGCGGGCGGCGTGAAAAACACACATTCGCTTTGTGTATCTTTACAACTACATAAACCTCTTTGTTCGACAATCCTGTGAAATCTCCTTAACGCAGACGGAGTTGTCTAACGTCCGACTTACGAACCGTGCATGCATCGAAGCTAAACTATTAGACTTATAAAATAAACATCTACAATGAAGCGAAGAAGGAAACCTTATGAGTAGCTTAAATATTCTTTCCGCAGGAAGGTAATCCAAAGAGTTTTCAATTTTCCATTTTAAGAGAACAGATGCCAGACATAATGTGCACGCATGCATGACTCGCTTGGACATTCACGAAGTCAGTTCTGTTTTCTCGCGTTCTTTGATCTGGGTCCCGTTTCTCGAAAAACGCGAGTTTTGGATCCCAAAAGCTATTAGTAAAATTTCAACCCGCTTGTTTTAAAAAATCTGGCCTTTTATTATGCTTTAAAAGATGACTAAAAGCAAAATAATTGTGAAAATTGATAGCATAAAAACTCTCCCTTCTTAAGATACAGAGGGAATTATGTCACCCTAAACGTTTCGACATTTCGAAAAACGGGCCCCAAGAAATTAAGAAGTGTGAAATGGGACTATGTCACGTGTTTTTTTGCATTGTTCTACGGGTCAACGTTCCTCATTATCTTTGTTCAGGATCAGACAACGCTGAACCACTTTCGATTTGTTTTTTACCACAAAGAAAGTTTTTATTTCAGAGCGTGACCCAGGCGTGACCAGAATCATGACACAAAGAAAGATCAAGTGTAGGCTATAACTTTCTCGCAATATGATTAGTTTATTTCCCAAAATGAGCGTTCCTGATTGGCTGTTGCATTTCGTGGTAAATTGACGCGAGCATGACGCGAGCAGCGTTGTCTAGACTCTTATCGACAACGGCAAATTAGCCAATCAGATTGCGAGATTACAAGCCATTGTGGCAAAATATTAACCCTCAGTTGGAATCTTAGAGGTAGACATCAAATCAATTTTTACAATACGAGCCGTTCATGGTAAATTTTTTTGCTAATCCTTTCGGAACGAAATGTGAAAAACGTGAAAAACTTTTCTAGAGTGTTTCAATTGGTTTTCATCCTTGTCATCGACAGTCACGCAGGTACCGTAAAAGCGAACCCAATCGTCGGAAGGTCACCACAAAAGAAGAAATCTCATTATTTTTTGACTCTGATGATGTGAAATACATCTGTCAGAATCCTACAAAGATACATTTATCCTGTGACACAAAGAATGATCTAAAATGACTGTCTCCAAGGTAAAAGGGAATCAGCTTAGTTTTTTTCACGGCGATTTTCTTAAACACTTGAGCTGAACTGTCGCCTTTGTTAATGCAAGTCACCTTGCGGCCTTCTCAAGTTGCTTAGCGTGACCAAAGAAACAGCATTATGCTTAGAAGATCATTAGCCATCAACGTATTTCCGGGTTTCTTCAATAGGAGGATGTCAAGTATAATTAAAAATATCCCTCGACTGGAGACAGACGTTTTCCGAGATTGACGACTTTTTGGCAAGGCTGGTTCGCAGTTTGTGTTGGCTCTGATACGAATCTTGGACACATACCTCAGGGAAACAATGGCGACAGTTTTTTCTCTCTCACTACAGGTACGGCGGCACGTGTCTCCAATTAAAAATGAAAACTTGAAGCGTGTAGCGGGAGAGAAAAATCCCTCTGAGCTCTGTCACAAACAAACGCAGTCAGTTTGCAAACAGTTCACAGTAACTTTAACGATTAGGCAGTGTGGACATGACTGAAAATATCTCGTTCATATCTAAACTTTCGTTCGTCTTGACATATCGCTATCTGTAATATTTCATTACAAAACAATAACAAAGTAAAATTGACCTTAATTGCAAACACGTTTAAAAAACATTTTATCCCAGGCAACGATTGCCAAATTTTGATAAGGCACATCAGAAACAGTTTGCGTTGATTCAAAACATGCTCTGCAGTGGATTAATAAACACCTGAGCCTCCCCTGTATAAAAAAAACAGAGAATGAAGAACAGGTCTTCCGAAGAACATAAAGAACAGTATTTAATCTTAGTCCAAATAAAAATGTTTATTTCATGTGAAATCTTGCTTGGCAAGACTGATTAAATATTTACGTCAGCTTGTGTGTAACCAAAGTGCGTTGTTAACTGGGTGAATCTGTGGAGGGATCCAGTTACTTGATAACGAAACCTTTCCACGACCCCGAAGAACGTTCCTTCTAAATTGCTGCCACCCTTTTTATAATACTTGACCCCAAAACGTCAAAACAATACAAAAGACGAGAGGTGTACTCCCCAGCACTTGGCAACCAACCAGAGCAGACAAAAGACTCATTAACTTCAGATTCTGCGTAATCTGAATTGACTATTTAGCATTCTATGAACGCTATACGGGGTATCAGCTTATCATTAGAGAGCACAGCAACAAAACATAAACAAGAAGGGCAAATATCTACTGTTTCTTACGGTGGTATACCTTCGTTCCAATCGTCAACTTTTTATACACAAAATCTATCCGTGGTTTCCGCTTTCCTTTGCGTGTTACCTTGTCGGTAACTCTAGGGTGTAATTATTTTTCATTTCGTGCTTGTTCACCTAGATGTTAAATTCATAAAATTTTGAGTATGCCGTCTCGCTCGCTTGCATGACAGAAACAGGAGTTTAAAAGAGGCTGTTATCTGCCTTAGTTTTAAGATCTATGGTGCGAAAACAAAACTTGAAATTAAAGCTTTAAACAGCATTAAGTACCGCTAAAATTGGACGTCGTGCCACTCTCTGTTAAGCCTCTCTGCTCTCAGAAAGTTCCACATTATTGGTTCGATATCCATTTACAGAGCATATCGTCGACAACCGAAACAATGACTCGCGCTCTCAAAAGTTATGAAAACAATAACGAGCTCCTGAGCTCGACTAACAGTTGTGAACCCCAGTTGTTGTTGTTTTTGTTTTGCTGTTGCGGCAGACGCTCTAGTTGTAGCCTTTTACGTCTACATATGCGTCAAAGTCCTTCCTTTGCTACGTAACATTTTGCAGAATACAGGTCTAGGTACTTTTTAAGTTAGAAAAACTGATTCAAAAGAAAGCGTCGACCCAGTACTGAAACACTGTATAGTTTTCCTTTTGATATTTCGTGAAAAAAGAAATTTGCAATAATCTTTTTTTCCGAAATGGAATTTGTACTGAAGATGTTGTCTGATACCACTCGCTATCAACGTCGAGGTCAAAGAGAGATCAAGGCTCCATTAAATAGCCGGAAATTCACTTAAACCTAAACACAGACATACTTAGTTGTTTTATTCCCCACTGATCCCCGCCCAATAACAACGCAACGCATTACACAGTTTAAGAAACCCACGAAAAAGGATGTGTCTTTGTATGTGCCATGTAATTTCCGGAGAATCGCTGTAAATGCTAGTAGTCGGCAAACGTGTACTAGCTAACCAAAACAAAAGCAACACAATCAGATGTTCGTAAAAGCAGTTTCTTAGAAAAGAAAATAAACACTAACAAAGCGAAGTATCAGTGCAGTATTAAAGAACCTAATCGAAATTAAGACTCGAATTGTCCATTAAGTTGTTTGTATTCGCGTGATTGCTTTAGCCCCATCGAACCTCGATAACCAAAGAAGACAATGTCACTTTTTGTTTTGTGATAGAAGGCAAGGTTGCAAATAGTTGAATTGCGACTTGGAAAGCCTCGAATTATCAAGTCTGAAAACTCACCAAGAAATCGCCTGAATTTATAAACGTATTATGTATAGTTATCAATATATGTCAAATAATTTTCTTGTTAGATGTGTCGGTGCAGTCTTGCGTTGGATATTAATTTAAGCAGCTCCTTCCATTATCCATATTTTTATCAGCACAGGACACCTATCTATTAGCTTAGACAACGTTTGCCCTTATAACATTTGAAAGATGTACTGTATGTTGATTTCTTCTTGTATTTGGCGTCGTCAGTTCGGCACACAGGATCACCCACTGGATAAAGGAATTATTAATACGATATAGGACGCGGAAGATTTCCATGTTGGGAAATACTAAAAATTTTCGCTTGTTTACAAGGAATAAGGCGTTGATACAGCTAAACCCATTTCACCGAGCGCGAACATCGAGGAGCCTCCATTTTCAATTGAAGGACCACCTGGGAGGAGTTTTCTTTTTTTTTTGTATTCAGTATTTCTGTTTGAAACTCTATACTGTCAAAATTGTTTGCGGTGTACGTAGAAGGAACGTTAAAGAGCAATTTCTAGAGTCCTAGCAATTAATAAGGCTTTCATCGGTTTTCGTTCGTTTTGCAGAATATGCAGTTTAGGAATTTCTTTCTTATAGTATTGTCAAGGAACTGCATAGCGAAGATTAGTTGAATTCAAATAAAACAGAAATGCTACCTGTTATCTTCACGACCAATGAATCAATTCAAAGGTTTTCTTCGGTGAAATAATATTAAGCACAATGCAAAATTTTCCAAAATTTCAGTAGACTTGGGGCTTGTGTGGCAGGCAACGATCAACCTTGCCAAGGCTTTGTAACTAACGTGCCATCAAACTTATCGAGCTGATTCGCGTCAGTTTGAATTATGCCTGGAATTCATAGCTTGTTTATGCTCACGATATTCGGAAATCGCAGGCATTCATTTGGCATGGCGTGGATCAGATATATCTCTACTGACAAAAATATTTGAGACCATAATGGTGTAAAATGAAAAACTTGCCTTAGTTGCTTCGTCGGGTAGCAATTCATCCCAAAAATAATAAACAATGAAAATTGTTTTTAAAAATAATTTCTTACCACTCCAGCGTAAGGTTTATATCACTTGCAAATACAACAGTATTAAAACACTAATCGAACTCGTTTTCAGTGGGAGACGACACTGGACCACCATTAGCATAACCTTGGAATTATCAGGACGCGATTGGATAAAATGAAAACTCACAATGTGAGAAAATTCCGGCTCAATGTGCTGTATTTAAATCCCTTCGGAGACAATTTCCGGTTACAACGTTTAATTTAGCAGAAATGAAATGAGAGTGACCATCTCGGTTGGGGATTTGCTTCGTCCACGGAAAGATACTTAGCAAAAAATAAGTTTAAGGAGTTAGGAAAACAATTATATCGTTGAAAATTCTACATAAAATGATGAGCATTTCTTTATAGCTTTACCTGGTGCAAACGAAGATAAGCCACTCAAAGCCGATGTCGATAAAAACATAAAAATTTCGCGTGTTTTTGCAATGAAACGTTGATGCAGCTCAACTCATTTTCAACCAAGCCTGAACATAAAACAGCAACAGACTACACCTCCATTTTCACCAAGTCTCAGTTATCTTCTCAAGCAAGTACGGTCCGGTTGCAACGAGACACCCAAGCAAAAACAATTACGGTATGCGTGCTTTGAAAGGTTCCAAAGGAGTTCACATTACAAAGCGGTGACGCATCGTAATCTAACACCGTGAGCGCTTTTAAAGAGTTGAGTGATGGCTCCTTTCGGCGGTTCAGTTTTATGCCGGGCACGCCAAAGATAGTTTCAGCCAACGCATCCTTGGAAAAGTTGCGCGGAACTTTGAGGTTTATTATCCAAAGTTTAGCGTCGAATAAACAATAGACAAGACGTTTGGTCACGGTTGATTCAAACGTTGATAAGTCGAGTTCTTTTGGACTCGACAAGACAAGCGCATGACACCCCGCTGGACTTTCAACTTCTAGACTAGACTACAAAGTTTTTCCTTTGGTGTAACACAGTATGTTTCTACGACGAAGACTGCTTCGTTTGGACTCTTAAAAAACTGAAGACAGCTATTTTGAAACGCAAAAATTGTTGAGAAAGGTAACAATGGGTGCGCCCATCCTCCCGATTTTCTGTCTCTACGCACGTGCTTGACTCTTCACTTTCTTGGACCTGGGGCTTCGCAGGTCTGTCCGCAGTTCTCATTGACGTCAGTGATCATTCTCGCGACGGCACCTGCTGACTACGTTCTTCACACAACTAATCTTCCTTTGATTCTTTTCCAGTTTCTCTTGTTTCACGCGGTGAAGAATGGAAACATGCCCCTGCGCATGCCCCCCAGTTCCCTTCGTAAATTTCATATTCCAAAATGGCCGTCCGTTCAATTCATGTTTGCCCTGGAGAAAAGCCTTGGGAACGAGTTGGTTCATTTAAAGCAGACATCAAATACCTTTTTTTTGAATAGGCCTTTTTATGATGACGGCATATTCTCAAAAATTCACCACCAAGCCTCGTTTGTTCAAAATTATTCACATCATCTGAAAATGAAATACTGTTATCACGTGGGTTTTCTTTGCAAGTTTGCCCCTTTGGGATTCACAAATTTGATTCTAAATTGAGGCTTGTTGGTGAAAACACCTAGTTAGGGGCTGTTTACATGGAGAAAGGGTGACCCTCTTAGGAGGGGTACTTCACGCTTCCAATGTCCATGACCACTTGTTAGGATTTTTGATTTTTCCACATCTTTCCGAGTCGAGCGGCTTTCCCTCGTGCTCTCGTCGACAATTGGTTCATCATCATCATCTAGGTATTTTCGCGGAATGCGACACTGTTGTCCTCCGGCTGTTCCGAACTCTGTTCGATTTTGCCCCCACAGAACGGCGAAAATACGCGCACTAAATTACAGACTTTCGCGGCAATCTGACAGTAATCCGATCCCACAAAAGTTGACCCTTCTAGAACGGTGACCCTACCTCAAGTATTTTTATGGCAAAAAGTTGGCCCTCCTAGGAGGGTTACCCTACCAAGGAGATAGGGTGACCCTACCCCTAGGGTGACCCAACCTCTCATGTAAACGTTAACCAAACCGGAAAATACAACAGGCAAGCGTTACCCTTCTAGAAGGGTCACCCTATCTCCATGTAAACAGGCTCTAAGACGTATTCACGCAAATGGGCTATTTATGTTTGGTTCAAAAGCTTGAAATAAAACCAAAATTCATGCAACGAGTTCAAAAGCTAAAAGGAGCAGGGCTGATATAACGGTGAAAAAATATGATTATATCATAAGCCTTCACCAGGATACGGTGCTTCTATTTTGTTTCACTGCTCCTTGCTTACAAAGATATACCATGGGTTCCTGGTTATATCATTGCAACGTTGACCTTTTGTTAAAGTCAATATCCTAAGATTCTAAGACCGTACAGAGCTTCCATGTTGACCAGTGTACCAAAAAAAGTCCAAGAATGACAAGGTATCAGCAATATTTTATTTCATCTTCCATTCAATGTTTTTTGCCAATAAAAATCAATAACTTTATTAAAGAATATTTTGTTGTTAATCAGTTGTTCTTCCTTAATGTTCAGTGTATCAAAATACAATGTCCACGAGTAAGAAAGCGATCATGTACCACGACTATTTTCGTCAAAGCCCTTTCCAGTTGTTTTTGCAACTGAAATATTCCTCATTGTTGGAAGGGGTAGGGGAGTTCAGGAGGCATTCTTCAATTACAGCCAAGTTTGAAAATTGAGTTTAAAGTGCTACTATGATTAAAAAAATCACTTACTTTTTTTCTTCAGATTTTGAAAGTGTGATCGCTTAACATTTGACTGACAAGATTTTGAGCTTTGATTTTTATCCAAAGGCTGTTTACTTTGAGTGTAAGTTTTGGATTTACTCACGTTCAAAACTGACCGACTGGACCTCAGAGGGTTGGATCTAGAGAAAAGTGACGTCATTGACTCACTAGCTTAACATTACAGCGTGTAAACGCACCTTAATATGTATGCGAAAGTCTGAAAGCCCGAAACTCCCGTGCTGCATATTAGGGAGCTTAAGCAAGCGCGCTTTTGAGACGCGGACACACGCATTGCATTCTTTAACTCTTAAGTCTTTCATGTCATTTTATCCTCGATCCACCGAAAATTCCAGTTAACATAAACAGATATATTTTTGAAATCAATACTTAAAACTTGGGTAACTTAGTGTTTAGTTAACACAGTGTTGAAATTCAAAGAAAAATTTAAAAAATGACTTTTTGGTCATAGTAGCACTTTAAAATACCCGCATACTTATCAATCTTTCTTATACTGTAGGACCTCAAAATTGGGTTATTTGGATGCCTTATCGAAAGCAGGAGTAGGAACTTCCAACTTCATTGTATTTGTGGAATGGCGTTGTTACAAAGCGCGAGTTATCTTTAGATTGATTTTCCCGCGAAACCAGACCTTTCCAGCTGATCACAGGACTTGCCAATCTCGACCCCAGAGCTCTTCTGTTGACGGATGGAGAGAAGAGCTCAGGGGAACCCTGAAACAAAGTGTCTTCTGATTGGTTTTCTTGAAGGACAATCAAAAGCGTCTCTAATTGGTGCATTCATATTAGCACGAGGAGTGAGCAGGCGCCGTAACGTTCAAATAGACAATTTTTGGCTATAAGAACGCTACGGCGTATGCTCTCCTGCATTGAGTCTCCCAGAGATCTTCCAGAGCCTTCGGTCCATCCGAGGCTCTGGTGACGAGATAGAATACTTGCGTGAGAAATTAGTACGCCTAGGATTGAGAATGGTCGTACTCGTGCTAGACAAATCTTATTTTGCAATAAGATTTTAAAAGAAAAATAAGATTAAGATTAAGATGTTGAAAGATTTTTAAGATTTTAAAAGAACTCGTCTAAAAATAGCTTGATCTGTGAAAATGCCGTCACACAGACCGATTATTGGAGTTGTTGGCTGCTGTCCAAAGTGATGAAATAATTTTACATTTTGACGTTCACTCGTAGAATCCGAGCCTCAAATTTTTGAAACGGTTGTTATTTAAGTTTCACATAGAAAACCCTTCGATGATAGACTTTGAAAAATCCTCGGTATTTGTTCTGCGAGGATCTCAAAATGTGATATTTGGGGACCTGAACGAAAAAGATAATATACATTTTAGATTTTCGAGTTCACACAGAGAATCGAGGTGCCATATTTTTGCATCTGTTGTTAGTTCAGTATCACAGAGAAAACCCTTTGCATTGTCATAGAGAGGCTGAAGAGATTGTACGACGCCTTTCCACCTCTAACCCCCCCCCCCCCCCCTCTCCGGGAGTAGAGCCAGGGGGTAGAGGAGTTGGGTGAGACAAACGATGCGCGGCTGAGAATGCCGCATCCTTCAATGAGTGGTATCTCAGCTCTCGTCGTGGTGTGCTCCTGGAATCTCATTTGCCACAAACGGGGCTCAATCGCCTTTCTTCTCTTTCACAACAACTCTAATACTCAGAAACGTCACAAGTTAACAACTGACCATTGCATCCGCAGTGGAAGGTTCACGTTCAGTTGCAAAAGACTTGCGGACTCCATCTTGGTTATATTTTATCTTTCTACAGTTCCTTTACGTAGAGTGACAATATCCCGCTCAAAATAAAACTTGTTAATCCCGGTGGTGGCTGAATATACTAAAGCTGAAAGAGAAGAAAGAGTTTTATATACACCAAAGTCTCCAGTGTTCGGTCCTTGCCGTTCCCTTTTTGATCGGAATTTTCCGGACCCTTAATAGTAGAGGTACACACGTGCACTCAGTGGACTTTGTTGGCATAATGGTAGACATGAGATACATAACGGCAAAACATTAGAGTTGGAGACGGCCTAAAGCCCGTTAGACCCTCCTCCCCTCGTATGTCGGCAAGTACAAATCACAGGTCACCTGTCGCAGGTCGTTTACCACTAATACGAGGCTGAACAACCCAAAGCTATAGACCGCATGCAAAAATGGCGGACAAAAATGTACTCTCTTCTTTATGTGCTAATTAGACTCACTAGCCTCGTTTGCATGGATGGACAAAATGCAAAAGAAATGTTGCTCGAGAGCGAGGCTAGTGAGTAAAATTAGCACATAAACTAAAGAATACATTTCTTACCATTTTTGGCCGCCATTTATGCATTCGGTCTATTACTAAGTTGACGAGGTTTACGCTTAAGGTTAGCCTTGTAAAAGCTTCAGGGTTGTTTCAGTTGACAACCAACAGAATTGAATCAAGAACAAACGTCTCCTGTGCGAGGAGGCCTTTCATCTTACTTTAAACTTTAATAACGTATACTCTTTACTATTTTTAAAATACTCTCATAGCTATCTATTTGAAACCAAACTGAACTTACATTCTTGATATGCCCGACTCTTCTTTTCTCGAAACTCTCCTCGGTGAGGTTGTATGTTTTGAATATGGACTTGGCTGATCCTCGTCGCCGTAACTAAACAAAATAAAACCGTCGTCACAATGTGAAATAGCCCGGACTGCCACTTTTTGCTGCCCTTAAATAGTTCTGTGTGTACATAGTGCGTACCGTCGCCTCACTTCAGTCTTGGGAGCACATTGAAATAAACACCAAAACCGGACACCGACTTCGCAAGAAACCTGACATTCATCGGTCAACTAGCAGTATTACTGGAACTAATCACACGTCAGTTTAGTGCATGCGACTATACACCACCAATAAGGAATTCTACTGACAGAAACAGCCACCTACTGTCAATTCTTTGTTTGGTTTCTCGGCGTTGTTCCACGGTTAGTGGATAGTAAAGCATCACAGCAAAACCGGTCGAGCTCAGGAACAGGCAAGTCGAGCATTAGAACGAACATCCAGAGCTACTCGAGAACTCGAATGGCATCGACCGATACCCGCGTGACCCGCGGCACAGTTTTCAGCCAATGAGAGGTAACAATGAAAAAAAAGTGACTTCATTGCACGCTGTAAGAGCGATCTGTGTTCATAATTCTAAAAGAAGAGGGGTTAAAACATATCTAAAAAACGTTAAAAAACTACGTTTACAGCCGCCTTCTGCGACCTTTACATATGTTGGAGAGGGTAAAAGAAGTCCGTAACTTGCTGAGTACATTTTTCTGAAGAAGGTCGCAGAAGGTAGCTGAAAATTTAGTTTTTTAAGGTTTTTTTAGATCTGTTTTAAGCCTTCTTCTTTTAGAAGTTATTGCACGCGTTTTCCCGCCTTTTTTTGTCAGCTTCTTACAATTTCTTTGCCGGTTTTCCTTGGCTCGCCTGATTCCCTGCAACTGCGTTGATTTGCCAAGGGAATAACTTCGATTACGGTTTTAAGGAAAACGATATCGATTGAAGACCGCTCTATCAAAGAAGGAAACGGGTGGGGGATTATCGTTATGACTATCTATGGAAGTAGCGTTTTCAACAATTTTATCAGTGAACAAGACATGATAATGCACCTGGGCTTGTAGATTCGAAGCTCGTCTTTCAATGCGAACACCTGTTCCTTCAAATTGTTCCTTTCGATTAGAACCTCTAGCATTTCGGCCTTGGTGTAGCGCGGTCGATTCGGATCCTTCTTGTTGTTCTTCTTGTCCATCTCTGTCTGGAGTTGATTCCCTTCGACTTTCTCTTTCCGTTCTATTGACTGTTTTGTGTCAAACGCTGCTTTTGGCGCTTCACCAATTAACTCCCAATCGCCATGCTCATCTTTTTCGTCGGGACCGTTGTGATTCAAGTCATCTTCAGTTTGTTCTTTGTCTTGATCGCTAACAGCGCTTTCGTTGCTGGTCAAACCGCCGCCGTTTTGTTCGACATCAAGTTCGTTTTTGAGTCGCGGAGGTTTGGGCGGGGGCACTCCTTTACTTACATCCACAGCCTTCTCGGACAGTTCATCCATCTTATCTTGTATTTTCTCATCCTCGACCTCCACAACTTCTTCATGGTCGCTGTTTATGAGATCTGCATCATCAATGTTCTCCTCATGATTCTCCTGTACTTGTAACACGCTCGGATGTTTCGTGCGATTAACAGAGCGAAGTTCAGTCTGTAGCTCGGCTTTCTCTTTGGCTAAAGTGCTCACGCGTGCCTGACTGGCACTCAAAGTTTTCCGTAAACTTTCGTTGATGGTAGTAAGTCTCTGAATTTGTTCTTCCATCTGAAAGGAACCGGTTGGGCAACGGTTACAAAAATTTTCTGAACCAGAACGTCTTACCTAAACCGGGCCTATGTTATTATTACTAGGCACATATTTCTTGCCATTAATTGTATGAGCGCAACTTGCAAACATTTTCTATTGTAACATACTCAAAAAGCTATAGATTTTTTTCAAATCAAAATTGTTGCCGCCGCAGCTTATTTCCCTTTCGTAAACGGTCGTTGCCATTTGAAATGGTCGATGCCATTTTTTAGCTCTGAATTACACTCATTAGGTCTAAGAACTCAAAAGGTTGCGGTTACTGGGAGTTGTGTCTCGCTGGTCATATGAGTTAGGGTTCGGGTTCGGGTTCGGGTTCTGTTTAGGGTGAGGGCTAAGAACCCGAGTTTGAGTCTTGACATTTTCGGACTCTTTTTTTCCTCCAGTTTTTCTTTTATAAATGTTTTTTTTTCCTTTTTTGTCTTAATTTTTGTTAATATTTTTTCTTAGTTTGTTTCTTTTAATTTTCTTTGAAGTGAAGTGTGTAGTCGACCGTTATAAATGGCATCGACCGTTTCAAATGGCAACGACCGTTTACGAAAGGGAAATTTGCGCCGCCGCAATCATTTCGATGAGTGGAAGCGGCACTTTATGCAACGCATCAAGGAACTTTTTAAATCGCAATCTAACATCTGTACCTTTTCGAAGAAGGAACACAAACCGGGAATTGGGAGCAGGGCTGGTGCAGTGTTGAGAGCACTCACCTCCCACCAATATGGCCCGGGTGCGATTCCCCGGATTCGGCGTCATATATGGGTTGGCTGAGTTTGTTGGTTCTTTGCTCTGCACCGAGAGGTTTTTCCCCGGGTACTCCGGTTTTCCCCTCTCCTCAAAAACCAACATTTGATTTGATTTGTTCTGATTTCAGTCGATTTGTAGTCTCCCCAATTAGTAGAACACTCGTGCTCGGGTAAATAACCTCGAGACTTAAATAAAGTGAGTAATAAGTGATTAAGACGGCCTGATTGCTCATTTGGTAGATCTTGGTGCAGCGCGATCGAACGGTCATTGCCTGATTTCAAGCCGAAGGGGACTCGCGATCGGTACGAGTCTGTAAATTATGGGATTAGCAAGTATTGATTCACAAAGTCAGAAAGAACACACCTAGATTTACAAAATCCCCAAATTTGATGTTAATCGGGCCAGTTTTGACTGAGATGCAGCCATTTAAATACGTCAAAATTACAAAGAAATGTTCGGTAATCGGACGTAGCGTCCGGTTAGCCATACATTTCTTCGTAAATTTTGAGGTTTTTAGATGACTGTATCTCGCTTGGATATATTAACACCAAACTTGGGGATTTTGTAAATTTCGGTGTGCTCTTTGTGACTATGTCAATCAATAGTTGCTAATCCCATAATCTGCAGACTCGTACCTGTCCACCTCGACTCGAAATCAGGCAATGGCTTCGCATTCCATTCAAACCTGAATTCATTTTTTCATCCTTCTTTGGAGCTTATTAAGGTGCTCTTGAAGTGCGATGACTTCAAATCCCTAAATACTGAATTCAAATCACGTCAAATCTGCAGCTCACATTGTTGACAATAAATATTCCCTAGCTCCAACACTTTGTTATCTCAACCTTGATTCCCTTTGAGGTCGCACGATCAACAATGTCTGAACAATGTTGTGGGACTGGATAGCAGACCTGCAGACCGCTGTAAGAAACAGCTGTTCGTGTTTCCGAATTGATTATGAATATTTTGCTCAAACGTACGTGCCATCCTTTTGCGTTTTTCTGCGACTACCAAACAGAAGGGAAGATATTCCCCCCTTCGGCATCGTGACAACCAGTGATCTTCATTGGGTAAAAGACGCTTCATTTGAGCATATATCAACTTCCGTCTTAGAGCGACTTTCGTATGACCTTGAAAAAGTGTTTGCAATTTGTTTCACGGACCAAGGGTTTGGTAAGATTAAAACAAACCTTCTCCTTATTCCCACCAAGGAAACTCCTAATATGGGCAGTATACAGTTTGATTACCCAATCACATTACTGCATTTCAAATGACGTCAAAGCGAAACTTTCCAGAACGTTCCATGGAGAGATGACATTGTTTGCATCCGCGTTAGCTAAGCCAATGAAAATTCGCCCTCATTTGTGTTCGTTCGATAAGCCAACTAAATGTTTTGCATTTTTGTTAACGTCCTGTTTTTACGTTTATTTTTCAAGGTCACATGAAAGTCACTCTAACTCCATTTCACAGTGCTTTCCTCCGCAGAGTCGCAAAGGGACTATTTGCAATGAGAGAATTTGCTGAAAAAGTGAGTGCAGGCACAAAATAAGTTGGTTGCGGCGAGGGGATCCCGATGGTTCTTTCGGCGTTCGCGCTTGTACATACTTCGCGCAGCGGAATCGCGAAGAGGCGAACCTCTGCGGAGGTGAGAGAAACGTGTCAATCAGTATCAATGTAACCACTCCGCCCAATCGCAACTGACAACGGTAGGATTGGTAGACGCATGCAGCCATTACAACGGGCCTCGTGATTGGTTGAAAAAGACAATAGACGCAAAAATATGCAACGGAAACAATGCATATGGATCCTAAACACACTGGCCCAATCAAATTAGAGGTTTTAATATGAATTTTGTACCCATTCACAATCATTTCACAGATCCCCAACAGAGCTATGATAAGAGTCGTTCAAAGGGTAGAAAGAAATCTGCACAATTGAACAGCTTGACAAAATCATACAAGTCACCAAACATTCTTGTAAGAGCCACATACCGCTTCCAAGTCGTTTCTCAGGGTTTGAATCTCTGCGTTTTTGCTCCTTATTGAATCTCTCTGATTGTCAATTGCATCCTTCATCTTCTGCATCAACTCTGCGTCACCGGGAGCGCTGATGTAGGCCGTTGCTTTCAGTGAAACAAATATTTCAGTTCATTGTTAGACTGACTATTTACACTCATGAAAACTGACTGCAAATAGAGAGGAAGGGAAAGGAAAGATCCAGACGAAGTTCCCTGGGTGCAGCACGCCTTTCTATCACCGTTACCAGTCATCTCGACGATTGCAATCCGCGTCGCCTATCGTGCGCGACGTAAAAATCTCTGGCGCGTGGGGTAGCTCTTTCTTCTTCACCCCAGGCCCGGTTGGGTTCGGTGGGGGAAAAGATATTTATAACTATGAAATGCTAAATGAGTAGTACTTTTTTTTCGTATTTATACTTTCCTTTTTGCTCAGTGTCAGCAAAACTTAAATTCTTGAACGGGATTTTACTAAACTTGCGAAAAATTTTGAGTTTTGTGCATTCCCCGTACCTGGTTGACTGTTTGCGCAGCCTTCATATTCCAATCTCAGCTTTTGATTTTCTTCTTGTAGTTTTAGTAACATGGATTTAAGGTTGTCTGTCTCTCCAGTTGCAGATACCTGATAGAGTTCCTGTAAAGATATGTTAGATAGCACAACCACCAGAATTAGCATGGAACTACTAGAGTTTTTTTTTTTCAACATGGTAGCATAGCCATGGGAGCACAAGGAACAATGACAGACAAATTTACTTTTTTCAAACTTTTTTTCGTGTGATCGATCTAACAAAATGCACTTTCTGTCACGAACATGGTTGTGGAGTATCAAGTAAGCTTGTGTCGTCATGTTATTGTTAGATTTTGGAAGAAGATCGGTTTTTTTTTTCAGTTGTTCGCAACGGTCGAGTTATCGAGATTTGAGATATTTAAACGAGAAACGAGTGTGTACATCGCTCCGAATATCATCGTCAACGATTCGAGATTCATTGGTATTTCGCTTCATCGATTTATTGAAGTATTATTTGTTCGGTTACGGAAAGTAAGACCCTCAAAAACCTAAGACCCCGGGGTCTAGTCTTAGGGCGCGTTCGATTGACCCTATTCCGGAATAAGAATACGTGGAGTGATGATTAAAACGGTATGTTTGGCGCGTTTCGAAGCAGCAAGGTTAATAAAAGTATGTTTAAAATAGCATTTTAGCAGATGTTTGACAATCGTAATGTGAATCTCCGTAAAAACGAAGGATTTCTAACTTATATTCCATTTATTCCTGTTCCGGAATACGGTCAATCGAACGCACCCTTAGTTTTCGTGACACCCAACACGCAGTTAAATGCTAATCTTTAATAGTGCAACGTGCACGACTCTTTCTACATACATAGCAGCCGAATTATCCACTCCCTGAATAAAAAGCGAAATTTGCTGTAGTATTCTCATATTTTTAATAGAACGCATGGTCATTTTACGTTGAAGAATTTGAGACGAATGTCGAGACGTCTACACCAGAAATGGCTAATTAGGCCTACAACTCTGTGAGGCTCTCGTGTAGAAATATTTCAAGCGAACGTGAGTAATATCTCGTAGCTTCTACTTAGTCCCGTATTGATAGATTAATAGCTTCTTTTCCTTGTCCCAATTTGATCTTCAAGAAATGTCAACCTTGAAGCAGAACTTATTGCCGTCACGCGAGAATATTCAATTTACTCACTTTGAACAGAGACAAGCTTTAGTTACTTCGGGTTGTATGGTGAGATGTTTCATAGGAAAAGGACATCTCATCCAATTTTCATTGCAGAAGCATCTTTTCTGAGCCTACAGTTAACTTCATCTTGTTTAACAGAATATTCGTACATTTGTACATTCGTTGATCTTTCCGACAAGGTTCTTGAACATCATGGTTGAGCTCATCCATTTACTATTTTTATACATTTGATATTGCGTTATCAATTATTTCCTCTTGACATTTAAGTTCTTAAGTTTGTCTTTTGCTGTAGATTGGCACAGGCGTAAGAATATAATTAACTCGAGCTATGCTTCAGTCGTTCGGAATTATATGCGATACATTCAAAAACGACACATTGAATTCACCTCGCAGCCTCGAAACCCCTTAAAGAAGACAACAAAAACAAAGCAAGTCCTAATGAAGTCATTGTCAGTTTTTACAAATACTACTTCTTTAAAGAAGCCAATATGAAATAAATTAATTGATCGAATGTTCTTTTCTGTCTGTCTCGCGCGTTCACACGATCTCTCATACCTCATCAAGTTGCCGTCTTTGGCTCGCTTCTCGTTGAATCTCCAAATAAAGTCTTTCGTTTTCGAGTTTCAGTTCGTCGATTTCCAATCTGGCCTTGTCTTTATGTCCAACAAGCAGCTCTAGTCGCTCAAGGACGCGAATAATTTTTGGCATCAAGTCAATGACTGCATCATGCCCGAATCGCTCAATTATCTTCTCGAAGTCTTGTCCGATCAAAGAAGCTTCTTCATAAACATCAGCGGTTGTTAGATCTGTAGCCATGGTTTAAAATTTGAACCCTTCGCTAGGGTTTACTTCGTCACAAATCGGGAGTTTATTGAATGTCGCAGGAGCACAAGCAACACCGTCGACACCGTCCGCTCGATTTCCTTCTTTGTAGCTCTGCTGCAAGGTTTTTCAAAATGACTTCAGATCAAAGCCGACCAGGTTTTAACACAAACGTCCGTGGTTATAAATCTACGATGCATAACACGTATCCACGAAAGAGTGCATTTCTCACTTGTGTCCTCTGTTTGTGGCAGCGTGATGTTCACTTCCGTTCTGTTACCCTCACGTGATGCAGCTGAAATGTCACACCATCTAACGTCCGAAATCTCAGTTCAAGCTGAAAATCTGTTCGAGCAAAACCAATCAGTTTTATATTTCAGATTGAAAGTTTAAAAATGTTTTTCTACTAGTAAGTCATTACCTTCATCATATATATATTTTTTTTTCAACTCAAAATTATGGGTCGGTTGGACGACGGTAAATTGGTAAGGAGGGTAAACTTGACAGTTCCAAAACATATCATCCGCTTTCTGCACCTTGAAACTGTTTGTTTTAGATTGCCTCTAATTTTCTTTTTGTTTATTTCTTTTTTGACTCTGAGCGACCGACCAAACATTAGGAAACACATTTGACGATAAACGGGGAAAAAGGGGGACGACTTAATGCCCGTTTTTCACTACAGACGTATGAGGCTATGTCTCCACTATACCGGTTAGCTTATCGCGTCAGACACGAAAAATACTCCGATCTGGTATGAACAGAAACGACCCAGACATGGAACAAGTCATTCACACATGTCAAGGAATCGCACGGGAGCGTTGCCCGAAGATAGCCTGCGAACGGAGACGTATTTCCGGCGGTCGTTTCTCACCCAAAATTTTTCGGGGAAAGAGAAACGACCGCCGGAAATACGTCGTCGTTCGCAGGGTTTGGTGCTGAATTGTTATTCACAAAACACTCGTACAGCAGTTCATTTTCGGGCGTTTCAGTTCAATGATGGCTTCGAAGGCAGAGTTTTCCTGGACAGGCGATGAACTGGATAATATTCTTTTTCGTTGTGCGCTTGTGTGCAAGTCTGTAAGTGAGAGTATATGAGGGTCACAGTTGAAATGGAACGAGAGCAAAGTACGAAAAGATAAAAGACCTTGTTGTACAACGGTGTGCATGATGTGCTTGAGATAGCAAAAACCTCGAAAGTACCCGGACGGAAGTGTTAAGTTCCGATCCTCACTCCCAGGATTTGAACCCGTGATCTCGCGATATCGGTGCGACGGTCGGTGCGACGCTCTAACCAACTCAGCTATGAAGCCACTGACCAGGTTGGGAGCTCACTTCATATTCGCAGTTCAGTATATGATTCATTTCATATATCATTTCATATATTCATTCCTCACGGGAAAATTAGAACCCACAAATGACCAGCTCCCAACGTCAGTGGCTTCGTAGCTCTACCGTGACTGTTGAGGGTAAGGGACCTTACTCTTTCGAATCGAAGCTCCTGGCCTCTCTTTGTCAGAGTTGTTTCTTTGATTAGATTTTGAATGACATAAGTGTGTATATTCGAAGTGTGGATTATAGACGAACGAGAGAAGTGATCTTCGCTGTTTTTTTTGGACAATTTAAGCAAATGACGGTTTCTTATAGACACCTGGAGAATTCAGGTAGCTCACGGGAACACATAAGTCCAACAAATTTAACTACTCCCAACTGAGTGGCTTCATGGCTCAGATACGTGTGAGGAGGATCTGACTTCTCTCTTTTGATTAGATTTCCCATCTATTGCCAAGTCTTTCATCATTGGTGTCCAGTTCAATATATTTTTAGTGTCCCTTGGGTCCCACGTGCTCACTACATGTCCTTACCACCTGTTATCATTACACCAACACCAATTCAATTTTAAGGGCCTGTCTGATCACTGTTGTCATTTCGTTCTGGCGCCATGGATCAAACGAGGGATTTTCATCTCTGTGTCTTGGATTCTGCTCTTGAACGTTTCGCTTCCATACAGCAGGACTTGTCTTAGAATAGTCGTGTATTTGCGCACTCTTACTCTGTTACATCTTTTGGAATTACCCTTTTTTTAAGGAAGAAGTTCAATGTTAAGAAGGCTCGAAAGGGTTTTCAGCTGAGCGTGAGCGCGTAAGCCACGCACGCAATTCGTAAGCTGCTCGCGTCAGCTCATGATTCAAAATGTTTCACCGTAAAATAAACAAATACTGCCGATTTTGCTCACCTTTGTTGTAATTCCTATATAGATGGAATTCCGTGTACCTATTACGAGTAAATAAAACCATTAAAAATGGGGGTCAGCGTGCTCGTTTCTTCGCCACACGATGATGATAAATGGTGGAAAAGGGGCAATTTCGGTTTCAAAATGATCATTTCCCAAGAAACAACTGGGGCGAGTTTAAAAAAAAAAACACCTTCTTAACCAAGAAGAGTTATCATGATTGCGCTTAAAAGCTCTTGAACAGCAAAAGCGGCCTTTGTTGCCTCTCTTCAGGTGGTCAGCGTGAAACGCAACCTCGTTCCCAGGGTCTCTCTTCTCTGCCTCCATTTTCTCAACGACGATGGAGGCAGAGAAGAGAGACCCTGGGAACGAGGTTGCGTGAAACGCCGCGAGCTCCGAAGTCGCAATGTTATGCGCAGTATGAGATGCGCCGTGCAAAACAACGGGAATCACCATGATAGTACTTGATTTTAAAATGGTTAGCTTTCTCTTGAGGTTTGGGACCGACATTTCTAAACGTTCTTTCTAAAATTGTTTCTTAGCCGGTGATGTTACACGTTTACAGCGGCATTCGGAAGAAAAAAATATACCTTGATATTTATAAAAAAAATCATGTTGGGGTAGTTAGCGATACGGTAGTCTAGTGGTTAAGTGAAAGGGTTCGAGTCCAGCGAGTTTAGGCATTGGGTTTCGGATTCCAAAAATAGATATTCATTTCCCATAATCCCTAACAAGCGTTAAGCGTCCTAAAATGATGCCTGACGTCTGACCTTGTAGCTCAGTCGGTAGAGCAGCGGTGATCTAACAAGAAGGTCGTGGGTTCAATTTCCACCCTGGGGCCCGTTTCTCGAAAGGCCCGAAACTTTACGGGCAATTTTCGGGTGTAACAATTCCCTTTGTATTTCAAGAACGGAGAGGATTTAAGTCGTCAAACTTCACAGTTATTTTTCCATTAGTTACCTTGAAAACACGTTAAAAGATCGGCTTTCCAAAACAAGAGGTTAGCAGTTTA
>NC_090886.1:39714795-39729795 GCF_036669925.1 Montipora capricornis
GTGCGAAGTGAGTGGAAACATCTAATATGCAAGTTACAATGGAAACATAATGTAGCATAAAACTTGGGGTCTGGATTTAATTCACCTCTCCCTTTCCCTCTAAGTTTTGGCCTGCACTCTACAACATGGACCTTAAGATCTACTTTACGATAGTGACATTGACGAAAACACCAGCTCAAAAATAATATAACTTTGTCCAGTATGTCTTTTGAGATTATTCCATCTCGTTCATGTCTACAGTGTGTGCGAAGTATCCTAAAAGTAAATCGGTACGAGCAGTTTTACGCTGAAAATAGAGAATGACAGATCTTCTGTTGCATGCTCACGTCGTCATCAGAACCTAAAATTTGGTGATTTCACGTCACTGTCATGCAGAGTACTGCAAAAATACGAGCTTAAAACCATGCCACATAATTTTATGCAGCACAATTATTTTATGCTCTTTTAACCAATGATGTCATTGTTTTGTGGCGTTGTCATCGACGTCGTCGTAGATCTTAAGGTCTCTAATGTGAGACACTAGAGTTCAATATCCTTTGACTCCTTTACCCAGTGACTCCTGGGAGTGAGACTTAACAGATTTTATTCCGTCTAACACCAGATGATTTCATTCGTCAACTGGGGACATCCTGGGGCACCTGAGAGGTCACTGGGTTAATAAATAATGCAGTGTTTGGTACAAATTTGTAGAGGGGAAAAACTGAAGAGGTCAGGGCAGTGAACAATTTTGAACATGATCGTCTGGCATTAGCCAGAGAATTATAAGTCATTGTGTTGGATATAAATTAAATTGTCATTTACCCTGTACCAAAGTGAGAGTCTGAACAGGGATAAACAGTTGTACTGTATGCGATTGTTAAGTAAACCCGTTTCTCTCAGAGGATCTCCCCTTGACAATGTACTGTTGTATGTAGGAAAAAAGTTAATATTATAAGAAATTAAAGTACCGGATAGTAAAATTGAAAAGTTCCACTGTTGGAAGTACATGAAATGGTTGATGTTTTTGTCTGACAGACCCCTTAATTTCATGTATGTTTCCTTTTTTATCAACAGAACCTTTTTACCCTTCACGGCGATGATCCACAGCATTCAGTCATTCCCAAGAAGCTTGGAGAGCGCTTTAAGACCAATAAAAGCAAACATCCTTTGGTAGAGATTGAAGGGATGAGAGCCAAAGATGGATGGGTGGCCATCAGTGAAACAGGGCTTGTAAGTCAATATTAATTTTTTTGTTCTGAATTTTCTTGTAGTCTTATCTATGTGTAATATTCACATTTCATCACATAGGCTAACAGTATTGTTGTGCTTCTTAATTGAGCGACAAATGATGGCCATTCTTATACAAATGGTTTCTTTACTAAAAAAAATCTGAATGAAAACCAAGTACATGTAGTATTCAACCTGTTTGCCTTACACTGTACATAAACAAATCCCTGCTGTCATGCATTTACTTGCTCTCCTTTATTAATTTTATGCTGTGGGTTCAACAAACTGGTAAGTCAAAAGTTCTACAATGTGCCAACTCTAAACTCTTCCTTTAAGCTGTGGTTGTTTGTAATTAGAAGCAAATTACAGCTGTATGTACTTGTAGTTATTGAAAATTACTGTTTTCTTTTCCTTCTAGATTTGTGTGACAACCATAAAACCAGAAATACAAATAACGAGAAAATGCTTGGCAACAGTGCGTGCAAGAGTTGCTGTGGCTGATCTCGCATTTACAAACAGTAAGTGCAGTTTAGTACCGTTGCAGTAATACATAATAAATTATGTACTTATTAATAATAACTTTTGCCTTATATAATAAATTATTTAAATTAACAAAAGGTTGATACATGTACATGTATGCATGATATCCATTGCCAGTGGATTTTTCCTTAAATGAAAGTAATAATAATTATAATAATAATAATAATAATAATAATAATAAATATACCTGGGAAATTTCGGAAACTTCGGAAACTTCATTGGCTTTTCTAGATATCAACGTTTCTATTAGAGGCAACGCGCTATGTACTAGTGTGCACTACAAACCTACTGATTCACACAGTTATTTGTTGTATTCATCGTCACATCCATCACATGTCAAGAACTCCATCCCTTATTCTCAATTTCTTAGACTTCGACGTCTATGTAGTGATGACTCCGATTTTTCCAGCAAATCAGAGGAGATGTGCCAGTTCTTCGAAGAACGTGGCTATCCTGTCTCTGTGGTCAAAGCGGGCCATCATCGCGCCCAACAATTTGATCGACAGTCATCACTACAAACGTCACAAAAAGATAAGAATGACAGAATTCCATTTACCCTCACTTTCCATCCTCATAATCACGCAGTCAAAAGCATCATTCTTAGTAATTTTAAATTACTCCAAAATGATCCCGAGACTGGTAGAATCTTTTCGCAACCTCCACTTATTTCATTCAAACGCGACAAAAACGTAGGCAACTTTTTAGTTAACGAGCAACCCGGCACTTTCAAATGCGCGCGCTCACGATGCAAAACTTGTCTTTTCATTGTTAACACTAGCAAGATATCGGGACCTAAGCGATCTGTTAAGATCACCGATTGTTTCACATGTACCTCCGCAAATGTCATTTATTGCATAACCTGCACGTTATGCAATAAATTATACATTGGTGAGACAGGTAGACGACTAGGTGACCGATTCCGCGAACACCTTCGCGATGTTGAAAAGAATGACAAGGATGCATCCAAGCCAGTCGCTCGCCATTTTAATCTGCCTAACCACTCCAAAAAACACATGGCTATCTGCGGCCTTTCCCTACATCTAGGTACGACGGAAAGCCGCAAGAATCTGGAACAAAAATTCATCTTTCAAATCGGCACCCTTAATCCTCACGGTATTAACGAACGCTTTTCATTTAACTAATATATTCCTATTTTTCACGTTGCCATGTTACCACCAATAGCGTAGCTCCTACTCTACTATAAAAACTACACGTAACCCATAATCCCTCGATTCGCTCTGACGAAGGGCTAACGCTCGAAACGTCAGCTTTTAGAATCTCTGTACGGTGGCCAATTTACATTATCAACTCCGTTGATAAAACCAGATTTTTCCTTAACCCTTTCTTGCCTGAGTTGGCCCCAGTGCATTGATGAGTAAAATTGTATGGTGTTAGACTGAGTAAAATCTCCAATACAGAAACATACTCGTCTATAATGTACTACGTTTTTTATCATGATGCCAGCAGTCAACATTAAAAAGTTAAATAATATTGTTACTATTAATGACTGTTTGAGATACATGTAGCATGTGCAGCATCATATCGGAAATTCCAGACCACGGCTTTGATCGTATAAAGAAGGACTATAATTTATTTCCATTATCCTTTCAAACACTAATGCTGCAATTTCAGCCTAGCCTTTGAAGTCAAAGAGTTGTGTTAATTTTTATTAATTTTTATTTTCTCTTTTGCATTTTTTTGTGTAGTGGGAAAAGTAATAGTTGTAGCAAATGATGGTGAATCATGCAGTGCTGTTCAGTTCTACAGAGTCTCCTTGTCTGGAATACCAGGTTGATTTCCAAAAGTAATATAGACTTAGCCAAGCCTAAGAGTGGGAGGGTTGTCCAATACTTACAAATGGACTCCAGTGGTGTTAGTGGTGATAAATTAACCCATTGACTCCTGGGGGTTCCCCATTCATGCGTAAAATCGTCTGGCATTAGACAGAGTAAAATACTAAGTATGAACGGTTTAGGTCGGTTTGGGTGTTAAAGGGTTAATGGGGACATTGATGAGTAAAATCTTCTTGCATTAGACAGAGTAAAATACTAAAGTCTGGTTGGTTTAGGCCGGTTTGGGTGTTAAAGAGAGGGGACAGAACTCATTGACACTTCAAATGCCCTTGGATGCCCGAGTCAAATCATCTGGTGTTAGACAGAGTAAAATCTGTTAAGTCTTACACTGTACTCCCAGGGTCAATGGGTTAAGAACAAAGAGGGAAAAAATATTCTTCTTGAAGAATCTTACTTCTTAGTTCTAAAAAGTACTGAAGGTAAAAATAGTTTTTAAAAAACTGCAGTCCTAGCTTGACTTTGTTTAAATAACCTGCCCAAAGAGAATTGAAACATACAGCTGTAAATATCACTTGGGTGAAACCTTTCTTGCTGACAAAGAGTTGACATTTAATATATTTTGGAACCCGTGGAGTTATTGTGTTGAGACTTCATACACATGTACGTGTATCATCACAGTTATGTACATTTACATGTAGGTTAGTACTTTAGCAGTAACAAAAGAATGCATGGAGGATTTGAACCATGGCCTCTGCTATAGTGATGCAGTACTTATAATAACCAATAATTGCTGAGCTATCAAGCCAACTGGGAGCAGATAATCATTTTGTTTTAAAAGTGGACTCCTAAGTAAAATCTGAAGAAAATGTGAACATGAAGACTATGACAGGGTTTTGATACATGCAATATTAATTTTGAGAGGTTTGTTTAATTTTTCATTTACTGTTATTTGTTAAAGAAAATTTGAGAGAACTCCAGAGAGTTTCCTGGGAAACTGATTCTTGGGTTCCAGGAACACTGGAAACAACGTTTCTGACAGTTCTATTAAAAATTTATTTTGGGGGGGAGGGGATGCCCCCAACTCCCCCTAGACCCCCCTAGGTAGCTCGCATGTTGGTGCCAAAAAGTGTCATGTCTGGTGCTTTCAGAAATATGGTCGCTACTTTACAAACCCTGCCATGATGACATATTTGAACCAAGGAAAGATTCAAGCATGTTGAGATTTTAGATTGTCACAGTTACATAGTTACTTTATTTCAAGGTTCAAATCCTGTTCAATCCTGTGATATGATTTGGTCATGAAACATGCATCTCATTATTTTTTAGATGGCTGTCAGATTTTGTCAGATCCTCTTCCCTGCCTGTTTCCTCATTCGCACACTGAACAAGACTGTAAGTTCTCTTTGATTATGTGAATTTTGTGCTTTACACCACAAAATTAATTTTCTTTTTGCAAATCAAATTGTTCCGCAAAATATTAGTTGACCAAAAATTCTGATTGCCCGATCGGGCAAGTCTTAGAGTTGTTTTACTTGCCCATGGATATATTTCGCTTGCCCCGGACAATCGGGCAAGCGTTAGTGTCAAACACTGATTATAGCCAGGCAGCTCTCTCTAACCACCATCCTAAAGATTTTCAGAGTGACGTGTACGGGATTGTTAAGATGTTAATAAGTATATGTAATACCGTAGGACTACATGCTGTCCAATTTTGAAATAGCTTCTAAAAACGGTTTGTTCTCACTGTTAGGGATGATAAGTTTAAAAATCTGAGAGAAACCACTGCCCTAGCAAGCAACATGTTCACTTCTGGTGTCCATCCGTGGCTCAAAAACGTTGCATGCTTAAAATAGCTGCAACCTGATTGGCCAATACTCGCTTCTCTTATCTGTCTTTACATTTGATTGGTTGATGGAAAGAATACAGATTTTTCTCAAATTGGACAGTTTGTTCAAAGCTGAAGTAAACATTCCTGCAAAAACTATCCAACTTTATTTTAAATTTGGACAGTTGGCAAAAATATTTGATACAGCTACATAATTGTTATAATTGTAATTGTCAATATTGTTGTGAATGTTAATATTAATAAAATTTGTTACTTGTAAATGTTGTATGAGTTGTTCACATACACATAGCCTTCTTCAAGCTTACACAGAGATCGTGTTAACGCAGAAATCGTGCATTTTTACGCAAATTATATAAAATCCAAAAAAAAGTGATCATCAAAATTTTAATGTGTCCCAGGATGCAAGGCGATTCTTTTGACGATTTCGCGACAAGATCTCTGGTTCTTTAAGGCGTAGGAAAGCGCTTGAAACGGGAAAATGTTCCCTTCTTGGAGCTCTTATTGGAATTTGAATTCATTTTGACGCGCCAGACTATGAGTTTTTGCGAGCAAATTGTATGTACGTTATGTCAATAAAGACAAGCGACGCGCCATGTGAGATAACCGATTCTTTTGACGATTTCGCGACAAGAAGTTTTGAATTTTCATATCTCTGGTTCTTTAAGGCGTAGGAAAGCGCTTGAAACGGGAAAATGTTCCGTTGTTTAACCTCTTATTTGAAATGAAATTCATTTTGACGCGCCTGACAAGACGAGTTTTTGCAAGCGGATTGTATCTCTCTCATTTTTACAAAGACACGCGACATTGATATATGTATGTGTGACAATCGATTCTTCTGACGATTTCGCGACAAGAAGTTTTGAATTTTCATATCACTGGTTCTACAAGGCTTAAGAAAGTGCTGAAAACGGGAAAGTTTTAACATTTTCATGCGCCCGACATAAATATTGCGCGAGCGAATTGTTACGTTTTTTTTTTTAATCAAGAATACCCCGCTACTTATTTCCACATGTTTACCTGTGAACTGAAACAAACACGGTGCTGGGTTTGCCAAACGATGTTCAGCTGAATAGCCATTGCCATATACATTTGTACAGTAAAAAGCTATTAAAACTAACAATGATCTAACCGCAATAGGTCGACAATGGGCTAACTCATACATACTAATGAGCTTTGCTTTATGTGCGTATTTCATGCGCGTGTCAAAGACGCAGACGCGTGCATGTTTGACACGCAGGCACATTTTACACGCCCATTTTGGGCCGCATATCTTCGACCTTTACTGTACATGTATTAAATAACTCAAACAACTTGCTTTGATTTGTCAGTATATCTGTTGTTTGGGCAACTGGGCGAGATGCGAAAGAAAAAAAAAAAAAAAAAATTAAAGTAACATAGTGGTTGCCATATTGGATTTAGCTGTGCAAAGGAGACTGGTGAAGATGATTAAACGTCCAGGAAACGTAATTGAGCTCCTGCCATTTGTTTGCTCATTGATTGTTTGATCGATTGAGAAATACAAGTGCTCACACTTCTTGAAAAGGAACTGAGAAAGGTTGAAGACATGGTCATTTTTAGATAAAGATTTTTTGGCTAAAATTGGCTGAAAGAGTTTGGATGGTTGCAAACAAGGAATTTGGGCGATAAGTTGTCTGTGATTTGAAAGGACCAGGTAAAAGGTGGAAAGAAGAACGTGCCCACGACTGGACGCAAAGATTTCCAGTGATTGGCACTTGTATGGTACATGAATCAGGTGGATCACAAAAGTACAGCAGCAGTGTTGCTTCAACAAGAACAGTTCAAAGCTGCCCATGACAATGCTGGATAGGAACACCTCAATTATACAATGTACATGACATTGAGCACTGTCTAAGTCTATTTATTTGTCAAAAATTAACGTCACATGACATTATTATTATTATTATTATTATTATTATTATTATTGGTACTAGTTACAGTACTAAGTACTGTCTTAAAGATTAGAAAGTTGGTTACTCTCTCTTTCTCATTACCTAAAAAAATACTCTATTTCTCGGAGAAGGTCACCAAGATTTTGGGACCCCCAAAAATGCTTGGGACCCCAATTTGGCCAGACATGCAGGCCCCAGGACCCAAATTGAAAATTCTTAGTGCCATCCTTGTTACGGGTGCATAATGTGGTATTTGGATGAATTTGGATCAGAATTCTTGGAATTGATCTTTTTTTTGTTAAGATTACAGTAAAGGTCAAGCTGTGATCGTAACGTCAGCTGTATCATTGGTTGTGTACAGGTACACGTAATTTAGATGCATTGTGCTTGTTGTGTCAAAACAGCTCAGATTTTTTTTGTGATTTACAGTTGCTGAATATCATGTAAATAATCTCCAATTTATGTCCAAGAACTCTGGTGAAGCAATTCTGGTATGCACAACAGGTACATATACATGTAGGATAATAACAATAAGTATTACAATAATTTGTTGAGTCAAACTGCAGGGAACTACAATCTTGGTCAAAAGTTGTTGGGAAGGTTGCGGGTATCAGTTCACTTCACACCTACATGTAATTCGATTATTCTAACTATTGGCTGAAGCATTTGGGAAATACATTGTACCATGCTCTTGTGGCCCTCCTCCCCCATATTCAATGTTGGAGTTCTTCAGGTAAGAAAAGTCACCATTTTTTCCCCTGGAAAATCCAACATTGATAAGGGGGAGGGGGGTTATCTGTAAAATGAAGCTACCTTCCCAACACTTTTGTCCATGATTGTAGAAAGAAAGTACTTCAGAGTGAGTTTCAATCGAGTGTCGTAAAACCAAAACCAAAGTATGCCGCAAGAACTTCGAACCAATCACTGAGGGAAGTACATGTAATGCAAAACCAAAGCAGTTTGCTAATTACTTTCGTCACGCATTTGAAAACCCTGCGCCGGATCTATTATATAAACACCACTGAAATACCAAGTGAGCTTTTGTACGAAAACATGATATCTTCACACGTGAAAAGATCACTGTAATTGCTATGGTTACACACAAAGATTGCGCCTTTTGGTGCCTTCCGTGAAATGATTTAGTATTTCATTGGTGTTTATATTGTTTATATAGTGTTTCATTAGTGTTGAAAAATATTTCACGAGTGAGTGCAGCGAACAAGTGAAATATTTTTCAACACTCTAAGAGAAATTTCATTTCTAACACACTTCTGGGAGCCGTGGCAAGCCCAACCACACAGCCTGACCTTTATTAACAAGAACATAATTGTCTTACAATGACACAAAAAAGTGGCTAGAGAATAAGATCACCTCAACTAAAACATTTTACAAGTACTTCATGGGTGGGTGGGGCGTGTCAGGCAATGGCGGATGGCAAAACAAAAACTGGAACTTTACACGAGCCATGTGACCTGAAAACCCCCCGCAGACCTGTACCCAGACTCCCAGCCATGTGTGAGAAAAACGTTTTCCGCTTCTTGCGTTCCTCAGCCAGCGGAAAACCACACTTCGGCGGGCAGCCTTGTAATATCCTCTATGCACTACCCTCTATGTACTACTGACATTATCCAGTATCTTAAGCAGCAGGTGATGGTTCATTGTTGGCACCAGTAAAAATAAAAGCTAAAAAACAGTTACTAATCAGCATATGCAACTGACAGAAAAAGAATACACAATTGAGGCGTGCAAGCAAGTCAGCTATGACATGGAGCCTCACTGACTAAAATGGAGGCCACCTTTTTAACATTAGGCAGTAACTTCAAAAGTGTAAATACATTATCGTAGCAGATATGGAGCGAAAATTGTGGTCAACAGGATTAAAGCAGATGAATCAGTAGTATGTTTATCTTAGTTTGGACATAATTATAAAGTTGAATTAAATAATTATTATTGTCTGATGTTAGACAGATGAAAATCTATAAGTTTTAATCTTTGGGGGAATTGGTTAAAGATGTAAGTATGTAATTTTTTAAAATAAGTTGTGTTGATTTTTGAAGTCTTTTTCTTATATAATTATGCATGCTCAGGAAAATCTAGTGCCAAAGGAAGGGGAAAACAAGAGAGTCAAGGCAGCACCTTATACTTTATTGTTGGACAAAGTAATATTTGGCTAGTTTCTTCTTTTTTTAATAATTAATTTTGTTAACCTATTAGTTTTACTGATTACAATTGATAGGCAAAAATGGAAGTTGTATAAAACGTTGGGAAATGAAGAAAGGAAAGGTGCAGGTTCATGAGAGATTCCAACAGGAAATAGCATCACATCTCCATCCGTACATGACGAACTACAGTGTATATGTGAGTATATAAGTCAGACTTGACAGTAAACAAAATGTTAATCAGCTGTGTTTCAAATTATAAGAGGTTGGCGTAGGGTTCAAATGCATGCATATACATGTATTAGACAAAGCTTAACAACTGACCTGACAAATCAAGCCATAAACTTTGGATTTTAAATGCATGGCACCAATTCTAGGTTGACCCTTTAGATTCCCTGTGAGCAGTCTGCCTCTAGAACACATCTGTTTCTCAACTTATGGGTGTATTTCTCAATGTTTTGTATTAAGCTTGGATAATTTTATAAGATTATTTGTTTTACTCTAGGGATCACTTAACACAATGCCGCCTCAAAAAAGAACAAAAATGTGAAGAAAAGAGGATAACATAAGGATTACGACCAAAAATGACAGATCTCGACAGTTTGCCGTGTACATATTTATCATTTTAGCATTTCCCTACAACTACAATTAAATTATGATGTTGTGGAGGAATTGAGCTTGTGGTAATAATTTTTTAGTTATCACTCATTACTAGTGAATTAAAACATAATTCTACCGTACGTTGTCTTCTTAAGTCGCCGCAGTTTCTCCAACTACATGGTACACTTACAACTGTATGAGTAAGGCAAGTCCTCTGTATTATCAATGACTTGATTTCCATGGTCCTGGTTTTTGTCCCCTAGGAATGGACCATCATCAAAACTTACAAAGATCCTGCCAACATCGTGTCCCTTTGTCTGCCAAGGCTACCGACACCCAAAGTGGACTTGTCACCGACCAGTAACCTGTTGACATATCCTGCATCAATACTTTTGGTACAATATGATGATGACAGACTTCAGTTATTAACTTGGTATTTGTTGTGTTTTATATATTACAGTACTTACCTATTATCATTTTTCAAGGGAGCAGAACTGGGATTAATGCACTGTGATATAGACATACTGTGTTTTGTTGTTTTCCTGAGTATTTGACTTGGAAAGTTTATTTTGTCAGATCAGCAACATTCTACTGTTACAGCAGTATTCAGGTCTTAGTATGAATGTTTGAAGTTTTTCTTTAATTCGGCTTTTTTCAGTCACACACGTATAATTATGTTGTCAGTAAAATCCGTTCTCCTCTCATTTTACCTAGGTTGAATATGCACTCTACCAATCAATCCCCTAAAAAGGAATGAAAATACCTACATGTATACCTTCCCTCAAGCTCTGTCTTGTGCAATTCGCAGCACATGTCCTTGATGTTTCGTACATGTATCACCTTATCGGTTTCTGTATTCAGGCACTGATCCATTCAGTTACAACATTACAGCATACAGTACCGCTCAGAAATACGTTAACCAAAATATGCGCATAATACGCGTATATCTATACGCGTATTGGTAGTCCCTGGTTCAACTTCCCAGCTGCACTTGTAAATAGCCAACTGGTTTGCCTCCGGCCAGTTGGGATTCTTAACAGTTGTTGTTGTTGTTGTGTTCTGTTGTTTCGTTGATTGTTTCATTGGCCCTGAAAAGCCCCTATGGGGCGTTAAGTAAGTATGTATTGTATAATCATAAAATCTCTAATTTTAGAAAGAACGCCATACATTGCTTTGTATTTTAAAGCTTTTTACAAATATTATTCAGCAATTATCTTTGAAAAATGCGTGGTTACCCCAATTTTCTATTTGGATTTCAACAACAATTGTTAAGAGATCTACGTTTCCTGTATAATCATAAACCGGGACAAAAGTGCCTTTGAATTGATAGGCACAGTAATCAAAAGCAAATCAATATCTTAACTTTTTTTTAGAATGCTACAAATCCTTAATTAAAATGATACACGATATTGTTTCTTGTTTCTGACTACTTGCCATGAAATCGATGTAATGTGTTTATCACCACTACTGAAATGATAACCCAGGGTTTTCAGTAAAAAGTCTTTTTCCGTTTTTTTTTTTTGGCTAACTCGCTGGCTTTGACAATTTGTTTTGGCACTTCTATTGGAGATACACTTCATCTACTTGAAATGAGAAAGTTTGCCCATCTCAATTAACACATACAGGGTTGTTATTTAATCACCAGAGTTTGCAAACCTGAATATGTCCCCAAACTCAGCTGGTATTTTGCTCGCTCGCTTGCCACTGTAACTGAACTGTACTCGGCAAATGCTGTATTTCATGAATGTCTTCCAAGTCCACGCGAAGCTTGTTGCTGCTGCTTACAGTCAGGCGGAATCTTGTCCAGTCCAAGCCAAAACTCTCCATTTAGATTACCAAAGCCTCGTTTGTAGGCGTCCCACGCGCGGAAGAAATCTACTACGGAGCCGTCTTGTCTTTTTTGAAAGACCGTCCACCCTCCGCCAGCCGTTTTTTGATCACAGTACACTTCAAATTCTCCCAAACCATCGGGGTCGATTTTGTACACACCACTGATCTTTTCGCCAGAATTGTAAACATCGGCGCAGTTCTTGAAGACTGAAAATTACAGAAGCAGAATGAATTTCTGTCAGTTAAGTTTTGGTTTCATTCTTATTTCTAACATCTAAAAAGTAAGAATGGGTCGTCATAGAGGAAAATACTATACACATCTGGCATGCAAATGTTTTAGAAGCAATTGATTGACCTAAATTTGAGTGCTTTTTGCGAGGGAACAGATGGGAAAACTTGAAACCACTAATGTCTGAGAAGTGAACAAAGTTTAAAATTTATAACTGCAAACCTTTGTCATAAGAGCCGCCAGTTTGGTTTGTTTTGAGCGCAGCGATTGCTTCTTTGATTTCAGTGAGTTGCTGCTCGATCTTCTTACAGCAGTGTGGTCCGGCGTAAAAGTTGTTATTACACGTTACACTGGGGTTTACTCATCCCAGGGTTTTTTGTTGTTGCACACAGACGTTTTGGCAGTTGTCCCAACAAGAATCCCAGTAAAAAGCAGAGCTAGCTGGAATGCCCATTATGCACTGATGCTTTCAGGAAACTCTTCTATGAAATGGAAGCAAAAATGCAAGTATAAATGATTTCTAAGACTTGTGCTCCAGTTTATTTAGTCTTTCCAAACTAGATTTTTCTTGTCTCCTGCGCTCTATTTTGGGAATGCTGAATCATCGATTCCTAACAATAGGCGCCTTGCACTAAGTAAGTCGCGTGATCTTTTCCGCCATGCGCAGGGGCAAACAAATCGGTTTGCTACTCAGTGACAATGGCTGCTCGTGGGATTCTTACAGCAGTTTGTGGTCGGAAAAAAAAAGATCCTTATCTACTCCTCAAATTTGAATTATTATACCGAAAGTTTACTGTGTTGATCATGCGATTCTTTTGCATTTTTCACTTCTAACGCGCTAGGCGAAAGTTTATTTCAGCTTATTCATGAATTGATCGATTCCGTGATTCATCCGGATAAGCAGACTCATTCATTCGATTTTTGCAAGATTTCCTTTGCCAGGGCGAGGTCTTCCAGTTTTAGGCGATAAGTTAAAATAGCTGAGAATTGAGTCTAGTTGTATGTGTACAAAATGCGAAAAAAAAATCGAAGATTGTGGCTATTTAGCTTGGTTTGATTCGAATTTGATTTTCCAGTGATCCAAGCGTGGACCTCTCACGTTTGCCGAAGTTGACCTTTACAGACGTAGAGAAATATGCCGCACACGAGGCAGTAGACAACTTTCCTTTGACAAGAAGACACTTTCTCAATATTTTATGAGAAGATTTATCCAGTGAAAGAACAGGGGGCACTTTAGGAGTAATTTCGGTAAATATCTGTTTCGGAAGAAGGTGGGTTAGCATTTTCGAAAATTCGAACTCAGACTTTTTCGAGGCGCACTAAGATTTTGGACACTTTTCTCAAACAGACTTCCTATTTTCCTTTTCGGAAAAGTAGTGAAGAGTGTGAAGAGTGCGTAGAAATTTCGAAACCACATTGAAGAACGCTAGTGAGTTGAGCAGAGTCAACTGTGACATTGGAATAAAATTTGAAGATTTATCATAACTTCTTCTATCATTTTGGCCAGAGTTTGTTTGAGAATCGTATCTTAAGCGCAACCGTCCCTTAAAATTTTCGGGGAAAAAGAACGACGTGCAAAAAGTAATGTTATTTTTTTTTTTTAATAAGTCCGTCACGGATGCTAGAACTTTTCGGAAGAAGTAATGACTACTTTGACAGACCTGACCGAAATTCCCCTAGAACATCCGACCAGATAATATTTTTGAAGGACAGCTTCAGAGTCACTAAAACGAGCTTTTAAAAGCATTGTGGAAACCATTTTATCTAATTCCGACAAGTTTTAAGACAACCGGCCGTTGGTGCCACGAAGAGAAAACCTCGTACGGAATGATGGAATATCATTGTCGAGCGGCGCGTTATTCTCATCTTTGATTGATGGGTACCGTGCTTCAGAATAAGCATGTTTATCAGAGATCATTAACAAAAAATTTAGACAGAAGAAAGCCTTTATTTTAGCACGATGATGGAAAAAAGCGAGCTCAGATTTGCTGTTGACTAAAATTAAAAAAAAAAACATATTGATTCAGGTTTTATATGCAGCCATAGAGCTATGGACCAATTTATAAAACAAAAACGAGGCCGCGGCCCAAGTAGAATGACTTTTTTCTTTGACAAGGAGGAGCCTGACATGTTTGCCATTGAAGCTTGCCTTCATTTGCTATTTTTGGAGAGCTTTGCTGGCCTCGGGAAATAGTCGAACAGTTGACAAAATAATTAACATTTTTAACCAGAGTGAAGCCGTGTGAAGAAATGTTCAGGTCAGATATTTATCTTCGTTGTCGATCTTCTTTTGTGAAGCATATGTGTATAGTAAGCTTGGATGTGTTGTTTGTGTATTTCACCGAGCCCTAGTCCATGGACTTCTCGATAGACCAGGTGTATGGATTACTAAATTTGGACTTATAATGGACTGCCTAAGTGGTCGAGAAGAAAGATCGCTCATACGATACTAAACACAAAAAGCACACACATCTAACGTCAAGCACAAATTTGCATACGCTAAAGAGCTGAAAGAAGCATTTTTGGTTTTAGCTAAAGTTTTGCCAGTTATCTGCAGATACCAAGCAACTTCTTAAAGAGAGGGACGAGAGAGATGGAGAGGCGTTGGAAGAAGAGAATTTTTTAAGCTTTTGTGACAAGTAGCAGTTTCATTGAAACACAAATTTGAATGCTAAAGTTCTTGTGTTGACTCCGGACGACAAAACACGCCAAAAAACAAATACAAACTAAAGCCGGTATTATCAAAAGACAATGAATCGAAAACAAATTGAAAAGATTTCTCAACCATTTCCAACCAACGTTCGCAAGAGACAATATATGACAAGCCATCATATAGGACGTTTTCAACCAATCTCTAGAGACACCAATAACAATAGAGAAACGTACG
>NC_090886.1:39737295-39782295 GCF_036669925.1 Montipora capricornis
GGTGACTGAGGTCTTTGATGATGTGCTGTTTGGTTACCGGTATATGAATTTTTAAGACCTCTTTGATCAGATTCTTTTTAGAAATTAGCCTTCTTGTTCTTTAGAGTACCCTCATTACTGTACACTTGTACATGTAAAAATGATCGGGCAATCCTGAAACTAAAATCTATAAAGTGAACTAACTAGCGGTGAAAGGGTAATTACGGTAAATTTAGGGAAAGGGCAATAAATGCATGTAGTAGCTGAGCCATCTGCAAGGCTAGCAGTTTTATTAGTTTATACAAGTCTACAAGCTTATTAAAAAAAAAATTATCTGGGGACAAGCCAGCCTTAGTAGGAGCTCCTAGATCAGTGTACTATGCCATAATCATCTCAAGCACCAGCATTCTATTTAAGGGAGAACAAACAATTATTTTTTTTTTCAAAACATATCCATAAGCAAACCAACCATTGCTTTCTGTCCATTCTAGGATCACATGGTAAATGACTGGGAATGCATTTGTACTGTTGATGTTGGTGAAGGAGAAAGATTGGTAGCAATCTCTTGGATTGATACTGGGATCAAGGTATGTACAAATACTGTAAGGTCTATTAGTATTTTTTTTCCATCATGTCCCTGATAACTCGAGTGTGCATTTTGTTAATTTAATAATGTGGTAAAATTTTCTGCAATAAATTGTGCGAAGTGAGTGGAAACATCTAATATGCAAGTTACAATGGAAACATAATGTAGCATAAAACTTGGGTCTGGATTTAAATTCACCTCTCCCTTTCCCTCTAAGTTTTGGCCTGCACTCTACAACATGGACCTTAAGATCTACTGTACGATAGTGACATTGACGAAAACACCAGCTCAAAAATAATATAACTTTGTCCAGTATGTCTTTTGAGATTATTCCATCTCGTTCATGTCTACAGTGTGTGCGAAGTATCCTAAAAATAAATCGGTACGAGCAGTTTTACGCTGAAAATAGAGAATGACAGATCTTCTGTTGCATGCTCACGTCGTCATCAGAACCTAAAATTTGGTGATTTCACGTCACTGTCATGCAGAGTACTGCAAAAATATGAGCTTAAAACCATGCCACATAATTTTATGCAGCACAATTATTTTATGCTCTTTTAACCAATGATGTTGACCATTGTTTTGTGGCGTTGTCATCGATGTCGTCGTAGATCTTAAGGTCTCTAATGTGAGACACTAGAGTTCAATATTCTTTGACTCCTTTACCCAGTGACTCCTGGGAGTGAGACTTAACAGATTTTATTCCGTCTAACACCAGATGATTTCATTCGTCAACTGGGGACATCCTGGGGCACCTGAGAGGTCACTGGGTTAATAAATAATGCAGTGTTTGGTACAAATTTGCAGAGGGGAAAAACTGAAGAGGTCAGGGCAGTGAACAATTTTGAACATGATCGTCTGGCATTAGCCAGAGAATTATAAGTCATTGTGTTGGATATAAATTAAATTGTCATTTACGCTGTACCAAAGTGAGAGTCTGAACAGGGATAAACAGTTGTACTGTATGCGATTGTTAAGTAAACCCGTTTCTCTCAGAGGATCTCCCTTTGACAATGTACTGGTGTATGTAGGAAAAAAGTTAATATTATAAGAAATTAAAGTACCGGGTAGTAAAATTGAAAAGTTCCACTGTTGGAAGTACATAAAATGGTTGATGTTTTTGTGTGACAGACCCCTTAATTTCATGTATGTTCCCTTTTTTATCAACAGAACCTTTTTACCCTTCACGGCGATGATCCACAGCATTCAGTCATTCCCAAGAAGCTTGGAGAGCGCTTTAAGACCAATAAAAGCAAACATCCTTTGGTAGAGATTGAAGGGATGAGAGCCAAAGATGGATGGGTGGCCATCAGTGAAACAGGGCTTGTAAGTCAATATTAATTTTTTTGTTCTGAATTTTCTTGTAGTCTTATCTATGTGTAATATTCACATTTCATCACAAAGGCTAATAGTATTGTTGTGCTTCTTAATTGAGCGAGAAATGATGGCCATTCTTATACAAATGGTTTCTTTACTAAAAAAAATCTGAATGAAAACCAAGTAGTATTCAACCTGTTCGCCTTACACTGTACATATACAAATCCCTGCTGTCATGCATTTACTTGCTCTCCTTTATTAATTTATGCTGTGGGTTCAAGATACCGGTAAGTCAAAAGTTCTTACAATGTGCCAACTCTAAACTCTTCCTTTAATCTGTGGTTGTTTGTAATTAGAAGCAAATTACAGCTGTATGTACTTGTAGTCATTGAAAATTACTGTTTTCTTTTCCTTCTAGATTTGTGTGACAACCATAAAACCAGAAATACAAATAACGAGAAAATGCTTGGCAACAGTGCGTGCAAGAGTTGCTGTGGCTGATCTCGCATTTACAAACAGTAAGTGCAGTTTAGTACCGTTGCAGTAATACATGATAAATTATTATGTACTTATTAATAATAACTTTTGCCTTACATAATAAATTATTTAAATTAACAAAAGGTTGATAC
Source organism: Montipora capricornis (assembly GCF_036669925.1). Lineage (NCBI taxonomy): Eukaryota > Metazoa > Cnidaria > Anthozoa > Scleractinia > Acroporidae > Montipora > Montipora capricornis. The sequence continues at coordinate 39,739,807 of NC_090886.1, forward strand.
ATGTACATGTACTGTATGCATGATATCCATTGCCAGTGGATTTTTCCTTAAATGAAAGTAATAATAATTATAATAATAATAATAATAATAATAATAATAATAATAATAATAATAAATATACCTGGGAAATTTCGGAAACTTCGGAAACTTCATTGGCTTTTCTAGATATCAACGTTTCTATTAGAGGCAACGCGCTATGTACTAGTGTGCACTACAAACCTACTGATTCACACAGTTATTTGTTGTATTCATCGTCACATCCATCACATGTCAAGAACTCCATCCCTTATTCTCAATTTCTTAGACTTCGACGTCTATGTAGTGATGACTCCGATTTTTCCAGCAAATCAGAGGAGATGTGCCAGTTCTTCGAAGAACGTGGCTATCCTGTCTCTGTGGTCAAAGCGGGCCATCATCGCGCCCAACAATTTGATCGACAGTCATCACTACAAACGTCACAAAAAGATAAGAATGACAGAATTCCATTTACCCTCACTTTCCATCCTCATAATCACGCAGTCAAAAGCATCATTCTTAGTAATTTTAAATTACTCCAAAATGATCCCGAGACTGGTAGAATCTTTTCGCAACCTCCACTTATTTCATTCAAACGCGACAAAAACGTAGGCAACTTTTTAGTTAGAAGCGCGCTCAAAACCAACGAGCAACCCGGCACTTTCAAATGCGCGCGCTCACGATGCAAAACTTGTCTTTTCATTGTTAACACTAGCAAGATATCGGGACCTAAGCGATCTGTTAAGATCACCGATCGTTTCACATGTACCTCCGCAAATGTCATTTATTGCATAACCTGCACGTTATGCAATAAATTATACATTGGTGAGACAGGTAGACGACTAGGTGACCGATTCCGCGAACACCTTCGCGATGTTGAAAAGAATGACAAGGATGCATCCAAGCCAGTCGCTCGCCATTTTAATCTGCCTAACCACTCCAAAAAACACATGGCTATCTGCGGCCTTTCCCTACATCTAGGTACGACGGAAAGCCGCAAGAATCTGGAACAAAAATTCATCTTTCAAATCGGCACCCTTAATCCTCACGGTATTAACGAATGCTTTTCATTTAACTAATATATTCCTATTTTTCACGTTGCCATGTTACCACCAATAGCGTAGCTCCTACTCTACTATAAAAACTACACGTAACCCATAATCCCTCGATTCGCTCTGACGAAGGGCTAACGCTCGAAACGTCAGCTTTTAGAATCTCTGTACGGTGGCCAATTTACATTATCAACTCCGTTGATAAAACCAGATTTTTCCTTAACCCTTTCTTGCCTGAGTTGGCCCCAGTGCATTGATGAGTAAAATTGTATGGTGTTAGACTGAGTAAAATCTCCAATACAGAAACATACTCGTCTATAATGTACTACGTTTTTTATCATGATGCCAGCAGTCAACATTAAAAAGTTAAATAATATTGTTACTATTAATGACTGTTTGAGATACATGTAGCATGTGCAGCATCATATCGGAAATTCCAGACCACGGCTTTGATCGTATAAAGAAGGACTATAATTTATTTCCATTATCCTTTCAAACACTAATGCTGCAATTTCAGCCTAGCCTTTGAAGTCAAAGAGTTGCGTTAATTTTTATTTTCTCTTTTGCATTTTTTTGTGTAGTGGGAAAAGTAATAGTCGTAGCAAATGATGGTGAATCATGCAGTGCTGTTCAGTTCTACAGAGTCTCCTTGTCTGGAATACCAGGTTGATTTCCAAAAGTAATATAGACTTAGCCAAGCCTAAGAGTGGGAGGGTTGTCCAATACTTACAAATGGACTCCAGTGGTGTTAGTGGTGATAAATTAACCCATTGACTCCTGGGGGTTCCCCATTCATGCGTAAAATCGTCTGGCATTAGACAGAGTAAAATACTAAGTATGAACGGTTTAGGTCGGTTTGGGTGTTAAAGGGTTAATGGGGACATTGATGAGTAAAATCTTCTTGCATTAGACAGAGTAAAATACTAAAGTCTGGTTGGTTTAGGCCGGTTTGGGTGTTAAAGAGAGGGGACAGAACTCATTGACACTTCAAATGCCCTTGGATGCCCGAGTCAAATCATCTGGTGTTAGACAGAGTAAAATCTGTTAAGTCTTACACTGTACTCCCAGGGTCAATGGGTTAAGAACAAAGAGGGAAAAAATATTCTTCTTGAAGAATCTTACTTCTTAGTTCTAAAAAGTACTGAAGGTAAAAATAGTTTTTAAAAAACTGCAGTCCTAGCTTGACTTTGTTTAAATAACCTGCCCAAAGAGAATTGAAACATACAGCTGTAAATATCACTTGGGTGAAACCTTTCTTGCTGACAAAGAGTTGACATTTATATATTTTGGAACCCGTGGAGTTATTGTGTTGAGACTTCATACACATGTACGTGTATCATCACAGTTATGTACATGTACATGTAGGTTAGTACTTTAGCAGTAACAAAAGAATGCATGGAGGATTTGAACCATGGCCTCTGCTATAGTGATGCAGTACTTATAATAACCAATAATTGCTGAGCTATCAAGCCAACTGGGAGCAGATAATCATTTTGTTTTAAAAGTGGACTCCTAAGTAAAATCTGTAGAAAATGTGAACATGAAGACTATGACAGTGTTTTGATACATGCAATATTAATTTTGAGAGGTTTGTTTAATTTTTCATTTACTGTTATTTGTTAAAGAAAATTTGAGAGAACTCCAGAGAGTTTCCTGGGAAACTGATTCTTGGGTTCCAGGAACACTGGAAACAACGTTTCTGACAGTTCTATTAAAAATTTATTTTGGGGGGGAGGGGATGCCCCCAACTCCCCCTAGACCCCCCTAGGTAGCTCGCATGTTGGTGCCAAAAAATGTCATGTCTGGTGCTTTCAGAAATATGGTCGCTACTTTACAAACCCTGCCATGATGACATATTTGAACTGAGCAAAGACTCAAGCATGTTGAGATTTTAGATTGTCACAGTTACATACAGTAGTTACTTTATTTCAGGGTTCAAATCCTGTTCAATCCAGTGATCTGATTTTGTCATGAAACATGCATCTCCCTTTTTTTAGATGGCTGTCAGATTTTGTCAGATCCTCTTCCCTGCCTGTTTCCTCATTCACACATTGAACAAGACTGTAAGTTCTCTTTGATTATGTGAATTTTGTGCTTTAAACCACAAAATTAATTTTCTTTTTGCAAATCAAATCGTTCCGCAAAATATTAGTTGACCAAAAATTCTGATTGCCCGATCAGGCAAGTCTTAGAGTTGTTTCACTTGCCCATGGATATATTTCGCTTGCCCCGGACAATCGGGCAAGCGTTAGTGTCAAACACTGATTATAGCCAGGCAGCTCTCTCTAACCACCATCCTAAAGATTTTCAGAGTGACGTGTACGGGATTGTTAAGATGTTAATAAGTATATGTAATACCGTAGGACTACATGCTGTCCAATTTTGAAATAGCTTCTAAAAACGGTTTGTTCTCACTGTTAGGGATGATAAGTTAAAAAATCTGAGAGAAACCACTGCCCTAGCAAGCAACATGTTCACTTCTGGTGTCTGTCCGTGGCCCAAAAACGTTGCATGGTTAAAATAGCTGCAACCTGATTGGCCAATACTCAGTTCTCTTATCTGTCTTTACATTTGATTGGTTGATGGAAAGAATACAGATTTTTCTCAAATTGGACAGTTTGTTCAAAGCTGAAGTAAACATTCCTGCAAAAACTATCCAACTTTATTTTAAATTTGGACAGTTGGCAAAAATATTTGATACAGCTATATAATTGTTATAATTGTAATTGTCAATATTGTTGTGAATGTTAATATAAAATTTGTTACTTGTAAATGTTGTATGAGTTGTTCACATACACATAGCCTTCTTCAAGCTTACACAGAGATCGTGTTAACGCAGAAATCGTGCATTTTTACGCAAATTATATAAAATCCAAAAAAAAGTGATCATCAAAATTTTAATGTGTCCCAGGATGCAAGGCGATTCTTTTTGACAATTTCGCGACAAGATCTCTGGTTCTTTAAGGCGTAGGCAAGCGCTTGAAACGGGAAAATGTTCCCTTCTTGGAGCTCTTATTGGAATTTGAATTCATTTTGACGTGCCAGACTATGAGTTTTTGCGAGCAAATTGTATGTACGTTATGTCAATAAAGACAAGCGACGCGCCATGTGAGATAACCGATTCTTTTGACGATTTCGCGACAAGAAGTTTTGAATTTTCATATCTCTGGTTCTTTAAGGCATAGGAAAGGGCTTGAAACGGGAAAATGTTCCGTTGTTTAACCTCTTATTTGAAATGAAATTCATTTTGACGCACCTGACAAGACGAGTTTTTGCGAGCGGATTGTATCTCTCTCATTTTTACAAAGACACGCGACATTGATATGTGTGACAATCGCTTCTTCTGACGATTTCGCGACAAGAAGTTTTGAATTTTCATATCACTGGTTCTACAAGGCTTAAGAAAGTGCTGAAAACGGGAAAGTTTTAACATTTTCATGCGCCCGACATAAATATTGCGCGAGCGAATTGTTACGTTTTTTTTTTTAATCAAGAATACCCCGCTACTTATTTCCACATGTTTACCTGTGAACTGAAACAAACACGGTGCTGGGTTTGCCAAACGATGTTCAGCTGAATAGCCATTGCCATATACATTTGTACAGTAAAAAGCTATTAAAACTAACAATGATCTAACCGCAATAGGTCGACAATGGGCTAACTCATACATACTAATGAGCTTTGCTTTATGTGCGTATTTCATGCGCGTGTCAAAGACGCAGACGCGTGCGTGTTTGACACGCAGGCACATTTTACACGCGCATTTTGGGCCGCATATCTTCGACCTGTACTGTACATGTATTAAATAACTCAAACAACTTGCTTTGATTTGTCAGTATATCTGTTGTTTGGGCGACTGGGCGACATGCGAAAGAAAATAAAAAAAAAATAAATTTAAGTAACATAGTGGTCGCCATATTGGATTTAGCCGTGCAAAGGAGACTGGTGAAGATGATTAAACATCCAGGAAACATAATTGAGCTCCTGCCATTTGTTTGCTCATTGATTGTTTGATCGATTGAGAAATACAAGTGCTCACACTTCTTGAAAAGGAACTGAGAAAGGTTGAAGACATGGTCATTTTTAGATAAAGATTTTTTGGCTAAAATTGGCTGAAAGAGTTTGGATGGTTGCAAACAAGGAATTTGGGCGATAAGTTGTCTGTGATTTGAAAGGACCAGGTAAAAGGTGGAAAGAAGAACGTGCCCACGACTGGACGCAAAGATTTCCAGTGATTGGCACTTGTATGGTACATGAATCAGGTGGATCACAAAAGTACAGCAGCATTGTTGCTTCAACAAGAACAGTTCAAAGCTGCCCGTGACAATGCTGGATAGGAACACCTCAGTTATACAATGTACATGACATTGAGCACTGTCTAAGTCTATTTATTTGTCAAAAATTAACATCACATTACATTATTATTATTATTATTATTATTATTATTGGTACTAGTTACAGTACTAAGTACTGTCGTAAAGATTAGAAAGTTGGTTACTCTCTCTTTCTCATTACCTAAAAAAATACTCTATTTCTCGCAGAAGGTCACCAAGATTTTGGGACCCCCAAAAATGCTTGGGACCCCAATTTGGCCATCAGACATGCAGGCCCCAGGACCCAAATTGAAAATTCTTAGTGCCATCCTTGTTACGGGTGCATAATGTGGTATTTGGATGAATTTGGATCAGAATTCTTGGAATTGATCTTTTTTTTGTTAAGATTACAGTAAAGGTCAAGCTGTGATCGTAACGTCAGCTGTATCATTGGTTGTGTACAGGTACACGTAATTTAGATGCATTGTGCATGTTGTGTCAAAACAGCTCAGATTTTTTTTGTGATTTACAGTTGCTGAATATCATGTAAATAATCTCCAATTTATGTCCAAGAACTCTGGTGAAGCAATTCTGGTATGCACAACAGGTACATATACATGTAGGATAATAACAATAAGTATTACAATAATTTGTTGAGTCAAACTGCAGGGAACTACAATCGTGGTCAAAAGTTGTTGAGAAGGTTGCGGGTATCGACAGTTCACTTCACACCTAATTCGATTATTCTAACTATTGGCTGAAGCATTTGGGAAATACATTGTACCATGCTCTTGTGGCCCCCCTGCCCAACATTCAATGTTGGAGTTCTTCAGGTAAAAAAAAAGTCACCATTTTTTCCCTGGAAAATCCAACATTGATAAGGGGGAGGGGGGTTATCTGTAAAATGAAGCTACCTTCCCAACACTTTTGACCATGATTGTAGAAAGAAAGTACTTTAGAGTGAGTTTCAATGGAGTGTCGTAAAACCAAAACCAAAGTATGGTGCTACAACTTCAAACCAATCACTGAGGGAAGTACATGTAATGCAAAACCAAAGCAGTTTGCTAATTACTTTCGTCACGCATTTGAAAACCCTGCGCCGGATCTATTATATAAACACCACTGAAATACCAAGTGAGCTTTTGTGCGAAAACATGATATCTTCACACGTGAAAAGATCACTGTAATTGCTATGGTTACATACATGTACAAAGATTGCGCCTTTCGGTGCCTTCCGTGAAATGATTTAGTATTTCATTGGTGTTTATATTGTTTATAATATAGTGTTTCATTGGTGTTGAAAAATATTTCACGAGTGAGTGCAGCGAACAAGTGAAATATTTTTCAACACTCTAGGAGAAATTTCATTTCTCACACACTGCTGGGACTCATGCCAAGCCCAACCACACAGCCTGACCTTTATTAACAATAACATAATTGTCTTACAATGAGAATAAGATCACCTCAATTAAAACATTCTACAAGTACTTCATGGGTGGGTGGGGCATGTCAGGCAATGGCGGCATACACGAGCCATGTGACCTGAAAACCCCCCGCAGACCTGTACCCAGACTCCCAGCCATGTGTGAGAAAAACGTTTTCCGCTTCTTTCGTTCCTCAGCCAGCGGAAAACCACACTTCGGCGGGCAGCCTTGTAATATCCTCTATGCACTACCCTCTATGTACTACTGACATTATCCAGTATCTTAAGCAGCAGGTGATGGTTCATTGTTGGCACTAGTAAAAATAAAAGCTAAAAAACAGTTACTAATCAGCGTATGCAACTGACAGAAAAAGAATACACTATTGAGGCATGCAAGCAAGTCAGCTATGACATGGAGCCTCACTGACTAAAATGGAGGCCACCTTTTCAACATTAGGCAGTAACTTCAAAAGTGTAAATATAATCGTAGCAGATATGGAGCGAAATTGTGGTAAACAGGATTAAAGCAGATGAATCAGTAGTACGTTTATCTTAGTTTGAACATAATTATAAAGTCGAATTAAATAATTATTATCGTCTGATGTTAGACAGATGAAAATCAATAAGTTTTAATCTTTGGGGGAATGGGTTAAAGATGTAAGTACGTAATTTTTTAAAATAAAATATGTTGATTTTTGAAGTCTTTTTCTTATATAATTATGCATGCTCAGGAAAATCTAGTGCCAAAGGAAGGGAAAAACAAGAGAGTCAAGGCAGCACCTTATACTTTTATTGTTGGACAAAGTAATATTTGGCTAGTAGCTTCTTTTTTTAATAATTAATTTTGGTAACCTATTAGTTTTACTGATTACAATTGATAGGCAAAAATGGAAGTTGTATAAAACGTTGGGAAATGAAGAAAGGAAAGGTGCAGGTTCATGAGAGATTCCAACAGGAAATAGCATCACATCTCCATCCGTACATGACGAACTACAGTGTATATGTGAGTATATAAGTCAGACTTGACAGTAAACAAAATGTTAATGCTGTGTTTCAAATTATAAGAGGTTGGCTTAGGGTTCAAATGCATGTACATGTATTAGACAAAGCTTAACAACTGACCTGACAAATCAAGCCATAAACTTTGGATTTTAAATGCATGGCACCAATTCTAGGTTGACCCTTTAGATTCCCTGTGAGCAGTCTGCCTCTAGAACACATCTGTTTCTCAACTTATGGGTGTATTGCTCAATGTTTTGTATTAAGCTTGGATAATTTTATAAGATTATTTGTTTTACTCCAGGGATCACTTAACACAATGCCGCCTCAAAAAAGAACAAAAATGTGAAGAAAAGAGGATAACATAAGGATTACGACCAAAAATGACAGATCTCGACAGTTTGCCGTGTATAATATTTATCATTTTAGCATTTCCCTACAACTACAATTTAAATTATGATGTTGTGGAGGAATTGAGCTTGTGGTAATAATCTTTTAGTTATCACTCATTACTAGTGAATTAAAACATAATTCTACCATACGTTGTCTTCTTAAGTCGCCGCAGTTTCTCCAACTACATTGACCTGTACAACTGTATCAGTAAGGCAAGTCCTCTTTATTATTATCAATGACTTGATTTCCATGGTCCTGGTTTTTGTCCCCTAGGAATGGACTATCATCAAAACTTACAAAGATCCTGCCAACATCGTGTCCCTTTGTCTGCCTAGGCTGCCGACACCCAAAGTGGACTTGTCACCGACCAGTAACCTGTTGACATATCCTGCATCAATACTTTTGGTACAATATGATGATGACAGACTTCAGTTATTAACTTGGTATTTGTTGTGTTTTATATATTACAGTACCTATTATCATTTTTCAAGGGAGCAGAACTGGGATTAATGCACTGTGATATAGACATACTGTGTTTTGTTGTTTTCCTGAGTATTTGACTTGAAAAGTTCATTTTGTCAGATCAGCTACATTCTACTGTTACAGCAGTATTCAGGTCTTAGTATGAATGTTTGAAGTTTTTCTTTAATTCGGCTTTTTTCAGTCACACACGTATAATTATGTTGTCAGTAAAATCCGTTCTCCTCTCATTTTACCTAGGTTGAATATGCACTCTACCAATCAATCCCCTAAAAAGGAATGAAAATACCTACATGTATACCTTCCCTCAAGCTCTGTCTTGTGCAATTCGCAGCACATGTCCTTGATGTTTCGTACATGTATCACCTTATCGGTTTCTGTATTCAGGCACTGATCCATTCAGTGACAACATTACAGCATACAGTACCGCTCAGAAATACGTTAACCAAAATATGCGCATAATACGCGTATATCTATACGCGTATGTGCGTATAACCATTATCGCGAGTACGCGTATTGGTTATACGAACATACGCGTATATATATACCCGTATATGCGTATACAGATATACGCGTCTGCCTCATTAGCTTTCTTATTGTTTTGCTTATTGTTCTAAACAATACACGTAGCTTGACAGCAATACAATAGTACATGACTACGAACTACATGACGAAGACGCACTTTCACAAACAGCTGTCGTGTTCGGAATACAAACCCACGCAAGGATGTTTATTTCATCGATAAACATGCAGTTCGGGTTCAGAGTTATTTTGTTTCACACTATTAAAAGAGAAAATAATATACACATAAATACAGAATTAAAGTAATGTTTACAAAGATGCAAGTAAGCTATAATAAGGGTTATGGGTTACAAGATATAGGGAACAAAGAACTGTACAATGCACTTACCGGTACTCGAACTCGGACCCTCCAGATCTGCAGAAGTGGTTTGATTAAGAGTCGCGGGACTATTTCATTTAGGAAACAATTCAAGTAGTTAATTTATGTGCACCTTTTGGGGCTGAAGCTTCCAGTGCGATTTTCAGTGAGAAACGTGACTTCTGTTTTGGCTTTACTCTGATCCAGGTATCTTCACGTATAGGTCTAAATACATAAAAACTGAGCAGTGACTGAAAATTAAATATACTTCAAATGGCTTTCAGAGATACATGTTCTAGCTTAATAGGAGCTGACGGAACTGCATACAGTGTTCAATACATGTACTGTAGTGTAGATGTTAAATAAAGTGACTTGACCCTTATCTTGCAGTTTAAAGCTGTTACGAAATGGTTCATTTTCCACAAAACTCCAAAGTTCAGTAGATGCAGAAATTGGTGAGTATGAAATAATTTCCAGTTGTTGCTGACACAGCTGTGAGTTGAAAATTCATGAAAAGTGCTGAATGGATTGAACCTGGGGAAAAAAAGGAAAAAGCAAAATTCATGTGGGAAAACAGGCTGGGACAACGTTTCACATGGATTATTGCACACAAGTCATCTGCTTGAAGATAACATTCAATGACATTAAATGTGTGCCATAATTTATACCTCTGTTTAAAATAATTAGGACTTAACAAAAATTAACAGACACACAAGTTTTACAGTAAAATTAATGTTAAAGATCTTGTTTACATAATAGAATAATTATGAACTGTAGTTAATTTTTGTAGTTTGCATTTAATTTTATTATTTCACAAGAAACTTGCTCTTTACTAAGGTGATATTATTTTAAACTGGTTAATTTTTCTAACTCGGTTTATTATGAATCATCTGAAAGGGGATTTTATTTTACTGGGTGAGTTTGAAAATAGGGACATGGCTTTTTTGTGGGGTTCTCAATTTGAGTGTGCACTCTCTACTTGTCCCTTACTTACCGCTCCCCCCCCCCCCCCCACACTTTTCCATTTATTTCCCCTTTTAACCTACTTAAACAGCTCCTTTTTATATACATGTACCTTAACTGAACCTCCCTCATCCTGTATATCCACCCCATCCTTTACAGTGAGTGCTCATAAATCTTTTTTATTCCTTATTTTTTTGCAATGAATGTATAGCTGTAGTGGTGACTGGATCTTATTAACAGGTTCATTAGCTAAAAGGGCGTCCTCTTCAAGAGTGGGTTGTAGCCCAGGTTTGCTTGGTGCCATCTGTTATTCCCCTTGTTGCTGTTGTGTGGTAGGGGTGACCATGACAGGAGACCTGCGCATGTTCAAACTGCATAACCTTGCAGGTATGGTTAATAATAATAATAATAATAATAATAATAATAATAATAATAATAATAGCAATTTTCTTGCTCGTAAACACTGGGCGCAGATTCATTGAGATTCATTGAGTCGCGAAATCAACCGCAAGTTGGCGATGTTCAAGCAAATGCGCCCGTTCGAATTATTCTGCCGTTCAAGGATCAAAGATCAGCCGAAGTTGTACGAAGACAGCTGTCCGATCTTGGAAAGAAAATGAACAGCCATCTGCGCCCAGTGTTTACGAGCAAGAAAATTGCCGACGGGGGTAGCAGAGGCCGAACCACCGTTAATAAATCAACAATGCGTTGTCTATAAATTCAAATGTGATCTGTGTGATGCGGATTATGTTGGCTATACTTGCCGACACCTTTTCCAACGCATTGAGGAACACAAGCACTCTGCTATTGGAAAACACCTGCGAGACGCCCACAATCAGAAGAACAAAGATCTTCAGGAACAATTTACCATTCTTAAGAAATGCCGTGGGAAATTTGAATGCTTAGTTTACGAAATGCTTTTTATCCAAGAAAAGAAACCTCAGCTGAACACTCAATCTGACTAAATCAAAGCAAAACTATTTAGTACCTAATTGTTACCCTCTACGTTCCACATTGCAGTGTTTTTAATTACATGCAACGAGATTTTCACACACATTCTTAGTATTTAAAGAACTCACAAGAATCTGACTTTTAGTTTTTAGTTTTTACGAATTTGAAAATGATGAACGAATCATCGAAACGTCATTCAAAATTATTACCACTAATTTTTACTCTCAATTGTTTGTCCAAAACCAATAATAATAATAATAATAATAATAATAATAATAATAAATAATAATAATAATAATAATAATAATAATAATAATAATAATAATAATAATAATGTACTTGTGTGCTCTGCTCTGCTCTGCTCTTACAATATGTTATTTTCTGATTGTAATTAAGTATCATTTTCAGACAGAAATCCTATGTAGATTTTCTGATCTATTAATAGAACTTGGCGTAGATCATGCCGCATTATGGCTCAAAATCAGTTTGAAAGACCTGTTGCTGTATTGTCTACTGTCTGGCTGGGAATGGTGGGATGTACTCATGGCTGCTCATCTTGGAACACCTGCAGGTTAGAAGATCCAAGCCCAAAAGGTGTTTTATTTTTTTCATCATTATCATGCAGGGTGCAAAGAAATGAATAATACAAGTAGTAATCTCAGATTATTAAAGTGCTCTCGACAATCGCCTTGGAAGCAAAGCTTAAGGGTACGGAAAGAAATATTTCTTTTATACGTGGTCTATCGACCACTTAGTTATTTTTCTAAAAGGTTTTTACAATTGGCTTTCGTAGTCAATCGTAGGGTTTACAAAATGGTTTATAAACAAAGTCAATCCTGATATGTAAGGTCATGTCCAATAAGCCTAGTCCAATCCAAGGTTCCAAGGATTTAAACTTAGTACAACGCTTTGAAGGCAAAAACGCGCCGATCAAATGATATTTAAAGCAATAATCTTGCCCTAGCCAGTCCGATCTGGTTGCGCAAAGTTGCAAATGAAAATTTTTTTTAAGCCAGGGCGATGTGAGTCGGCTGTATTCGCAGGCAAAGACGTGCGGGTGAAGGTGAAACGCCAGTAAAGAAAGGTTCCATAAATTCGCGTGTCTTGTGTAAACGAAAGGTTTCGCGGAAACTTGCCGATCAGATGATGTTGACAGTAAATACCTTGTCGAGTAAGAGTCGTGAAAGCACAAGAGCGAAAAACATGCACAGTCAAATCCCGGGTGAAGGGGGGGGGGGGGTACTTTAGGAATTTCTGGGTGAGGATGTGCGCTGGGACATTCAGAGCTAGTTTCAGCTGGATTTTACCCTATACTAGAGTAAACTCCCCAAATCACTCCCATCCTAGATTACCTGTTTTCCTGAAGCTGAGGTCACTAGCACAGTCTACAGCAAAGCCAAAACAAAACCTTATACCACAATCACTTCTTTCTTAAAAAAAGGATTTATTTATACTTGTCCAGCAATGCCAAGCACGTACCTACGCATTATCAAGACAATAAATTGTTTCATTTTAACCAGCATTAATACCACCGATTTCCGTCCGAATCCCGATTTTGGCAGTTAATAATATCCAGTAGCGTTTTATGATGGTCATCTATCAACGCTGTTGAGGCCGAGTCGTGAAAATTTAAACTTGCCGATTTCATTTTTTTATATTTTTGAGTAGCAATTCCTGGTGTCCTTAGTCTAGGTAAAATCTTCAACCAAGTGGTCAGTTTCGTGGAAAATGATATCCTATTGTAGACCCAAACGCTCTGACTTATATACTCTATGCTAGAGTAAACTGCTTGCATGAAAACCATACCTTCACAGCGGCACATGGCACATACCTATATAGCCCAGATATGGCAGTACCCCCCCCCCCCCCCCCCTGTGGTCAAATCTCACTGCTAACAAAACCGCAACTTCCACACGATCGAAAAACTTAACCAATCAAATCTCACTGCAAACACAGGAGCTATTTCCACACGATCGAAATACTTGCACAATCAAATCTCTCTACAAACCCAGCAACAACTTTCACTTGATGAGGAACGTCGAAAAACGTGGACGATCGAATCAATGCCAGCACGGTCGCGTGAGGTCGAGGCATTTTTACAAAGCCAGTCTTATGAAAAGATAGCTTCGAGCAACCGCGCCACACAGTCACACAGTGTTCTTACTAATTTGCCCTTTAGGCAACCAGTTTTGTTTTTTTTTGTTGCACATGGCTTTTTTTCGGTTGCCCACCTTCTAAAGACCTGTTGCCCATTAAAACTCAAAGGAGGCTTGTAAAAATGTCAATTTTGTGTAAAATATGTGTAAAATGGGTTTGGCAGACCAACGCGGCTCCTGCTGTGTGTCCATGGTGTTCTAGTAGCTTTCACCATTTTGCTTTGACAAGCATATCTTAAAGCGATTTCCTTTTCTATAAGACATCAAGGGAGATTCCTTATTTCTTAAATATCTCTCTGCGATTAGGCTGGTTTTGAATTAAATGCCATTTGTCCCGAATAGTATGTTCTTTAAGCCTTTCAAAGCTGGTTGAAATTGTGTGACAAAAGGTAGAATTTTCTTGAGCGCTTGTTCGATAGCATATTTTGCCGTGCGAAAACTGGGTTCGATTGTGACAAACATTCTTTTCGCGCAGATAGTGCGCGCGCTGTGATTGGCTAAATTAGCGGCCGTATTCTACAGTACGGCCCGCTGTACAGTCCGCTAAATTTAAAATTTCGATAAATCATTATCTAGCAAGTTTTTCCTGTCGTTTCTTTTATATAAACTTGCAAAACTGTTTGAATCTTGCAAGCAACTATTTCAAACAGCCAAGAAGATCTAGTTTTTTGGGTTTTGACACGGCAATCTTTGTGGCAGTTGAACCTTCAGCTTGACTTCGACTAGTTTCCTTGCCCGCGCGCCGGATTAACCTCAGAGATATGATAAATATCTTATTAACCGAGCTCGAGGTCCGTACTGTAAGTTACGGATCCTCCCTTTTTTCCCGTTGATTTATGGCCCGCGCGCTTCGCCATAAATCAACAAGAAGAGACTCGGTCCGTAACTTACAGTACGGACCTCGAACTCTGATAGTAGGAGGTAGATATATTTTAACAGCTTGCCCAGAAGACAAGCTATGGCTAGGATGAACTAGCTCGGAAACGTTTAAAAAGTAGGATTTATATACATGTATTTAACATACATATATGTTACACTGTATTTGCCGGCTGGGAGGTCCGTATAGCGAAAAACGCAATGCTTTTTTTAAACACTTTCGAAAAACTGCTTCCGGATCCAGGCAAATTTAAGTGGAAAGCTTACGATACTACTTTCCATTTGCCCTTCCAGGAAATAAAGGTCAGAATCCACTGGCCTGATAGCCAAATCTACTATCCCAGGGCTATCGGACATGACTTTCGTTATACGCGGATCATGACAGCAGTCATAATCTGAATTTTGCCATTTTACAGACACCTTAGATGCAGTGTTAAGGCTGTTAACAGATGACTTCAACAAGCAGGACATTTCCCAACAGCAGATTCAAGGTTCCAGATTCAGAGCAATTCAAGCCAGTCTGTTAAGGTGCATGAAAGATGGCGCTGGGCAGGCAGTTGACTGCTATGTTCATCAACTTCTCATGGCGGTAGCAGCAACCTTTAGGTCTCTTTTGAGATCCACACACAATGCCTCTGAGCAGCTGGCAAGTGGGTAACCTAGTACCTGTATTTTTTAGGTCAATCGGTTTTCATTCCGACCAACCCTCTTAGAGCGATTTTCAATTGAGTGTCGTAAAACCAAAACCAAAACCAAAGTAATTAATTTGGCCAATCAAAAAGGACGGAGACAATCCAGTAAACCAAACAAAACTAGAAGTAATTTTACGTAGCCGACACAAAGCGCGGGCAAAAATGTGCACTCGCGAGCCACGATTGTTTTTGGTTTTACTTCAGATTGGTTGAAAAAGTGGCGCGAAAACTTTGAACCAATCACCGAGTGAAGTAATCATAAACCAAAGCAATTCGCAAATTACTTTCGACACTCAATTAAAAACCGCTCTATCTCTGAAGTTTCTAGAGCCCCAATGACAAGTTAATTGTCTGTCTTTAAACAGAGTAAAATCTATACAGTGTACCTTTTGAGCCCTCCAGTGGCCCATGAACAACTTTGCCGTTACCGGTAACCTTTAGGAAACTTATCTCATGCTGTTATGTTTTACCTGATCAGAAAAATGGCCTTGACACTGTACAACTGGTTCAGCCGAAGGTCCTGTAATTGTAAAGTACAGTAAGTTATCGGATAGGCAAGATACATGTACCCAAAGCCCCTTTCAGTACCATGCAGTCAATCTATTTTGTATTGCATGGTACATGTACAGTCGCTTAGCTAGTATCTCATTATACCAAAAATCGAGAGGCTACCACACTAGGGTTATGGAATTAATTTTTGTTGTTGGTTACTGCCCTAAATCCGAGTGCTTAACCAATTTTATCAACTCAAATACTTGCAATAAACTTATTGACAGCTGAGAATACAAATTACTGTTTTAGAGGTTATATTAATAAGAGGAATCTGTCTTTTTTCTTATGAAGAGATACCCACAGCTGTGGATGTTGATGTAGACAAAGTACTGCAAGCTCTAGATACAAAGGAATTGACCCTTCAAAGCAGTAAGACATAGACTTGTGGTAAATGTATCCTCTTGCACTTCAGTCTTAAGCACAGGATTCTTTCGGTAAACCAACAGTAGCCCAAGACAGCAGCGCTTTTCTATTTCAATCTGCCTTGACGCTAGCACTGTTGCCAAGTGTCTTTATTGTTACAGTGTAACTTTGTTGGAAATGTGGGCATAAGCTAACTCTCCGAGGACACAATAGTCCAGTGGACTTCCTTTTGGTGCGCGTTGCAGGAAAATGCCTTTTCGAAAAAAATGATGCAGAAGTGCTTCACTCTCAAGCCATAAATTCAAGTGAAACATTTACATACAATTTACATATACTGCCTTCCCACATACTTCTGAAATTATTATTTTTATTATGTCATTATTTTTGTTTGTTTTTATTATGTATAGCAACATTGTTGTCTTTGTTTCCTCTCATTCAATGGTTGGCTGACCTTGCCATGTTTGTGGTTAACGTTGTTTCCTTCACTTCACATCACAACAAGGAATCAGCACCAGGGGTAAGTCACACATGTCATTATGATAAAGTTTCGATATAACGCGAACTCTGAATGGTTAAAACAGCGTGCTTTATGAGATTACAGATGCACGGCTGGCGCCACTCGTAGGATTTGGGAAATTTAGTTTTCCGAACATTTTAGCCGAACACATGATGAAATTAAACAATTCTTTATTATGCAGTGTGAAACAAGAAAGAAGACTCGCCTGTGAGCTGTTTTGGGGACCTTTGTTTACTAGCCAGACCAACCACACGCATTAAGCAGCTTGTTTTCCAATTGTTCAGGTTTTCATGAGCGAAAATTTCAGGCAGATTTTACTGAACAATTCGATTTTTGATCCCGATTTTAGACTAAAACAGTACTTGCACTTGTCTGTTAGCTTGCTTGAAGAAGCCTCGCCCGTGATCTGTTCGGTTGTAACACACTTAGGAAGCACTCAAGAAGTAGGGAAAACACGAGACGTAGTCGAGTGTTTTCCCCACACGTCTTCCCTGCTCTATCTCCTTCCTGCATGCTTTGCAACAAAACAAATCACAGGCCAAGCTTCTTTATTTGTTAAATAACATGCGTTTTAGGGGCGTGGTAAGAGTTTCCATTTCCTACATGGGAATATCAATTGAACCAATAGCTTACAAATGGTTATTTTTGCACCCGCAACTTTTTCTTTTGGGATTAAAAAATATTCCCATTCACACCTAGCGTATGCAAATCGAATTTGCCTGTCCAGGAAACAGAGGTAACAGAGCATGCGCCATGAAGCCCTCGGCAGCTATCATCAGTTTCACGGCGAGGAACTGGGCTCGATCTTGTTACGTTCCGGATTCATAGCGGATTAAAATCTCTACTTTGGAGAACGTATTAAAAAATTTCCGGATTCGCCAATGAATTCACCGGATACGTGTGGACGGAAGGCGCATCCGAAAAGTAAAAGTTGCAGATTGAAAAATATTCAGATACGTGTGGACAGGGCCTGAGTTTTCTGTGGAAGCCACATGCATGAAAGATAACCATGGCCAACATCCCACTGATTGTTGAGGCCAAAAGGTGGAAAAATAGTGCTTCCATTTCAATCACGTCCTACATGCACATGTAGCCGAGGCAATATTTAATTTTTTGGGGGTTTATTGTTGTGCTTTGTCTTTGTAGGTTAGCCTGATGCGTGACACAAGCTTTCTAGGTACATTGCGTGAAATGCTTATTCTCATTCGACTCTGGGGTCAGACCACACCTGGAATACTCCCCTCTATTACTCCTTCGGCAGGTAAGCAATGATGTATCTCCCAAATCATTTGAGAGTTTCCATTGCCTTCAGGGATGTACGGTATTTCTTCAACTGAGTTGAAAGTTAAAACCAGGTTGTGCTTGTACTACTGTAGCAGCATAATAAGCAGCCTCAAGAGCTATTAATTTTCTTTGCAAAAAGCTGTCTTGTCGATGACTACACTCAGGGTTATCACCAATGGCTGTGGTTTGGGGATTTCCTACATCTACTGTGAGCAAGACTCCTGGCTACAATCAGATAAACTCCCCTAGTTGCTTGCTTCCTAACTACTGCACTGTTCTCTGACTGCCACAAACTTGATTTACCTGGCATCTTGAAGTCCCGGTTGACGCCCGGGTCACACTATACGATTTTATAAAACAATTAGGATAGTACGCGCGCTCTCATTGGTCAATAGCTGTGTTTAGATGAGAGTATGGAACACGGCTGTTACATCACACGAATTTTGATTGGTTGTGTTGTCAGACGCGCGTTTTGATTGGCTGGTAGGAAATATGAGCGTGTATCAAGAAAATCTGTTTCAATCTAGAAGCATTTTCCTTCATTTGTCGAATTTTTTTTGAAAAACATTTTATAAAAGCAATAGAGAACTTTTTTCCGTGTTTCCATAGCCTCATCTAAACACGAGGGAAGTTGGGAGAATTCTCGACAGTTATGCAAACCCTTGAATGCGTCTCGGGTTTGCATAACTGTCTCGAATCCTCCCAACTTCCCTCGTGTTTAGATGAGGCTATGGAAACACGGAAAAAAAGTTCTCTATTGCTTAAACAGCACTGTACTAGTGTAGCTTCCATTTATTCGTTGAAAGAATCGGAACCCTGTCAGAATCAACAATACATGTAACAGTACATGAGCCTCTTGTTTTTGACATACTGTACCATTTTGTATCGTTTCGTGGTCATTTAAGATTCCAGTATGCGAGTTATACTTATGCAGTAAAAATTAAATGTATCGTAAGTTGTCTTTCAGTTTTGATAATCATGATAGTCGTTACGATTGTTATCCTCAGATAAAAATGAGTCATTGGCACTGTTATTTAAGATCTTTACCAAAATCTGGCTTCTAAGCAGACAAGCTAATACAGATGAACCTGATGTTGCTGTAGAAGACAGGTTGGCTGGTATGTTGCCATAAACAAATTACCGTAGTTTTTCGGATACAAGGCGCACTCGTCTTTTTTTTTTTGGTCTTTTGTTTTCCTTGTGTTACGTTATCCGTGAGTTTCACAGGTTTTTATACCGAGGATTAGCCAATCCAACACATACATTCATACATGTAATTGCTCAAGGAAGAAGCAAAAGTAACCCAGAGCTGTCTCACCATTTCAGAAGGGAAAATAATAATGGAAACATGTAGTTAGTTTCATTTCATAAAATTCCTTTTTTAAGATATAGATAAGGAGCGAACGAAATGATATATGAAATAAATTATATATTGAATTGCGGATGTGAAATCAAGTGAAGTTATACACGCAATTTTAGCAATTGCGTAGAGAAGTCTGAAAATTTTTAGGACTTCAACGGGGTTTGAACCCGTCACCTCGGGATGCTTGTGCGACGCTCTAACCAACTTAGCTATGAAGCTACCGATGTTGGGAGCTGGTCATTTGTGGGTTCAAATGTTATGAACGCAATTTTAGCAATTGCGTTCAATAGCTTCACTTGATTTCATATCCGCGGTTGAATGTATGATTCATTTTTTATATCATTTCGTTCGTTGATCATTCATCACAGGAATATTTGAACCCACAAATGACCAGCTCCTAACCTGAGTATCAGGCTTTTCAGGTTAACCAGCTCCCAACATCAGTGGCTTCATTGCTCAGTTGGTTAAAGCGTCGCACCGGCATCGCAAGGTCAAGAGTCTTTCAGGCTTCTCTACGGAATTGCTAAAATTGTGTTCGCAACTGCGAGGATCATAGCTTCACTTGCTTGAAAAGGAAATTAGAAACGTCACAAAAATTTTGTCCAGGATTGTAGGCAATGACTTACTTTGTCCAGAGCATAATTTTTGTCTATCATGTACTACTGAGAGTTTCCCACTCCATGTAAAGCATGTGCTGTCATTTAAATGCTATCAAAGTTGACAGCTTTTGTCTCACTCGTTAACGTGGATAGAATTGTCTTGGCTCAGGAGATAGAGTGTCAGACAACCAAGTGAGAGGTTTTGGATTCACGTCCTTGGCATTGCATTACATCCAGCGATGCCCTGTTGCAGCGATGTAGAACACATTCTAAAACGTGCATGTTGTCTATATGGAAAATGTGCCATAATTATGAAATTTTATTAATGCTGCATCAATCATTATCACTGATTTTTTGTCCTCATTTTGTGTTCGTCTTTCAGCTGAAGCAGCTCCTTTAACTCCAAATTTTTCATCTTTCCTTCAAAATATACAAGTGCCCAGTTTAAGCAGAGGTAGGTGTAACTTGCGGGAACAAGCTGAGTTCGAGAACACATGTAGCAATACCTCACTAGCAGTGGCATTGTGTGTGAGAAATCTGGCTAGTTCGTGAAAGTGACCCCTTCATTCAAATGGACCCTTAGCACAGGATAGTGATACCGCCATACTGGAAGGCAAATTGCGCACTGAGGCATCTCAAGCAAAGCAAGTTCATCTAAAATTTATTTGCTTTAAATGTCCCAGTGGGCAATTTGCGTTCAAGTATAGCGGTTTTTGTACCATGTGATCATTATCCTGCAAAGGGCCCTTTCACATTGTTAGCTTCTTCACACATCTCGTCATTAACACACTGGGTTTAAAATTCGCTCTTTCTTTCATAACAAAAATTGTGAGTGTTAATGCCATGGTGTGACATTTCAGTGACATGTCAATACTTCAGTGGCCTAGATTGCATGAGTCGTCGTAGCTCAGTGACAGAGCATCAAAACGAGAAGATAAAAAGTTTGACTCCTGTGTGAGGCTCTAGTTATTTCTTCAAATATGATTGAGTCATTATCAGTAAATACAGATCTCTTCTGACAGAAGTGATGCTAACATTAGATTGATTTTTGTAACCAAATTTAGGTGTGTCTGGCAAAGCTGTGAGTGGACAAATCAAACCAGGCCTTTATCAGTTTGGTATCCAACCAGTGTTGCAGACAACACATCAGGTCTTCCATCCATCATCCTCTGCCATCTTCCCCATGCCTGCTGATGGAATACATACTATGGATGTTGTGAGAAGGATCTTTCTGGACAAATCGCCCACCACCAAGTTAAAACAGTGCACTCGGTAGAGAGCTGTGATAATAGTTAAACTAAGTATTAGTTATACATGTATGTGTTGGATCACACGCATTCCGTGCTCAATGTTTAACTTCAACATGGCCCTGGTGGTTAAAAGAATTAGGTTTGTGTAGGATTCATACAGACCAATATCAAGACGTAAAAATAGGTAGAAATGGTGACACCTTCCTTGTCCCTGTATGTATAGCCTGTGTGCAGCCGCCCACTCTCCACAAAAAAAAATTGGGAAAGGAGCGTCTGTGATTTACCGTTAGTAATCGTGTTCCGGAATAATTTTGCATACATTATTAAGTGATCTACGCTGACCAAAATTTGCGTGGCTCATATTTCTTTGGTGCTAAATTCTCAAAATGGTGGTCACTGAGGTAGATTTCAAACGTTTTTTTAAGAGCGTCCCTAATAGTTTTAAGATACCTTGGCTTTATTGGATAGAAGCACTCTTTAAAGGAAAGGATGTATTTGCAAGTCTTCCAACCGGGTACGGCTCTGATCTTCAGAGCTGCACAGATCGTTGACGATGAGCTGTTATTTCCTCGATATGTCCACATCTCAAATCTTCCAGGGCAACACGCTTTGTAGATTGTTCTTGAGAATGGTTAGGCTGGTCCGAGCAAGGCGTTGGGATTACATTGACTGGTAAGGGATAGCGGGAGACGTTTTCGAGTGGACAATCTTTTGAATAGTGCTATATATATTCACCTCGTGAAGATTCGTCAGGAGCGCTTTCGTTTCGCTTTAGCGCTGACAACAATTCCTACAAATGTACGTAGAATCGATTTCCACTTTACACTCCATAGCTAACAATTCCGCTCGTGCTTTAAAAGAAAAACCTCTTTGACCATCAAAAAGATTTTTATTCGTAATTTTTACCGTGCGCAAAGTACACACGAACTCATCGTAAAATTTCTCACGGTGGTTCTCACAGTGTTGATGTGGAGAAATAAAAATAAAAGCCAATCAAAACTTGTTGTTTCAATGATGTAACATGATCGATGGGTAATAACCAGTCACATCATTTTCCACACATTCCAGGGAAAATCACGTGGTATTGAACACGATTATCAACGGTAAATCAAAGACGCTCCTCTCCGATTTTTTTTTTTTTTACAGAGAGTGGGCAGCTGTACACTAGCTATATATGCATAGATGTTTTGAGTTTTATGTGGCTGTTAGGGGAAGCTTGCAGTGCAAAAGAAGTTCCAGAAGTTACAGAAAGCCTCAAATTTACGGCAGACTGCCATTGAGAATGTAATGCAATCCCTGCCCAAGAGCGATTGCTGTTTCTTTGTTTTCCCACGCTAAAGAAGTCAGGGAAAATTTTTGTCATGCCCCAAGATCATTGCAATGGTCTTCATTGGTAATTATTCCTGATGCAAAAAGTGACCTGCCTTTATGGTGTAACCACGGTCAGCTTTTAAATTTGCGCCCCGTGTACGTTATTTCTAGAAATCCGGAAGTGTTGACTGAGTTCATGCATTTAAGATTTCAGGGATAAAGAATGGCCTGAAGGGACTATTAGGACCAACTTACTGAAAACTATTTTAAAAGGCCTTTACAATTTGAAATATTATTATTCCGTAACTTACAATGATTCACACTTGCACTTCACATTCTGATGACGTATAATTTGTTTTGATTCAGGTGTAACTGTGTATCGTTAATAGACAATATAGCTGACCATATAGCTGCAAAAGCCTGGGAGCAAAGATGGGTCAAGTCGTGTGTGTGTGGAGGTAGCTGGAGAAGATTGCCATTCAAAGAACATCATCAACAGCAACAACAGGGCAGCGTTGCAGTTGTGGGTAGTGCGTAAGAGCCTTTCATTGAAACGGTGATCAACTTGTTGATGAAAAAACCGTGTGGCGGGAAGTTTTTTCATATTAATAAATTATTGCTGAACGTCTATCATATGAATCAGTTTCATTTTTGAGTGATACTATTCACCTTGCTGCCGTCTTGCAAAAAGCACATTGAAATTGATGGTCAGTCCGGATTAATAACGGTCATGTAAAATTCTCAGGAGATGGTCGAACAGTACAGTTGACACAAACCTTAAAAGACGAACATGGCCCAAACACACAGAGAGTAGACTGCAATCACACTGCATGATGAATAAATCATAATGCATGACGGGTAAGAGTTAGAGAGAGGGGGATTCCAAGTCCTGTCTTTGAGATAACTGTGCCATTTGGTCAGGCATTTAAAATTGAGAAATCCCCCAGGTACCCCAAGCTAACCTTGTAATTTGAGCGTTCGGTTGTAGGTTCGCTGTTTTCCTTTGTAAGATAAATATAGAAAGAGGAAAACAGCAAACCTACAACCCACTGCAATCGCGCTGAAATGGCCGAAGTACGCCACAAAAACACTGATAAGTTATCAAGAAGACAAGGTAAGGCATTTTTGTTCCATTTATGTTCTATATTTTCGACTCTTAAACATGTTCGTAAATTCCCATACAAACCCTCATAATAGGCCATTTTACAGTTGTTTACCCAGTGACCTAGCCTATGAATGGCTGCGAGGCTGCTGGTGACCTTGAATTGACGCAGATCGCACTGCTTTTGTGATGTAAATTGTGTTGTAATGCTAATTAGTTCACATTAAGCCCGTACTCTCCCTTGTGTGTGTTCATTATATTTCACTCTTCGTTCGGATGTATTTTACACCCCTTGCATTTTGGTCAACTGTGTACATCATAAACGGCATCAAAAGAGCAAACTGCATGTCTTGAACAACGTAATGTTCATCACATACTACCCTTTGTAGTGCAAGCACTACAAAGCAGCACTCAGTGCATAAACACGAAGACGCACTATAAAAGGCGTGGTTCCTTGGGCACATGTAAATGATTTATCAATCAACCGTGGACGTAACCGAGCTCTGTGATAATTTGTTCAATAAAATCCCCCCTTATGGCAATGTGTCCGTAATATGTCAAAACATGTTACCTGTTGTTCCTTTCTTTTAATCCCCAGTTCCTTTTTCTCGCGTAAGAATTATCTTTTAGGGCTCCCGTCTCTGTGTTCCTGTTTGTTGATCACTATCTTGGATAACCAGTCGTGCTTGAATGAATAGCGGGAAGCTACCCCTTTTAAAGAGCGTCATCGTGTTTAAAAACTCGGATTGTCATAGGCCAGGGTGTAGCGTGATATTTTGAAGGTGTACGCAAACGAGAGCGTTGCGCACCAAACTAGGAAGGTCTGGGGGCATGCACCCCCAGAAAATTTTCAAATCTAGGGTATCGCAAAGGCCATTTCCGACTCTTTCCGAAGGACATTTCAATGAAGAAATGCAAAGGAAAATAGACCCTATGCAAAAATGGCTGCCTTTAAATTATTGTTTTGTTCATATTCAAAATAGCTCAACTAACCTCGTTTTTGAGACAAAAATTCTAAAGAATTTGTTATCCCGAACGAGGTCAGTTGGGCTATTTTGAATATGAACAAAACAATAATTTAAAGGCAGCCATTTTTGCATAGGGTCTATGCAGTAGTTAGTTATTTTACGCATCTGTAGAGTTTTCAGCAAGCTATAACACAGACAGGGGGTTTACAAGCAAAGGGCAAGATGTCGCATTTTTTTTTAACATAACCATAACGATTCCTTAAAAAATAACCGGGGACTGGGGGTTGGTGATAAGACTGACACTGTGTGGGGGTCCCTGGGGTTTTTACTTGTGACAAACTCTTTTACAAAGCCTACCATTTTTTTTCAAGTACGCACGTGCCTGTTTACGTAAAGGACGAAGTTTAGGCAAGTTGTAGGTGCTGAGGTGAAACTCAAAATGATAAAATTACTATCTTTTATTTTATTTAAAATACTACTTGTTTAAAATGTTGTTATTACACTGTATGTTGCTATTAAATGTAACAGTACCCTGAAGGTGTTCGGTTTGAAATGCGTTTGCAGTCAAGATAAGTATACAAACTGTAAGAACGACAACTTAGCATGTTATTCTATGTTTGTAAGGGGTTTTTATCCACGTTTTATTTTTTTAGATAGTCTTTAATTGAGTTGTAATGATTATTAGAAAAATTCTGACACACTTATTTTCTATTAATAATTTAGTGAATTAAAGAGGAATAATTTTAATACTCTGCTGGAATGTCCAAAAATAATAATAAAATTGTAAATACAGTACTGATGCCTTTCGCTCACTTTCAGTCTCGGTTACTTACAGTAGAAGTTCTTCCAAGTAACCATGCTAAGCTGCGGTTTGTTGCGTTCCTGTTATGTCCACAATTTCTCCAGCACATGCCTGGTGTCATCCAAGGCACCATGTGAAGGTTAATTACCATTAATTATGGGGGTTTTGGTGTAATGGTGCCACCTTCAATAACAAGAGTGTGGCCATGTCTGATCAGGGCTCAAATCCACCACCATCAACTCCTTTTATTGAAAGATATAACACTTTCAAATATTTAACAATTGTTGTTATATTTAACAATTATTCCATGAGCGCACGTTGGATATGAGATGGTAAATAGCCAACGAGGCGCGTAGCTCCGAGTTGGCTATAACCAGTCTCATATCCAACAAGCGCGAATGGAATAATTGTTTTATTAAATTCCTTAATTAAACTCCAAAAATTTGGAAGTGCGAAAAAAGAGAGAAAAAGCTTGATGAAGATGCGATCTTGTGTAATACCTTGTGATCAGACAGACGTAGGCTCATCACAAAAACATTACTTGCCTTTTCGCGTACTTCGAAACGTCGGAATTGATCCAAACTCTCCACAAAAAAAGTTTTTTTCTCTTTTGTGCCTTTATTCAGAGAGAAATCTCGTTGTTCGGCGAAAAATATTTTAGCTTAGCAACGCTTAGCGCAATCATTTACCATATAAGGTCAAACTAAGGTATATGAGCTGATAACCGAGATTGAGTGAACCAATCAGAGCACGCGAAATGCATTATCTCAGGTTGAGAATAATCATGGTTGTCAGAAATAGATTGCTTGCAGTGTCTGTTAGCCAATGTTAACAAATTATTTCCTTTTCTTTTCCACCTCCTGTTCAAACACAGTGGTCTATGCCTTTTGCACAAAATGGAAGAAGGTTACCTATAAATATATTACACTTCCATTTTCACCCTCCACTAATTTTAATAACTGATCTGTTCTTTGGAGCTCTTGACAGCATATATCATTTTGTTTTCAACTGTTCCACCTGTTTATTCAAATGACTTTTAATATCCATTATTGATAAATATTTTTTTACAACTGGGTTTAAAGTGCCTATGAAACGAAAAATAATTAAGGCTTATTTGAAAGATCTTTTGAAAAAAGGAAACATGGTGTTCTCATTTTTAAAATATCTCATATCATTGGAGAGATAGTAAGGTTTTTGTGTTAAAACGGATGACGTAATCAGTGGTTCCAAGGGTAACACAAATCACAAAATCTAAAATATACTTGGAAATATTACCGCAGTTCTCTTCAAACTTGGCACTAATAATGTTTATCAGTCAGCACATAAAATGATACAAATCATACAGTTGCCATGGCAACCATTTTGCTTCCAGATCAAGGTTGTGCGGAGCTGGTGTTTCCGCTTTTTGTCTTAACCAAACATCATTCACACTCAATGAGTTGATTCGGAGACCTACAGCAACATGGGCTCTATGATTGTTTTGAGCAGGACTGTCTGTCTTGCTTAATTTGAGAGGAAATAGAGAAATTTCATTTATAACCAAAAGGGACTCGAGCCAAAAGTGTTGCCATGGTTACATCATACTCTGCACCACCTTGCACCTTACTTAAGGGTATATTACTCATGCCAAGTTTGAATCACATCGCTGTTACACTTTGAGAGATACTCTTGATTTTGTGATCCATCTTCCAGCAGAACCACTGATGACGTCATCAATTGGCTAATTTGCATAACACAAAAACTCAAATATCTCTGAAACGAAAAAGATGCTTCAAAACTGTAAAGGCCATTATTCATTACTTTGAAAACTCTTTCAAATAGGCATAAATTCTTTTTTACTTCATAGGCACTTTAAACTCTGACAGCAATTTGACCTCCAAAAGTAAAAACCTGAAGGATTTTAATTTTGTAGATTATTTTGACTTATGTGACCAGTTTCCACTTAATTATTTTGTAAGAGGGAAAGAAAATATAAGTATAAAAATAATTATAATGAAATTCAAAAGATTACTTCAATCAATAAAGATGGCCTGTATTTTGTTCCAATACTATGCCATGGCCACCACATGTGACATGAATACAATAATAATACTATTAATTCTCTCTAAAGTAGAAGCCTTGATGGATTTTCTAAGTTCTTTTTGAAGGCTGCTAACCATTTTGCTGCCAGTTCATCGTCCACCATTCTTCGATCGCAAGACAAGGTGACTGTCAGCATACTCTGAATGACCTCATCAGCAGTGAGCGTAGGACGTGTACCCCCAACGGCCATGATACACGCTTGGGGTGGGTTGATAACAGCCGAAAATTCTGTGATCCCGTACATTCCTAAGTTGGATATGGTGAACGAGCCGCCTTGGAACTCATGCGGCTTTAACTGGCCTTCTTTCGCACGGCTGGAAAGATCCTGTTTTGGAAATTAATAGTTCAGTTTTACACAAAGAATTGCGAATAGAAGAAAATGTACTTAATTGACTCCCCCCCATCCCCCAATCCGTATTTTCAGGACCAAACGTCGGAAAAAGAAGAAGTAATTTTGTTTCACTTCTCTTTTGTTTCTATAATCATTATAGAAACGAACGCGACAAAACAATGTGTAAAGGTATTGTAGTGTTAAGGTTTATTCCTTTGTTTTGGTGATAAATAATGTTTACTAAGAATACTTCGCAAGAATATGGAGGACCTCGTGACAGGACAAAATAAGCTTATTAAGGATGTTGCTGGTCCCCAAGAACAAGTGGCTTGAATGCCTTGATGTGAAGTATGAATCCTTCCGTGGCGAACCACGCGAAGCGCAAGATCGAGTGGACGAAATAGGAAGTTTAGTTAAGTATCATGAAGAAACTATTGACCAAACGTAGGAAAGAATCTTAGGATTGGAGCGGTATTCAAGGCAATTTACAATCTACGTTTCAATAACGTCCCTGAATCGCACCAGGAAGACTGCATTCAGAAGGAAATTTTGCTCAACTGTGATCGGACGTTTCTTTTGTAATGATTTGCCACTTTCGACTCGGACTCTCCCAAATGAAGAAAGTTTTTAAAAAGCACTTAAGCAAAAACTTTGCTCAGTATGGAATCATTATTATACTTGTAGTTTGTACGAATCACATTTAGAAATTTATGAGGGCTTTGTTTGGGTGACTATATTTTGCCCTTCCTCAAGAATGTGCAATACTTTATTCTGTAATACTTGTATTTATGAGGTAAATAAATAAATAAAGCATTACCTTGAGGGTTGAAGAGATCTCTGCAACCTTAAGGGTGTCAGCACTTTTAACAATAGGCGTTATAAGTCCTGCGTCAGTTGCCACAGCAACAGAAATATCCACTTGTTCAATCAATTGAGCCTCTTTGCCATTCCAGACAACATTCATTTCTGGAACTTGCTTCAAGCTTACTGCAGCAGCTTTAATTATAAAATCGTTCACAGATACTTTGACTTCAAAGCTTTTTCTAGCCTCAAGTAGAGTGTTCATAACACAGTTTGTGGAAGCATAAGTGTGAGGAATGCTAGCTTTAGATTCTGACAGTCTCTTGGCGATTGTTCGCCGCATGTTAGTGTTGGGGATGTCAGTGTAGTCAGTTCCCTTTGCTGCACTCGCTGGTCTTGGTGTAACAAGTTTGGCACCTAAATGTAAAATACGACCAAAAAAAATTGTGCAGCTGTAGAAATAACTTGATACAATTTCAAAACTAG
This sequence comes from Montipora capricornis, assembly GCF_036669925.1. Lineage (NCBI taxonomy): Eukaryota > Metazoa > Cnidaria > Anthozoa > Scleractinia > Acroporidae > Montipora > Montipora capricornis. The sequence goes on from NC_090886.1 coordinate 39,768,811, forward strand.
TGCTACAAAAATCCAACCCACATGCAATCCTTGTTTAAATCTAGAAGTGCATGAATCTAGCACTTAATTTGACAAGTTACACTGTTAAGCAATTGTCTTTTTCTAGACACCTGAACAATTTAGGTGGCTCCAACAGGATTCGAAGCCATGACCTCACGGCAGCAAACTTCATGAGCCCAACAAATTGACTTGCTCCCAACTGTGTGGCTTCACAGCTCAGTTGGTAGAGCATTGCACCGGCATGGGTTCCAATCCCGTTGGAGCCACCTGGATTTTTCAGGCGTCCATAAAGAGATAACTGCTCAAATTGTTCAGTTAAGTGCGAGGAGCACTTTTATCTTTCGTCTATAACCCTCACTTCAAATATATACATTCCTTTCATTCATCGTGCGCATTTTATCTTATTCTCACTGACACAAAATATCACTTTCTTGAGGTGACTTAGTCATTGTTATTACAGAGATTTAGCATTGCGTTAGCGTAAAACGGCAAACAGCAGACAGCAGGCAGCAGCTTGTCATAAAACCAAGAAAACAAAATTATCCTTCTCCAACTTGTCATTTTCTCCCAAGATGTTCTTTGATATTGGTGGCTGCCATGCAAGATGTGAGCTGAAATCAAACAAGTTACATGTACTCTGGCTTTTGCAAGAACGCAAATTTCAGTCGGACGTTTTCAGTTTGTCATAAACATGATCCTAAATCTCTGTTTATTTATTGGGGCCTTGCTTCGCATGCTGTTGCCTTGGAAAAGACACAGAACGCAAAGCCCTTGGATCCCGTAGGACCTTGAATAGGATAAGCTATAAGGATGAATTCTCTAAGAGTGAAGTGTCTGGTGGTTGTAAGATCATCATAAGGCCTGGTGCCTACATGCAGTGGTTAAAAAAGTTCTGACAAGTGCCACTAACTTACACGTGAGCATTCCAAAGAGCTACAATGTGGGAGTTTCGGTGGCCTATTCGATAGTGAACTCGACTCCGGATCGAGTGGTCAGAGTTCGGGCCCCGGCCGGGGACATTGTGTTGTGTTCTTGGGCAAGACACTTTATTCTCACGGTGCCTGTCTCCAACCAGGTGTATAAATGGGTACCGGCGAATTTAATGCTGGGCTAGCCCTCCTGCGATGGACTAGCATCCCATCCAGGGGGGAGTAGAAATACTCCTAGTCGCTTCATGCCACAGAAACCGAGATAAGCTACGGCCTAATGGGCCGCTTGGCTCGTAAGCAGACTTTTCGTTACAATGTGAGATCAACAACTCCAAAAGAACTAACACAACGCACCTGTTGTCTCTGCTTCAGCTGGTTGTGGTGGTGTGGCCAGTGGTGGCTGGGTTGGTGGTTTAGCTGTTGCTGTGGTCAACTCGGCTTCCGCAGGTTTTGAAAAAGGCTTTCCTTCCTGTGCCACATAGCGAAGTACATCACCCTTAAGCAGTCGTCCTTTCGGACCTGTGGCTGGGATTAGCTTGGGATTCAAATGGTATGTCTCAAGGAGCACTCGTACGGCAGGAGACATAAGAACAGATGCTTCAGGATCATTGCGAGAGAGGCTGCTATGATCAGTTGTCTCTCCTGGTTTAACTGAGTCTTAAAGGTAAGAAAGACATGCATGTTTCGTGAGCTATGTAAAGATTACCAATGTTGTAATGTGTGAATTTTTTGCGCTATTCAACCTTAGCACAGATGTTATGATGAAGAGCAGTTCTAATGTAACTAGTTTGTTGCAATTGGATGTCTGTTTCGTCTATTGAAGGTTCGTTGGTTTTACATGTACATGTACAGTCTGTAGCTTTCGTGTTTGGTTCTCGCAGGAGTTTGGAGGTCACAGGCTATTCTCTAATTTCCAGTTTTTTAAGTCTGATAGAAAAGGAACTTTATCAAGGATGAGACGGATGAATACCGAATTGGGAAGAAAGACCTTATTTCTTAGCGGGCCTGTAGATTGGAATAGTTTATATAACACATTAGGGATCAGGTCCATACAAACTCCTTTAAGGCAAGTTTGAAGAAAGGAAAGAAACTTGAATTGGTAAGCTTTGAGAAAGGGAGCATCACTAATTTAAATTTAACAAATCGAAAGTGGTTCAGCGTTGTCTGAAATCAGAAATCCATAAGGGTTGAAACGTGTAACGCGCGTTCACAGCTTCCGAATATTCAGTGCGAACTGATCGGTTGAATGTTTCAGTGCTAAGTACCATATTTGGAAACCCCTCGCTCTTGTTGTTCCAAATATGGTACTTAGCAAATCGAATATTCAGAAGCTTGTTTCCAAGCACACAAGGGGCCGTTACACGTTTCAACGCTTATGGGTTTCTGCTGAAATCTTATCAACAACGATATTCGTCATCACAGTGGTCAAAATGTTGTGGACTCACGAGACGTAGTCAAAAATAATTTGCGAAAACTCAACCAGGCGTTCACCTGGAGTCATTAGCTTCTTTCGATCCCATGATGCTCTACAAGACTAGAATGTCACACAATCTGTCACACCATTCGAGTTTTTAGCCGGCAAAGTGTAGGACTGCGGTGTTATGATTTTCGCTAATTTTCCGACACAGGAATTATAGATATGGATCCAAATGTGAACGAGAAAAAATAGCAAGGGGGCGGGGGGTAACTGCTGCAACATACCTTTTACCTTATACCAAATGCTATCTATATAAATCCAAACGTTAGGCGTGGGTTAAAATGAGCGGTTTATTCCCAAGAACATAAACTGTATTACTATTATTATAACTTTGGATGGCATTGAGCAAATAAAAACTTAAAAAAGGACAACTAAACCGTCTGAACAATCACGCGAGTGTTTACAAGTTGAATGGCTTTCATTTTCCCTCAATGAAAATACACCATCAAGCGAGGCTGGCGAGAAATTGCAAAATCTTGCCATTTGAGTTTTCAAAAATTGCAAGAAATGAAAGGAAAGTTCCCTAAAGCTTGACTCTCAACCTTCCCAATCATACCAAAAGCCTTTCCCAGCCGCGGGGCAACACGGAAATCGGCTCTCTCACTTCCTACGGAATTAACGAACACTTTTCTTTCAACTAATGTATTCTCACTATCCACATCGCTGTATCCCGACCAACAGCACAGCTTCTTCTTTCATAGGCATACACATTACATGTATACCCCCCTGCTAACTACCCGTAATTCCCTAATTCTGCTTGAGAAAGAGTTATGGCTCGAAACGTCAGCTTTCGAATTTCGTTCGGTGGTTGATTTACTATATCAACTCAGTTGATAAACCCATTTATGACGGCGCAGCACCACAGTACACTAGTGTCTCGAGAAACTAAACCCCTTTATCAGTTTTTTGGTGGTTCATTTGTTCAAGTGTACCACTGCAGCATGCGGCTCAGATGACTTAATCAAGACACCCTTAGCACTCTTACCTTAGCAACAATACAATATTTGTTTATTTCCACCATTCGAAGATCTCTCTGAATTACTGGTAGGGTCAGACAATGCACTCACAAACATACTAATATACGTCTTATGTTATGTCAGAACCCATATGGGTTGAAACGTGTAACGGCCCCTTGTGTGCTGGGAAACAAGGTTCTGAATATTCAATTTGCTAAGTACCATACTTGGAACAACAAGAGCGAGGGGTTTCCAAATATGGTACTTAGCACTGAAACATTCAACCAATCAGTTCGCACTGAATATTCGGAAGCTGTGAACGCGCGTTACACGTTTCAACCCTTATGGGTTTCCGGTTATGTTCAATGTATCTCTGCTTGGTGATAATTTCATTTGTTTCCTTGATGACCCATTTTAAGCAAAAATGCGCAGAAAAATGCTGTTCCTTACCTACATGTACATCCAACGGTACTTCCACTTGTGTATAATCTACACCTTCTTCTACCATTAATGCAATTAGCTTGTTTATCTTAACACTTTTTGTTCCCTCTGGCACAATGATCTTTGCTAAAATGCCTTCCTCGTCACTGTCCATTGCTATAGTAGCCTTGTCAGTTTCAATCTCACATAGGACATCCCCTGGGGAGACAGCATCCCCTTCCTTTTTCACCCATTTTACAATGGTTCCTTCTTCCATGGTGGGTGAGAGTGCTGGCATGAGGATTTGTGTTGTGGGAACAGCTATAGAGGCAAATTATTTTTATGATTAGCCTTTTACTTGGGCCATAAGGAAACCAAATACAGCATTTTGCACACTCATTGAGAGATGAAGGATTTAGATGGCATGAGAGCTCTTCATTGTTCAAAAAGTAAATGACATCATCACTATCAAATAATTGATAAGCTCTATCAAAACCAGTTGAGTTGATAATCTAGATGCTTGCGAATCTGCAAATCATAACTGAAAAATCAGAATCCCTGACAGGGTTTGAACCTACGACCTCTGTAAGACTGGTCAGATGCATATGTGTCCAATGGGCACTTTGTCCAATGAAGAACCTGGATAAGCAACCTGGTTTCCTAGCAGTTTGTGTATTAGTGGAGCATGTGACCAGTGTTGCAGGCATCATACATGTAGAAGCAAATCCTGCCTGGGACAGGGAGTTTTCAGTTGCCCTTTTGCTTGTTGCTGAGCAACTAGTTCATTATCTTTCTCACAGGTGCATTAACACCATTTACCATCAATAGTTGTATTAATACCAATAATCACTGAGTTGTCTCCTGGACATTCATTTATCCAGTCGATTTTGCTATTTACCTGTCCAACTCCAAGCCTCAAATGGACATCATAACAATAACAATTAATTATTATATTATAAACTGGGCGAAATGGTGTAATGGTACCATAGCTGTCTGAAGGTTCAATTTCAGGGCCTATATGAACAGTAGCCTGTAACTTTGGTGGGGTATAAATTTATATTTCCTCATACAAAGGACATGTACATGTAACTGAAACATTGGCCACTTTACACAAGTTGGGAAACAGGCATTGACTTTTATCAATCTCACTTGTTCTGGCCCTACATGTAGTTGTTCACATGCCAAATAACTTTACCTAGAGCCTTCCCCTGGGTAGAGACTTTGACGTTTGTGCAGTGCATGTATGCGTTGCCCCAGGGTCGGGAATTTGACATGCCCACTGTCTTTAGAGAACCTGAAGATGAGTTATCCACAATCTTGGACTTCTCTGGTTTTCCCAATTTTTCTGGACACCACGAGTGAAAGCAAGGCAAGTAAATCTGTGTTGTCTTTTTTGTAAATATGGACCATCACTTCTTTCAGTCTTTACTGGAGTGTTCCTTTCTATTGATTTTTGTGATTTCTATTTGCAATTTCTACATACAGTGTGTATTAATGAATTTTATAATCTATCATTGTGCATGCTTCATTCATTCGAAAGCTGGATATTATTCATCATCATCATCATTTCTCTTTGTGCCAGTAGGCGCATAAGGCCGTTGGATATTATTGCTCTTGTTGTTTTGCGCAATTTTAGGGTCTTCAGTACTGTGAGTAGCGGAAAGGTTTCAAGTTACACAGCAAATTTTCCATCAGCTGTTGAAAGGGAATTTGAAATCAGCAGTGAAGAAAAACTGTTCCAAGGGCAGGAATGTGATGTTCAGAAGGTGCTTGGGGATGGGAAATTTGACGTTACATGTACATGTAGGTAGCTTCCATGAAAATGTCAAAAATCTCCTGGGTCAGCCCTACACTATCGAATTATGAAGTATTCAATGACGATTTGTCAAGAAGGATAAAGTTACCCAGTCTTTGAACAACTGGGGCCTGATGTTGTGCATTCACCTGATATTCCGATGTAGTTACAACCAAGTGGCCTTTAAGCATTTCAATTTCAGAAAGGGTTTTAAGACAGAAATTGGTTAAGTTCTTAATATGTAACCTTCCTCGAACATCTCTGTACTGTATCACATTCAGGTTGAATGATTATACAAAATATTTTTCGAAAAGAACTCTTTTAATAACAATGATTCCTCCAAATCAAAATTTGGGGTTGTGATTCCACAAACGGTTCCTTCAAACCTTAAAACATCAGGGTTATGAATCATGTGCCTGACAGAATCATATGATGACATGATGAAGCCTTACCAAAGCAACATTATGATTCCAAAAGCACATACAATGATCACAAGAATCATAACTGGTTATTCAATACCCCCAATTTACTGTGGAGGTACTGCAAACAATTACCACAAATGTATACATGAGCATGATCACCTGAAAATACAATTCTTATTCGAGGCTTATCGAGAACACTGAATTACAGACACATTCTCTAGCTCCGATCATTCATCAAAACTTGAATCCCGCTTAATCTTTGGTTTGGGATCAGAAGGCCCGAATAAATACGATGTATCAATGATGACTGCCCTTGCAATCAAATAATGTAAGAAGTGTGGATCGTCTCACCTGGACGAAGTTTTGAAGTCATAAAGGCCCTGCTGCATTCTCCAAAGGCAATTACCTTTGTTTTTAAGTATCTTGGGCCTCTTATATTTGCTGCTGCCATTATACATCTTGTCGATTGTAGGGTTCGAATCCACCTTTGGGCAGCCGCCATGTTCTTTTCACTGCAGTCAGAAATGGATGATGGGAAACTTGTTGTGTTCTAGGGTGGCCCACACGGGGCTATGCTGCAAATAGACCTAATCGGCTAACTCAATGTTGTACCCAATTCAAACCCTTTGGGAATAAAACGTTTTGTTCCAGGTATTTCCATATCATTTAAATATGAATGCTACATTATCATGCAAATACAATACACAAAGAATCTTAGTCCCGGGAGATTTGAATTGGGTACAACATTGAGTTAGCCGATTTGGTCTATTAAAGAGTTGCTTCAAATAAAATAAAGTTGCTGCAAATTACAAAAAAAGGTGCTGCAAATGAACTAAAGTTGCTGCAAATTAAAAAAGTTACTGCAAATAAAATAAAGTTGCTTCAAATTTAAAAAAGTTGCTGCAAATTAAAACATCAAAATCATGCGCAGGACAGGAACAAAACACAGGTCACAGGTCCCAAGTGACATGTCATTGTTTTACCAACTGGTAACGGATCTTCAATATTTTTAAATACAGAAACAACCCTAAATGTTTAGAGATGCTAACAATAGGCCTAATTAGGCCTAAGGTTATCTTTAATGGATGTTTAGGATACTTTCTGTATTGTTAAAACAATCACCTGTGGCTTGTACTTGCCCATTCTCGTACCCAGAGCTGCGATCCTCTTGGCCAGCGCCACGGATCGAGAGCTCTGCTAATTGAGCTCTGCCCCAAAGAGCAGAGAATGGTACTTGCCCTTCCTTTAGTGCGAGCGCATACTTTTGATGTTTTAATTTGCAGCAACTCGTTTTGTAAATTTGCAGCAACTATTTTGAATTTGCAGCAACTTTATTTTATTTGCAGCAACTCTTTAATTTGCAGCGTGTCCCTTGTGGGTCACCGTAGTAGTGTTCATATCGCTGGTTTGTCTAAAAAAATAAGTATGCGTTGCGTACATGTTACCCTGGCTGCCAGAGGTTTTTCTCTCTCAGAGCGACGGAATAGACGAGGACAAACCTCTGGCACAGGCCATTCAGAACCTCAGTTCCATGCCCCGTTTGATTGACATCGAGAAAACTCAGTAAATTGATACGTGATATGACCTACCAACAAGCATCTTCGGTTCCCAAGGTACATTCGTCTTATTTACTTCGATGTCAAATTCAAAAATTCAATGTTCCATATAAAACTTCGATGTCGAATATGAAGATAAAAACTCAGATTTCGAAGTTGAATTTTGGCAACATATACGGAAAAAAAAGTAGAACCCACTGAACATTTTCTGCCTTCAAAGCCTCGATCTCCGGAACTCTGCAGCGTTTCGATTATGGCCATAGTGGGCACGAGAAATCAGGTTGACAGCAATTAAACCAGTCAGAGTACTCGTTAGAACTGACAAGTTCCTGGAACCGATCGAATTGCTAGGGTCAAAATCTTACTTTGGGAATATGAAATATGGACCGGCCTTCTCAAAGAACTCGACGGCCTGTACCAGAGGTTTTTCTCGCCGCTTCGCGACTCGCTATTCCGTCGCTCTAAGAGAGAAAAAACCTCTGTCATCCAGGGTACGTACATGTGGGTACTGTACGTGGTACACCCTGGTCTTGTTGTGTTTGCTATCGGCGCTATATTTACCTAGCAGTGTCAACTAGGCTGGATTTTTAGAAGAAAATAACGTTTGAGTGCATGATACGCCGCCGGGTTTAAAACACAGGTCACATTCCACAGGTCACTCGTTCCAGGTCATTGTTTTACATTTTGGAAAGTAACCTTAACTCTCGATTGGGCTAACCCTAGGCCTAAGGTTGGTTTTTAGACCTAGGGTTAGCCAAATTGAGGGTTTTGGGTCACTTTCAAAAAGGTTATACGATGATCTGCAACGAGTGACCAAGTATTTGATAGAAGTTGATAATGCTATTGCAGGAACCCATGACGCGGAGCCGCCAACTCCCATACTGGGCCTATGTCACGGCGTTTTTACAAACCGATTTATTTTTAGACTACATTTTCCGAAAAAAACAAAGCCAGTTCCGGTTCGGTGACCCTATGACGTTAGGTTAGTTTCTTCTAATTGGTCATCGGGCTCCTGTGGGAGTCTCATTCGCGGGAAATTCAATCTAAAAATAAATCGGTCTGTGAAAACGCCGTAACAACAACACAATTGAGATGTAGGCTCCGGGTCATGGGTTCCTGGCTATTGTTAAAAATAGGCATTCGAAGGATGCATGGGTGGGTTATATAAATGAAAGAATATTTTGAAGAACGGTAGCGATCACGAAATACCTGTAAGAGTAATAACTGAAATTGAAAATCGTGGTTTACTTCATGTGGTTATTATTGTAAGCATGGTTTCGGTTGACTGGACTTTTGGTTTATGTTTAGTTTTGGCGGGAAAATGGAGAGCATTGTGCCAATTTCAAAGAACATCAGTGGGGGGGGGGGGTGGGGGGGAGGGTAAAAAGTGAACTGAGCTCAAAATCATGATTATATATAAGATAGAAAAAATGGAGTCCTTTCAAGGTTGATTCTTATCAAGTGTTTTTTCCTTTCCTACTGTCAATGTATTATACATAATACAAACAATGAATCACAGTGTCATGATTGTTGAGCACTGGGAACAGGAGATCCTGCGGAGAATTGTTACTAATGGTTAGACTTTCGAGTCTTCTTAGATAAAGACTGTAAACCGGAAGTCCCGTCTCGTAGCTCTTGTTGGAAATCAAATAATATGGGACGTTAAAGAACCCGCTCGCTTCTCGAAAAGAGTAGGGGACGTTGTCCTCGGTGTTGTGGTCTGAGCTAATCTGGTCGGGGGCATCTTGCACTTCCTTGTGAAATTAGTCCTGAAAGGCTCCGGGGAAAGAGACTAATAACTTCGCTTCATTTCACTTCATATTTCAAGTATGACGTTTCAACTGGACAACAATTTCTGTTTATACCGGCACTTAAGAGCAAAATAAAGACTGTAAATGAGAAACTGTTTGGAGAACTAAATACATTGGGTATATTAGTGTCTGCCGTAATCCGGATAGTGTCATTTCATGCTGGTATTATTTTGTCTTTTTCACCAATTTTGAAGATCATTTGTTTGCAGATTCAATCTGCGATTTGCCTTCAGCAACCGAAAGTCTCGATTTCTCCCCGTTATTTTCCGGTTGATTAAAGCGACTGTTAAATGACATGTGGATTGTAAAAGCAGTCGGTACAAAACGTGGACTGCGGACTATGTAAATAGACCCCTATCTAAATATCACGATGGCATCTCCCACTGAAGTCCTTCAAATTTCTAAGCATAAAGCTGGTGACCCACGAATGAAGGATTCCATAAATTCATTTCATGCCTTACCTCTGAAGAAACGTCAGCTAACACCTATCACATGAAAAGTATGCATGTAACAATCATGGTGCGAAACATTATTTCTACCATCCATGTCGGACTTCACTTTATGTCGTCAGCCTGTCACCATTTCGTTTCTCTTGGCCTTTTTCAGTCTTTATTTTATACTCAGTCCGTGTTTCATACCCTGTCAGCGGTCCTCAGTCCTCGTTTTATACTGACCGATTTGAAAAGGCTTTTCCGCTTGGTTTTCTCTCTCACCTTTAAACATAGGCGGTTTCCGCTTCTCTATATTTCATACAGATATAATTTTTTAAAAAGAAAAGTGGAGGGAAAAATTACGTGAATTACAAGGGAAGAAAGAGGCTATCAGGAACAGACACAGATCAGCCGATATAATTTACATGTTAACCGATCAGATGCCATCGTTAAAAGGAAAATTAAAGTAGTGTTGTCGCACGTACACTTAAGGCGCTGTTACACCATTCAATTTTTCGTGCAACTTGTCTCGCCACGCCATTTCTACAAAATTTTTCACAATACGAAACAAGTTATTTTACGGGTGTTACACCGAGCAACGTTTCATGCAACTTGTCTTGTTTCGATGATCATTCGAGGTTAGAGGAACATTTTTCATTGGCTGGTCCCACAAACCGTTGCAACACAAGTTGCAGGACAGATGTTTCACTGCGCCATGCTTAAAAACTTCGTTGCAACCGTTGCGGAAAGTAGAACTCAATTCTACTTTCCGCAACGGTTTCTACAACTGGTCTTGCAACGTTTTTGGCCGTTGCAAGGTATGTTACTTTGGGAAATGATTCGGCAACTTGTCTCGCAATGACGAAAAATTGCACAGTGTAACAGCACCTTTACAGTCGATGACTAAAAAATTTCGACATATGTGAAAACTGAATGAAGATTTTTTAATGTTTCGTCTAATTCAGAAGAGCTCATCTTTTCTATTACTGGGCAAAATTCTTGCTTACAGCGCAGTGGGAATTTCAACAGAAACAAGCTGATGAAATCTATACTGTTTTTCTTTCCGTTGTGAGGAAATTACTGTTGAATGTTTTTCAATGAAGGCCGAGAAGTTGACCTGGTCTTTAAGAGTAAAAATATTATGGTGAATTTTTTTCGTGTATTTGACCTGTAGAATGTCTGTGAATCAACGTGAGCTTGCGTGATGATCTCCGTGGGCAGGAAAAGCGTGAGTTTAAAATGACAGACCCGAACAGACAATATAGCAGTCAAGTTTTCACGTTTTATTTTCGCCGGCCAACTTTTCTTTAAGTTTTAATTTTCCGGTGTAAGCTTCGGTTTTTTTCTTATATGTGTTCTCAAGTCTAGACATGTGTCTAGTTTCATCCCCCTCGAAAGCGTACACCCCAACAGCGGTAATTGTTGATGTAAAAAAGCCTTGCTCCGTGTATTGAGCAAGATCTGAAAGTTTCGTTGGCTTATTCTAAATTAAACGCTTCCCCGTGTGAAAGCAAGCAAATACGTTTGCTGAAGCATCGAAGACGGCTGTCGCTGAAGGAAGAAAGTGAAAAAGGGTACGCTTGTCGAATATTTCTTTGTCGCATGTTCAGAGTTTTTATCTTGTTTACATTTGCTCTGGCTGATTTTTGCCGCCCAGCTTGATTGACTAGAAATCTATAAGTATTAAGGACGTTCGCGCGAAAATTTTCTAACATAGATTTTTTCCTGCAAATTTCACCATTGAAAGATGATGAGTTAGTGATGTCAGAAATGTGACAAAAATAGGGGGTCACCGACCCCGGTCACCGACTTCGTTTTGGAGAAAACTTGCCCGGAAGAACACCCTAAATCTGAAAAAATCCGGCTTCTTTGTCGAATAAGGTCACAGTGTCTGTAAGCCCAAAAATATTGCAATTACATCTTTGAAGTGAAATGTTCTCTACCAAGCTTTGTGTAAGTTGACCCATCTAGTGAATTTAGTTAACTTTTGAGGTTCCTTAAAAAACAATTTCGCATTTAGCGACCATAGTTTCATGCGCCTTGCAGCCGAAAGATGGCAGGATTCCATGTCCCGAGGACAAAAATCTTGAAGTTTTTTAAAGTTCCCACATAGATTTTTTGTTCATTTTTGGACAATGTCGAGATAATTGTAAATAAAATCTGTTTCTGAAAAGAAAAGTAGGGGTCACCCACCGAACATCCAAGATCGTTAAATCCAAGCAAAGCTATAGCAATGGCCATCTGCCCTATCATTTTTCATTTTAGTACTTAGCGCGCGCGCTCGGTGCATGACGTGGCACGTGAATTTGCGTGCTCTGTAAGGATGCGCAGTAGTAATGGGCGCGAACGTCCTTAAGTGACTTGAGCTTCTGCCACACTTATGGCCTACATGGCCTATTACCTATTGAACCACAAGACCGTCTAACATAATTCATCTTACGTTTGAATTTCTCGAAGCAGAAAGGTCACACAAGAATGAGAAAGTGATCGGGGATCGAAGAATTTGCTAAGATCAAACACGTTTGTTGACTATTGCTACGTCATAACACGTCATATCCAAGATGGCGCTCTCCAAGTCACAACTTGAGGCAACTTCAAAGCGCTCTTGTCACATTTTAACAGGGAACTGGACAAAACGGCAATTATTTTCGAATTCCTGGGGAAAAGTAATTTAGAAAAACGTTTTCTAGACCGTACTTTCCCTTTAAATTTGTCTGTTAATTTGACAATATATAACATACTCAAACAGTTTCCATTCCGTTTTCATTAAGAAAATTAAGAAAGGAAAAAGGCGACAAGTGGGCGGCTGAAAACAAACATCAGTTGTTATAATTCAAGAAAACGGTACATTAGTTTCGTAATGCATGCAGGCGCTGTAGGCCTACAAATCTTACACTCACTCACTCACTCACTAACTCACTCAGACAGCCCCAATGACATTATGGGTATTGCACTTACAGTGCACTACCCACAACAAAACGAAATGCCTCAATCTATAATCAGTTCAACACTTTTTATTTGGTAAAATAAGGTAAAATGGAAAACTAACTTGAGAATGCTATCTTTGGATCTTGTGGGCCCATATTTTTGCAGCCAAATGGGGAAGAGTTTATTTTACTATATAGACAAGAGTGTTTTACTGGAAAATACACCAAAATTCCAAAATGGCCGCCATTTTAGTATTCTTTTGTTTCCACGCAAAATGGCCCTTATGGCGTTGTTCAAGGTTAATATTCTTTTGAATTTTACGTTTGAAAGCGAGGCCAGAAGGGCCAATTTGCATGGAAACAAAAGAATACTAAAACGGCTGCCATTTTGGAATAAGGTGTATAAGGTTTTCTGAGCCCGCGTGACTGAGCACCCCCAGCAAACCATTGTTTTAACGAAAACCGCTGGTCAGCAACCTGGTCTTTTCTTTGTTGTCTAAGACCTAAGGTTTCCTATTCAAGGAATGACCTATTCAAGATCCGACGCGTTTCCAACTGTTCGCTTTCGGGACGGATTTTTGCTGATTTGAATTTAGCTGGCTTGCTTCATTTGAGAGGATGTAGGGCTGGACGAAGGGATTTCATTCGTGGAATCAAAGTGATTGCATCGAACCGAACTGAAGTTGAAGGGCCTCGTTACGCTCTGGAGCACGTGGATGGAGTGAACAGAAACAACCTTATTTCCATCCCCCATGCTCCTC
>NC_090886.1:39787295-39799795 GCF_036669925.1 Montipora capricornis
CTCTGCATGAAGTATATACCAGAATCCATTGCGCCAACGAGTTTTACTCCGAAATCAGCTCCAGTCTTCCTCGTATCTGACTAACGCCTGACTGTTTTACAAAGTAAGATGGCGGACATAAAATGCACTACTGATGTTTTTAGCGAGCCTTTCGAAGGTTGGAAGATTGGCGATGATGATTTTGGCAAGTTCCTTTTCGAAACGATACCACATACTCAAGGTTGACGATGGAAAAGCTTAGTATGCATCGACTCGTATCACTATCTTGCGGTTCAATCACCTCAGTTCATCTTGATGCTCTTAGAAGCAATGGAATTAAAACAGGTACGGGAATTACTTAAAGACGCTGTCGAATGGCATGCTTTGCGCCTGTTTGTATATGTTTTTATTCTGCTTGATGTAACCACTTGGCAGAAAATAAGGGACAATTTGTGTCCTTTCGTACAACTATGTACAAACGCACGAAAGAGAAGTTGGCTTTGGAGAATAGAAATGCATATTTACAATAAATAAAGCAAGGCGCGGCTCTAACACTAATCAAAGATAATCGGGTTTCCTTTTATGCCATGAGACCGTGAATAGGGCTTTCCACCCACAGTCATGTGTCATTATCTTAGATGCAATAGTGTACTAGTTAAGCTGCAAGGTTTTATGTTTATCGCTTTTGTTTCAGTGGCTGATTTTCTCTCCTGTGATGTTGAGAGACTAGCTCAGAAACTTTTAGTTCCTGCAAGAGTAAGCTAAAAATATTACACTCACTGTAGTGTCCCAGTGTAGTGCTTTAGTACAAATTTTTTTTAATTTACACATTTGACACAGTTCATTCTCATTTTGTTTGTTTAACCTCAAAGATGGACTTCTGTTCTGATGCTGTCTTTTATATTTTTTCTTCATTACTTAGGATTTGTCTTCCATTCAAAAGACTGTTATTGCCCAGCTAGCAGCATTTCCTCTGAATGGAAGTGATTATTACAAAGAATTTATATCAAGGTTTTGCATTCTTTCAACAGGTAAAATCTAAGGTACCGTTATACATGTACATTTTTTTATGAACAATAAATAATGCAGTTCGCAAAGGGGAGTTATTCATTCATTGTTGACAAGAAACTGTTAGTTTTTGTCAAATGCACTTTGTACTTGTTGTATAACATTATGGGAGTAGGTTTTTTTTCCAGTAAATATTTAGATCCTAATTGTTTGCTTGTTTTTTCTTACATTATCTAGGTTGTGAAAAGTAAGTGCACTTTTTGTGGTGTTGACTGTCACTGGTATTGATACATGCAGACAAGCATCGGTGACATAAGGATGATAGATCCATTGAGTACTTTGTACCTTTTTGTCCTTGTTATACCAGCACTAATTCTAAAAAAAATGTTTTACTATGCCTAGTGCAGGGACAGCTTGATCTTAGCCTTTTATTTCACCTAACTTGCTATGCACATTAAAAACTCTTTTTGTGGTCATTGTCTCTCTTTTGTAGTTTAGATGAGCTCTTGGATGGTGGTCTATACACAGGGGATGTAACTGAAATTGTTGGAGCAGCAGGTGCTGGGAAATCTCAGGTGAATCAAATGATTGTCTCAAACAGCTTCTAAGAAGGAACTTCACTTTTACAGTCAAGCCCAATACTCCTCTCTTCCCGGGACTTAATTTCTACCAGTTTAGCTGAGTGTCAACTAGCATAATCCCTCATCCTTCCCACCAATTTTTGTGTAAGTAATAATAATAATTATTATTATGCAGCTTGTACCTAGAGAGATCAATGTAGTGCAGTAATTGGGAAGAAATTGGAGCCTTTGTAATTGCATGGGCACATTTGATAGACATCCCAAGTATTTTCAGATGAAGATGATAAACGGTAGACCCTGCCTCACACCCCTTCCTAGAATTGAAGTTGTGTGGGATAATAAATCATTTCACCCCTAAACTGCATGGCCCCCATTGATGCTGGAATAAACTTAAAATAATTGTTTTGGGTCAGACAGAGTAAAATCTTTGAGTTTCACTCTTATACGCACATGTGGGAGGTATAAAACTGACACACATCCCCCTAGTTTTTTAGTTGGATGTACATGTAGCATATTGCGTCAGAGTAAAATTATTTGCAACTGTGAATTGGTTATAAGGGAACATACATACATACATACATACATACATGTACTTTTAAATGGATTTTGCTAGAGAACCCACTTTCTAAGAGGGAGGAGTGTACTTAAGAAATGGTAAGCGTGCAGCGTGCAACTATCGAGTTATGGACGCACGCGGGAGGTTGCTAAGCACAAGAGAAGCGTAAGAGTCTAGCTTCTTGAGTGCTTAGCAAACCTCCCAAGTGCGTCCATAACTCGATAGTTGCACGCTGCACTCTTACCATTTCTTTTATAACATAATCGTGAACACCACTCCTGCGTGTTTTGCTTGTATTTGCATAAATCAAGTTTGGTCAACAGACGATGTCAACACAACTTTGCTTTTTTAAGACAACTTTGAATTAACAAGACAAAATGATGAACAAACAGTTTTCCCAGTCAAAACTTTTATTGGAATCAACAATAATTTGCTCTTAGGAGAGAAAACATTTCGATTTTCTTGCGAGCGTCGACACAAACACGCTGTCTTTGCACATGCTTGGCTTCTGTTGAAAGCGATCAAGCTATCGCAAACAGCACGAATTTTTCCAATCCAAAAAAAACGACGTTACACTATTTCAACTCAAATGGCCGATGAACTAAATCTCAAGAAGAAAATCGACATTCAAAAACACCATTTACCTTCCTGTAGCATCTTCCCTGGTCTCATAAAATCCATTTCAATTCCGCGATTCGGCTTGAATATTTAAGCAGAGTTTAGATTGTGTTTTGGAAATCAAAAGCAGTACAAACACGAAACGCTCTTTCGTCGCTTTAAGACCTTCAATTCTCCTTTTCCGCTGCTCATGGGCAAATAGAAATGATCAATTGGCCAATCAGAATGCGCGTTTTATCCAAGTTATGTTATAAAGTCAAGTAGTCCTCGGTGGTGTAGTCTGGGCTCGTTCTTGAAGGAAACATCCGTCACTTCTTTATTGATTGTAAAGGGAATAACAAGCAGAGCAGCGAAAATCCCCTAAACAGTAGTGTTAGTAATCTTGAAAAGTCATTTTGAAAGGGAGTCAGATTGCTGTAAGATATGGAAACAACAAGGAGGCATACATGTGTATCTTACAGTATGGCAGGAGTAAACATTAGGCTAGTAAGATTATTATTAATTATAATAGATACTGTATCATTTTGACAAGCAAATTAATTGACATGTGCAGAGAAAGATGCCTTTAATACAAGGTACAAGAGGTACAAGCGGGTTATGGTGTAGGAAATGGTGTAAATAGCACACATACTATCTGGATTATTAATTAATGTACAGTGGTGATACTTTTTCTCTAATTTTTTCTAATGCTTTTCCAGATTTGTATGAACATTTCGTTGTTCACAGCCCTGGAAGCAAAAAAGCATTTGGTTTACATAGACACTGGAGGTTCTTTCTGCGGGGCAAGGCTTAAGGAGATGTTAACAGAGTGCAAGAGTTGTGATGATGATCAGGTTTGTGGCCATGGTTCAATATTAAAAGTTCATTAATTTTGCTCAACAATAAAAATCAATAATTCATATAGGTATATTAATTTTTATAATTGTTAATTTGCTGATCCATTATTTACAGAAAATACATGTAGCAGTCATGAGTTTGTTTAATGTTGTTGAAAGTGGAAAAATTGATTTCATATTTCCTTTACTTGTCAAAAAAATCTTATGTTGAATGAAATGAAAGATGTTTGAGCACTTCATTAACCCATGGACTCCTGGAGGTTCCCCAGTGACAAGTAAAATCGTCTGGCGTTAGTCACAGTCAAAGGCTTAAAATGCATACATGTTTGCATCTAGAATAAGAAAAAAATACAATGTAATGTAACTTAAAGGGGCTAGGTCACGCAAGTTTAGGCAATTTCAGCATTGATTGATTTGTCATAGAATTAACTAAAATATCAAAATAACTGTTCAAAACTATAGAAGAACTCTAACAAAACACAGGGAAGCCAAGAAGGGACATGGATGGACAAAACTGGAGAGGATTGAAGTGGATTGAATTTGGTTAAATTTGAAAAACGTCGGCCCACCTTTTTTCAAATTTGTATCAATCTTTATCAAAATGTCATTTACAAAGCTGGAAAATCATTCTCAGTTGTTATGTGGCCGTGATTTTGCAATTGAAAGACTCTTGCTCTGCCAATTTGACGTTTAGAGCTCATAATTAACAAAATGAAACAAAATTACCTAAAATAGCGTGACCTAGCCCCTTTAAAGTTTTTTACAATCAAATTGCAGACCTCATGGTGTTGGGTCATGATTGGAACTGTATACTGATTACTTGGTAATAATGTAATGTCTTTATATACATACTGTATGCCTCACATATCACACACAGTCTCATGGTGGCTTACTGTTCTCTAGTTCACAATTTTCCTGAGACTACCGAGGGTCTCCAGGCTCGTACTCTTCACAAACAGTGTTGGTTAACAGGAAGGGTATTGAGATGGGGCCTACGGTTTATAGTCCCTACCCTATGTGAGAAGAGTGGAAAGTCTAACCATTAAGTATGCAGATGATTTTATAAAGGAAGCAATTTCTCCTCAGTTACTTTTTAAGACCCCAAACCAGCGATTTCCTACACGAAAGTCTGATGCTCAACCAACTGAGCCAGTGGTTGCTGGTAAAAGGCCTCTGCATGGCTTAGGTTTTGATTTCAAAATTTGCACAATTCCCACTCATCTTTTATCATATTGATGGGAGGCAAGCAAAATGATGTCATGGGAATTGAAGTGATTGGCAAATTAAGGATGGAGTAGTGATCTGTGAGTCCGTTACAGTGGATCCTAACTGCTACCTATTATCCACTTCCCTTCTTAGGAAATTGACAAACATGTACTGTCCAGAATATCAGTTGTTCAAGCCTTTGACATATTCTCAATGATTGAAGCTCTAGAGAGTGTGAGACAAAGTCTGTCAAATGAGGTAAGAAAAAAGTACCCTGCACCTCGAGCTCTAGCCATGGCATAATGGAAAAAAAAAGTGTGCTCAAGTTGATGATGTCCGCTTCAGTCACCTATAGCTGTAGTGCCTCCACTAGCAATGCCAAAATCCAATGGCCTAAAGGCAATGCAAAAGCTGAATAGGCAAGCCTAGACAGCGACCTAAGTATTATCCTCAGCTCCCGACTCAGAGGGATTCCGGGAACCAGCTTAGCCTTTTTAGTAGTGTGGTATACGAAACATGTCTCGAGAAATTTGGTGCAGTAGAGTCAACGAAAGGGAGACTAGAAGTAGTGAAGAGACCAAACAGAACGCAGGTGAGCAAGGGCCAACTGTGGGCAAACCAGAGAACCCCAAAGCATGAGAAAGCTGGACTACAAACCCTGCTGGACGACATAAAGAAACAGATACGAGTCCTGTCTCGTGCTGAGAACCAACGAAAGCGACGGAAACAAAAGCGGAAGACCAGGGATGCTTTCTACAAAAACCCATACGCCTTTGCTAAATCACTTTTCACTGAAAGTAAGAGCGGTGTTTTGGATGTGCCTCAGGAGGAGCTGGAGGATCATTTGAAAAAGACCTACTCCGATTCCTGTCGAAATGTGCTGCTGCCTCACATGCACGGCATTACGAGGCCAGCCCCACCAGGTGTAGCCTTTGATATGTCCAACCTCAAAGTGAAAGAGGTTTGTGAGTTTGTGCGGAAAGCCCGTACCAAGAGTGCTCTTGTCATGAATGGCTTACCCTACAAGCTGTGTAAGAACTGTCCGATCGTGCTTGGTGAGCTCACGGTCCTCCTGCAACGGACCTGGAAAGAGGACCTGATACCTCAAGACTGGTGCCTCGCAGATGGCATCCAAATCCCTAAAGAGAAGAACTCAGTTGGCATTGGCAACTTTCGCCCGATTTCGTTGTGTGGGAAACACAAGAAAGGCGTCCACACTTTCACAATTTCACGATTCACAGATTTTTCTTCTCCCGATCAAAACACACCGCTCACAAAGACCACACTACTAAAAAAAGCCGAAACCCTACACCTCAAAAAACCTATTAAAAAAGCTATTGTTGTCTGGTTGAGATAAACAACCCTCATTACTATAATCAATCAACGATCACTATCAATTAATGCTTTGTGCAGTTTCCGACAGCTGCTTAACATAAAGGGCAAGATTTTCTTTAGCGTCATCGCTCGTGCCATGACAAACTTCCCCATGGACAATGGGTTTATTGATACCTCTGTACAGAAAGCCGGTATCCCAGGGTTCCCTGGATAGATGGAGCATGCTCAAATGATCTGGAACTCCGTCCGGAGGGCCAAGCAAGATAAGAGAGAACTGCAGGTGGTTTGGCTTGACCTCGCTAATGCCTACGGATCAGTCCCCCATGACCTGGGCCCGGTTGTTCGAAAGCCGATTAACTTAATCCAGGATTAGCGTAAATTTTTGTTCTTGTTTTCAGCTTTTTGGTGAAAATTTATTTTGCTTAATTTTGTTTTTTTGTGATTGATTCCTTCTAATGTAAAGTTTTGCCGAATATCAGCGTTGAACAGCACTTGGGATCAGAGAAATAAACTCCTTGGTTAATTTTTAATCTGGGATTAGCGTTAATCGGCTTTTGAACAACCGGGCCCTGATCTATTGTTCCCTCAACTTCTTCTACATCCCAGGAAAGATCAAGGTGCTCCTGCAAAAGTACGTCGACTCAGCTTTCATGTACTTTACTACCCAGCGCTACACTACCAACTGGCAAACAATGGAGGTTGGCATCATGATGGGCTGCGTCATCTCTCCACTCTTGTTCATCATGTGCATGGAGATGCTGCTACGTGGAGCCAAAGATGCAATCAAGGGGGAGGCATAGTGCTACCTCCACTGAAAGCGTTTATGGACGATGTTACAACCCTTGCTGAATCCAGAAGTGGGAAAGAGCTCCTCCTCCAGCGTCTGAATGAGCTTTTCGAATGGTGCCATATGAAAGCCAAGCCCAAGAAATGCCGCAGTCTTTCCATTGTGCACGGACAAGTCAAAGAAATTCACTTCTCTATTGGTGGCGACCAGATTCCAACGATAAAAGAGCAGCCTGAGTCTTGGCCGTTGGTATACCATCCCACTTACTAACCGTCACCGCGGTACTGAAATTGACAAGACTGTAAAGGAAGGTTTAATAGCCATCAATGAGACAGATCTCTCCAGAAAGCTGAAGGCGTGGATCTTCCAACATGGCCTCCTTCCTCGCCTACATTGGCCGCTACAGATCTACGAGGTAACACTCACTTGCGTTGAAGCAATCCAGCGGCACATCAACAAATGTCTCAGAAAATGGCTAGGTGTCCCTCCCACCTTTACAACTATCGGGCTGTACAGTTGCTCTGCAAAGGTACACCTACCACTTTCTTTCGTTTTGGATGAATTTAAGGCTGGCAAGGTGTGTCTCCACATGATGCTCGAGGATTCGCCTGACCAAGTGATCCGCGAGGTACGACCCGAGGTGAAATTTGGCCAGAAATGAAGTGCTGAACAAGCAGTGGCTGAAGCGGAAGCTAGCCTTCGAACTAAGGATATCGTAGGTGTGGTGCAAGGTAGTAGATCTGGCCTGGGTAATAACGCACATTGCTGGTTCTCTGCGCAGGGACCTAAAGGGCGCTGTGAGATGGTTATCGAGGAGGCACGCACCATCGATGAAGAAAGGAGATCAGCTACAGCGGCTGGGTTTGCTAAACGGTGTGCTTGGTCGAGCTGGGAAGAGGCAGAACAGAGAAAACTCAGCTGGCCCACCCTTGCTCAGATGGAGCCATTGAGGATCAGCTTCCTACTGAGGTCCACGTATGACCTCCTTTCTACACCCACAAACCTCAAACAATGGGGCATTATTGATGATGACATTTGCCGTGCTTGTAACCAAGCATGTACTAACGGCTTGCAATAAATCACTTCAGAAGTATACCTGGAGGCACGACAAAGTGTTGCAGGTTATAGCCAAAGCCACACAGGCCTAATGCGCCAGCCTCAATAAAACACCAGTTAAGGAGATAACAAATCAAGGCTTTAAGTTCCACAGGAAAGGTGAATAGCCCCAACCAGCCACCGTGAAGAGAACAAAACAGTCGGGACTACTTAAGGACGTTCGCGCCCATTGCTACTGCGTATTTTTTGCGCATGTCACGCACACTTCATGCATCCCAGACCACGAAGGTAAACACGATGCTAAAGGCGCAAACATTTCCCACAAGAATGGAACTTGAACAGCCCCAACTAGCCGCCGTGAAGAGAACAAAACAGTCGGGACTAGTTGTGGCGTCATGAAATAGCTGTGGACCCAAGTCTTCTCGGAAGTGTCACGCAATGACATGACAGTGGGAATAGACAATCTCTTTGAGAACTTCGCAGCAATTTTACTCTCTTGAATGCTCGGTGACCCCCATTTGTCTTTCCGTAGATCACTTCCTTTCCTGATTTTGTCCATTTTAACAAAAAAAAAAAAATCTGTACGTGAGAAGTTAGAAATATTTTGCCTTTTATGCTCTCGTGCTATGGCAGCTTTCTTTCTTAGACTAATATGTATCGTTTTTCAAGGTCTATTTCACCACAGAAAAAAGACATCAGCTGCAAAAGTTGATTTAGTTATATTAGTTATGTTGAATTGAGTTTGTTTACCTGATCTAAATTTACCTAATGTAGCTTTTTTATTGCTGACAGTTGTAAGCTAAGATCGTCCTAAAATAACGCAAGCTTTTAAGGGCCTGTTTATATGGTCTCGGGTACCTGAGACAATCCTCCCTCCGAGTTACGCTTGGCGAGATATTTTCCAATCACTTGTTTAAAAATTCTATCGACATGAGGTGGCCGAGACAAGTCAGGTGGGCGAGACAACTCGGGGAGGCGAGTTGTCTCACTTCAGCAGGTAGGGTAACCCTGGCAGACGAGACAACTTTTTCGCTGGGCAAGATATTTTTCCACTCATTTGTTTAAAAATTCTATCAACATGAGGTGGGCGAGACAAGTCGGCTGGGCGAGACAACTCGGGGAGGCGAGTTGTCTCACATCGGCAGGTAGGGTAACCCTTGCAGGCGAGACAACTTTTTTGCATGTAAACAGTTTGGCTCATAAAAATCAAAGAAGCAACAATTTGGGAGCTTATACATGTTTTTAGCATTTACTTTCGAAAGAAAGTTTTTTCCCGCCAAAATTCTCACCGCTGTCAACGGAAACTCTCGATTCATAAATAGTATTTTATTTAAACTACATATTACTGCTGCGTTAAGATGGTTAGTCCATTTGATGAATGTGAAAACGCAACTATACTTAACAAAAACGAACTAGAAAGAAAGAAAAAGGCAAATGATGATACGCATTTTTTGAAGATGTGTCTTAAAATATATGCATAATTAAGTAGGGTCAACTTTGTCACGGTCACGCAATTCTCATATAGACGCTCGGTAAAGTTGTCTCGGGAAGGAGGGATGTCTTGGGTAACCGAGACCATATAAACAAGCCCTAAAAGTGCACCTCATGATCTCGAAAACAAGCACGGTGACCCCCCATTTTTGTTTGCCTTTTTGGCAAAAGTAGATCATTACCCAGACATCATAATCTGGTCTGACTACCGTAAATGCATGCACCTGTTTGAACTAACTGTGCCTTAGGAAGGAAATGAGTTTCCTAATGAACGCAAGAGAACCCGTTACGAGCCCCTCGGTGCTAACTGTGAAGACTGTGGCTGGGCCCACAGCGTTATACCCATTGAAGGTGGATGTCGCGGTTTCATTGCAAGATCAACCAGGTCCTTCCTGTCAAACATTGGAGTCACAACGAAAACTCTCCGAGCAGCAATCAAGACTCTTCAAGAAGAAGCAGAGGCAGCATCCGACTGGATCTGGCAGTCATCACGCAGGGCCTAAGCCTGCGTTGGTCACATTAATATCTTGTAAAACTGCTTCCAGCAAAGATCTCTGTTATCTGCTGCCTGGACACTCCTTGAGCATATACGACACGCTCGCTGCCTGACCAGGCATCACCCAGTGGCATCTGCCGCTGGCGGCCCCAGGAACTGCAGTCCTGTTGCTAGCCGCCGAAACTACCATAGTTCCTGGTCAACGGCTGACAAGGGTGATGCCTAGAAGTTGGCAGTTAAGCCTCTGTAGGAATTCCTCTGATGGATGGCACCAATATCTTGTCAGAGCTACTGCACATACATGTACATACTTCCTGTGAGTAATCAGCTAATAAGATTAACAGTTGGGCCTGGAAGTAGCTGAGATTACAATGCCTGGCAGGAATGGAAAACAGGACACAACTAAAACAGTCATACAACATAAAATTAATGATGAATCTTAAACTCAATTGGGCCATGTCCAGTACTTACAGATGTACCTAACAGCAGCAGCCAAGCAGTCCTCAGCAAAGTTCTGAATTATAAAGGATGCAGCTCAGGTAGACAGGCACCTTTGGCAGGTGCTGTATGGTTTGTGTATAAGCTCACCAATCAGCTAGAATGTAACTATTAGCTGGGCATAGAGAGTTATGACGGAGAACAACCAGAGGACCTGGCCAGGAACCCCCGACTGAGGTTGAGATCAACTGAAACTCAGGCCATGTATGATCGTAGAAGTGGGAGGTGCTGATATATGGTGATCAGCAACGTATTAGAGTAAATTAAAGTAGACTAGTACATGTAAAATAGAGCTGCACTTTATGAATGACAAATACAGCTGTAGCTAGATTTTACCCAATTGAGACAGGTACTGTATGAACCCCCTAACACTTGATTACCAGTAATGATGGTGTTTTTTTCTCTAGGGTGAAGATGGCAACATTCCACATCTTAAATTGATAATTGTTGATTGTTTAGCTGCTGTTGTATCTCCTATTCTTGGTGGCCAACAAATTCATGGTAATACCTCATTTCCATCAGTGTGACTGATACAATGTAGGTTTCAGGTACATACTATTCAAAATAAATATTTGGGTAGGTTTTAGACCATGTGGGTTTCCAAAACTACAAACAGATGTATTTACATTTCTGCCGTGGCATGTGAAACCCATTCAATTCTCTGTCAAAATGACTTGTGGTTGTTATCAAGAGCACTGATCTAGATCAATGACATGCAAGTCCTCAGTGGCAGTGACCAGTCCTATACAGCATTCTCCAACAACTACCCTGCCGTGAGCTTGAAGTGATACAATACTACAGTACAAGTCAGTCAGTTTGCTAATTGTGCACCTCGTTTGCTATCTCCCTCCCACCTTAGGTCATTCGTTGATGGTCAAGCTTTCACGGATTTTGAAATCTTTGGCTTTTGAACATTCAGTTGCAGTTGTGGTGCGTTTTTGACATGTTGCCCTGCCTTCTTTGAGTCTTTTATTGCTGAAAAGCTCAAATTCATTTTCTTCTTTCGATTTTCTGAAGGCACATTGCATTGTCTGAACTTTTTTAGATAACCAACAATGTGGTCACCGATTCCTCCAAGTTGTCTTCATTTTCTGTCAAACCTGCCCTTGGCCCAACCTGGGCTCATGTTCCAAACACGAGATTGTTTATACAAAAACAGATTGGGACTTCAGAAAGCAAAAGAATTGCCACTGTCACAAAGTCTACCAGACAGGTAATGTTTTCATTTCCAACCCTAGGTTTTCGTAGTCTTCTTTGAAGTGGCTGGAATTGTTCTGGACAGGGAGTTTATCATGTATCTTCATGGATGGGGAATGTGTCTTCTAAATGTATGTTACTTCATGGTGGCTACTGTCTGGGGGGGGGGGGGGAATGGGGGGAGGCTCCCATGGCCAAGTGAGGTAGGTGTGTGATGTTGTGGAGGATTTCAAGCAGTAACCTCCACTGGAAAAGTGCGTCAAAATTATTACACTTGAGTTTTCTTTTTCAACTGAAAGCAATTTAATGTTGACATATTTCCATGTCATACAACATGTGTAATCAAAAGTTTTAGATATTTTTAATCAGTACGATTGAGATAAATAATCATCGTTTCAATTACCTAAATAGAGACCGTGAAAATCGAAATATTTCTAGGAAATCGCAAACCAAGGATTGGGTTGAGGCCAAATATTGGTATCAACGGACTTTTTATATCGGTACTCTGGTATTTCAAGCTTGAAGATTGTCGGTTGCGTGTAGAAATGAATGAATCAAGTGCATTTGTAAATATTGTGGTGTTAAGAAACCATTTAGTGGCAATGGTAGGACCTGAACCCAGACGGGAAGTACCACTAGGCCTTATTATTATTATTATTATTATTATTATTATTATTATTATTATTATTATTATTATTATTTATTTCTTATTTGAGTTTTTTACTTCACAGAAAGTACAAGTTTCCTGTACGTTTTACATTGACCATGGTGGCGTACGCAGTCAAAGATGACAAAATATTGCAATGGAACAAAACGAAAAATTGTGACTTGCTTGCAGACGAAGTATGAACTTTTG
>NC_090886.1:39804795-39807295 GCF_036669925.1 Montipora capricornis
GAATTGACTTTACTACAGCGAAAAGAGTCTGTTACAAAGCGAGTAAAGAAGTGCAGAGACAGCAAAAAAGGAGGTGAGGCTGCACCACAAGCTGACTTACGTCAGTTTCTGAAACCGGGTGAAAGTGTTGAAGAATTGGCAAAAGGGCGGAACAAAGAAGCCATGGAGACTGAAAAGGCTACAGTGGAAGTCGACAACAAAGATGTCACAGAGATTGAAAACCCTACAATGGCAGGCTGGGAACCGGCTGCAGCCCGTGGCCAAGCTACAGAACAAGACAAGAGAATTCAAGACCTAGTTGTTGCACGTGACTGTGATGACATAAAAAAGCTTGAGGCCAACAAAGAGGGACATTTGAAAGAAAACTGTGAGGATTTTTAGTTTCCCCCACTGATTTACAACAGAACAGCCAGTGCAAATGTGAACCAGTGGGGGTTGTTGGAACTATAAACGAGGGAACATTTGTTAAGTTTGTGAGAAATGTTCGTTTAAACCTCAGTGATCAGAACACACGCTCACAGGATGATCAGTTGCGTTTCTCACGTATGACAGCTGTCTCTTTAGAAGAGTATAGAAGGTATCGAGCCGAATATTGCACTAGGTATCACAAAGAACAGTGTGTGGAATGTGATGCACTGATCAACATGGCGTTGCACATATCTCAGAAAGGAATAGTTAAAGTGTTTGACGTTTACAAGAGTCAGTTTCCTGAAAAGAAATATCAATCCGACAAGGCGGTGAGAAGACTTATGCAGTTACCCGTTGTTATTTTCAAGCAGCAACATCTCTACGTCACGGAATTAAGGTCAGATGTGGATTACAAAACTTTCGTTGACTGGATTGCAAGGACAATGCCAGATGAAAAGAGTGTGAAGCATATGAGCAAGGAAACTCTGAAATCTTTGTGCGAGTTGGCATCAACTGAGTCTGATAGAAGACTCATACAATCTGCTGCAACTTGGGGGTTATCTGGCAAGCAAGCCAAGAAAAAGTATGGTATAGACAATAACACTCTCAAAATTAACCAAGTTAAAGAGGCAATTGCGAATGCACAAGAGATTCACGATGAGATCATTAAGCTTGCGCAACTTCAAGAAACAGCTCTTTTACAATCCATGGGTATTGAAGACAGTGTGTCAGACACTGAAAGTTTTGAAGGCGAGAGTGACTTAGAAAGTGTAATTGAAAGCGATTCTGATGAAAACGATAGAAACAGTAAAAGTAGTGTTTCCACAGTACATGGTGAAAGCAAAGCTGCAGATGAGGGACAATCATCCAACCATTCTACTGGCAACACAAGATTTAATCCAGATGACCTGTCCAAAGATGTTGCTGGTGTTGTGAATCCAGCACCACCAAATGAGACACTACTGTCGTGGCTTAGAGACAACAGCTTAAACTGGTTTTCCTTTTTTGATGATGTTGCACAATATTTAAAGTTCTATAGCCCAGAAGTTCTTCATCAAGTGTTACTAAATTTCACTTATTATTTGTCAACAAGCGACTGTGATCTAACTGAGGAAGAGGAGAGAGCTGTCGAAGTCTCACGGCAGGCGTTTCTCGAATTCCAGCGGCATGAGCCAATATTGATCGAAGGAAATGAAGTGGTATCTGACACCGAAATTGAAGAATCTACCACACCCATGCTCAGAGAGATTCCTTCACTTGTTTCTAAGGAAGGATTAGATTGCATCCAAAAAGCAAGAGCAGCTATCAAAAGGAAAGGAAAAAGAGATGCTGCTAAATTGAAAGCAGCCAACAGCGTGTTGAAAAGAAAAGTAACAAAAAAAGTTAGCCGTATCATTAAAGAACACCCGACAATTGGCAGTGACATCGAGGAATTTGTCAAATCGAAAAAGGTGGGCGCTGATGCTTGGAGAAGAACAGGCGTTTTAACATTTGATGGAAATCGTACCAGGGGCAAGCAAGTTACGTACAAAGCTATCCAGGACCATCTCCAAGAAAAATACTCGTGTAAAATTGGTTATGGAACTGTGGTCCAGCTTTGTGTCGTACGAAGTAAGCGCCGCATCTCTGCCAAAAGGTACAAGGGCGTGGCTAAAGTTACATGCAGGAAATCAAGAAAGGGTTTTCCGTAAAGCTTAATCCAGATGCTCACTGGAGTAGTGCATTGTATAAAGGACTTGATTCTATACAGCTGAAAGACGGGAGGAACAAACTCTTACTCAATCGTGATGATCAGGCGGGGTTTAGACTGGACACAACATTTACTCACAGACAGGGTAAATGTTTAACACTTGAAAATGCGCCATCGTTAACAACCAGAACAGACTTCATGAATCCATATTCATCCTTGCTTCAAACAACCTCCTACCTTTTCATGAAGTCCGACACAACAGAGAAGGCTTGTGCTGGAGTGGTCAAGCCGCATTTCAACTTTCCAAAGAACGCCACACAGCACATAATTGACCTCGAAATGCTTGAAAGCAGAATGCCCAATTACTTTGATGACAAGCCCATAGAATGCATACGGGTTGAT
>NC_090886.1:39812295-39830491 GCF_036669925.1 Montipora capricornis
CGAACAACTTTAAGTTTTATTAATGCGAGCCCACTTATTTTGTCTTCCATTATTGAATAGTGTGTCTGTTTGTGTCGCATAACGAATAACGCACTTCAAATTTACTAAGGGAACAGATATTGAAGACAAACGACTCTACAGTAAGGTGTTATAACGAGAATTCATTTTTCGTGATTTTTGAGAAATTAAGATTATTCTACTGTGACGTTAATATTCAAATTGCAAAAGTCGTCCTAGCGAAGAGCCAATGAAACAATTATCAAGTTTTGGTCGCCTTTTCGATTGACACTTTACTAAGTTGGTATTAATATTTTAACGATCCACTGTGCATGGAAACTTGATCTCGATTTGAGCAGCGTTTGCCGTAATTGGGAGAAACACCAATTTAGAGCAGGCATCAAAATTCTTTTGCAGCATCATTCCATTTTTTTATTTGTAAATTAAGGTAATGGAAACTCCCTGCTGGGTTAGGGAAAAAATGTAGACGTTCGCAGTGGTCTATTGAGTAAACCTTACTCTCATTGGATATTAAGTTATACTTCAGTACAGTTATACTTTATACACAGTTCAAGAATCGATCACGTTTTCGGAGTGGAAAAATCATGCCCGCTACGTCCCGTTGGTTATTCACTGATAAAAAGATATATCTTGTTAACTATCCGTTTACTGATACTGGAGCCTATGAGAACTTCAGGTAATAATTTTCATTAGAAATTGCTATTACCGACTTACCTTACTGACTGTTCAGCGATGGAAAATTTTGTTAATAAAGGAACATAATCGAGGCATTGCAGAGTGGAGAGATCGATATTAATCATCTTTGCCTTTGGGGCATTTTTGTAACAGAATGAATGGCATTTAAGGTAAGGTCGCGAGTCGAGAAAATGATGTCTGGAACCTTACTTAATTACCTCGTTACCAAGGTATCAACCTAAAAAAAAATAAATTAAAGAGTTCACCCTTTGAGACGACGAAAAGATCGCTTGATTTTCTGTACGACGGAAAGAGAAAATCTATTCGGTTGAAAAATCCAGTGCTTAATTGTGAAATGGAAAGAAAACGGTTCCGTGACATTTTTCATGACAGTGTTCCTCGTAACTAAGTTCTCAAGAACTTTGCCATTTACAAAATCAAGCCTCAAGAGTTCATTCTGCTGGGTTTTTTAATGATTCTTTTTGTTTTGAAAACGACGCCCTTTCAACTCGGCGCCATGAATTTCAAGTCGGATGAGTGCCTTAACCTTCGAACAAAGAACGAAACTGACAGAGATTTATGCCTTTTTTTAAAGAGTGGCTTTGTTTTATTTGAAGATTATTTGTGAATATGCTACAAATACATGATGAAACAAAGTTGAAACGAAAAATGTGCTCTATTTCCAAGAGCTTGAATAGCCATTTACAAAATCAAGTGCCACAGAAAATGTCTTTTCTTTTACAAACTAGAGGTTGAAGAATCGAAGGCTTTTGGTACCTTTAAATTTAGCGTTAGTGTTTCGTGAACAAAGGACGTCGAAATATTTATTAGCGGGTCTTAGATATCTGGTACTTGGAAAAAACGTAGGCTCACGCATTGGTATCTCTAAATTTACCTATTTACTGATATGGAGCAATATATATAGGCTTGAAAACTGTCTTATCAGCTATATAGTGCTCAATAGTTGTTAAACTAGAGCTATGATAATTATAACGGTTTAGGAGTAGATTAGTTGTTCAAAGACATCGATCGCTACTCAGAGTTTCATGCTTCATGGCGGAAGACGGTCGTATAGCACAAAGTCATAAACAACTACTAGAATAGATAGATAAGACGAGTAGCTGGGTTGCAATCATGGACGACTGACAGAGCTTTAGCAGCAAACCGAAGTGGATGGCAAGAGAATGTCAAAGCCTTATATGTGCCTTACCTGTCGCGAAACCCCGTTTTTGCTTCGAAACTGTTCTGAAGTTTAATTGCGTAAGGAACGTTGCATCGATTCTCAGATTTTTGACAAGGACTCCATTTACCTTACCAAATGTTTCAATAAAAAAAAATACAGTTTAAGCTTCCCCCAAATTTTGAATAGAAATAATACTCCTAAAACAAGTTTAATAGCGTTAGGGAAGCTGGCTGGTCTTTGACAGCCTCTTTTAGGCTACAAGCTGACTCTGACACGTTTTCCAGTTGAGATCGATCTGAAGGAGCCTAAGAGACTTTCATAATTAAAACCAATCCAATGGAAAAGACGCAAGAACAACTGAAAATTTCTCAGGAAGTCTTTCAGAGGCTTTGGAGTGACTTTTGCAGCAGACCTAGATTTTCACACTAACTAGGAAAAGTTTTGTATAAGTAAAAAGGATCAGATTGGCTTTGAAGAAGCCGCTCGAATCTCGCTAGGCGAACTCGAAACTTTTCTGAGGGTTTAGTCAAAAGAAGCATTCGTTGTCAGTGTCTGTGGATTATCCACAGTGTAGCGCAATAGGCCAATGTGGGGAACACTGCATTGATCCTGGTGCAAAGGAGATAACTGACAAACCTAACATATGACACCGAGTTTGGGAATCGAAATTGGGACATATTTGTGGAAGGCGGGTGCTAATACTACCGCGCAAACCGTTCTTCACGACTAAGCCGCCACGAATTCGTTTGAATGACCCAGAAAAAGTTCAGTTAATCGAAGAAAATGAAGCAGAAAGAAAAACTGTCTCATTTTTGTAACTACGAGGCATTCAGCACAGTGACTTCCATTAAACACGATCTGCAAGTAATTTTGGAACTGCTGATCACCTTTCCCTCTGTCCATAAAAAAACTCATTTTTGTTTGAATGTATGGTAATGAACACACGAGGAAATTAATGCCTTAGAAAGTTAAATCACACGGTCACGCGTTAAATGATTCCAGTCCTTACAGAGTGCAAAGTTTAAGGATTTTTCGTCTGAAAACAAAACAGCAAGGCTTTGGAACACATCATAAATGACGCAGAAAAAGTGAATTAAAGAAAATGAAGCAGAAAGAAAAACTGCTTCACTTTTGTAACCAGGAGGCATTTCTATTAAACCCGATCTGCAAGAGAATCACGTTTCCCTCTCTCTATAAAAAACTCATTTTTTCCTGAATGTATGGTAAAGAACGCACCAGTGAATCGGTGCCTTGGAAAGTTCAATCAAACGGTCACGCTTTAAATTATTCCAGTCCCTACGGGGTGCAAAGTTTAAGGCGAAAATTTTCGTCGGAAAACGAATTAAACTGCAAGTCTTTGGTACACATCACGTTCATGAACTTCGTAATCTGCCTAAGAAACAAAATTGAGGACGAACAGAACTTATCCAACTTTAAGTTCTAACAGCTTCCCTGAACTTATTGTTAGGTTCCAAAGGCACGTCCATGATGAATCACTCTTTAAATTGCTACTGATGCGGTCAGGATGGTCAATGTAACCAATCAATTCAGTTACTCCCATTTTTTTCTGCGTACCTGCTTATACTATATGCCGCTCTTAGAAAGGCTAATATAAGGTTTTTCTCACAACGCTATGATGATATGTTGTTGATATGAATGCATGGACAAAACTGCCTTCCTTAGTGGTGCACCCATCCGGAAACAGTATACATGTACAAGTTTCAACTTCTCCGTGACGACGCAGCACCATAGTTTCCAGAAACCCTCGCCCTTCGCTCACTGCTAGCTATGGAACTAGATCAATACAACAGAGTGCGTGCAATAGCTGTAAAAGTTGGTTTGAAAACAAAAGGCAACGATCCGCCGGCTTAAAACGAGACCTGAGCACCTGCTAATATTCGTGGTAATAAATGCTGTGGCAAACGTACCTTTCGATCATCCACGATGGGAGATACGAGCGGGGGTAAAAAAACGCGAACATTTGAATGAGCTGAGACGATGTCGCCAAGATCACGAAAGGAATAAGAATCACTTAAAGCACTAGAGTGTTCCGAACAAATGATTTGCCATTGCAAAACCTTGAATAGACAAAGACTTCATTGATTGCTGGGTCAGTAGTTTAGACCTAAGGAATTTTAATTAGTTTATTGTTAAAATTTCAATGAATTGTTGAAGAAAAGAACTGCGTTTTATGGTGCCCCTCAGACAGACAGGCCAAGTATTTCCATCGAGTGCAAATAAATTCGGTATTAAAAAATCAAATGACACCAGAAATTAGACAAAGGTTTAATAGTTTTGCTCTTGCATGCAAAGTGCTCGCGTTTAGTGCCTGCGACGGCAGACCAACAGGCGCCTCGCAAAACGCATGCGCAATCGATAATTACGTGACCATAAACACAAAGATAACTACATGCAATTGCGTCGTTGGATCGGTTTTGTTATGTGAAGAATAGAAAATAAAGATTATTTAGCATAGAAATAACCTGTTTTTCCTCCTTAAGTTAGCTTTGTACGAGCACGTGAGGACTGAAGGTCATTACTGGATAGGTCTGTTCAGACGTTCTGCAAATATACGAGTTACGTAACCGTTGTCTTTAGTGTTCATGTTCAGTTGTGTATATGAGTTTCGGTTCTGTGTGCAGTAAAAGTTGAGCATATGTATCAAGAAATAAGAGGAGTTGTTGACTTTTGTGATAGTTCAACAGTTCTATGACTTTATAGGGGTATTTATAAGATTCCTGAATATCGCCATTGTTACATGAACGTGAAGTTTCCGCCGTGCACAGACTTGCTTTTCTTCAACAAGCTTCTACTTTCTCCGAAACCTTCAATATTCACTTCAAGTACCTATCCAGCTGGAATCCAGATTTCCGATTTACAAGCTCAAACTTCAGTATTTGTTGAATTTAAGTTTTGTAAATCTACCATTCAAAGGCAGTGAAAACTACTACCTCACGATTTGTCTACAAGCTCCGTTTGAAAAACTTAATACATACTCGAATTGATTCGTTTCAGTAGAATTTGAAGTGACCTAACCAATTTACCTCTTAATTAAACGAGTTCGTGGAGGTTTTGCACACTCATTTCGATAAATTATTTGCATTTTCTTTGGATAACTCATGGTTGTAATTCCGAACGAAGCCATTAACCTATGAGGTCCACCCAGGGGAAGGAGGAGGGGAGAGGGGGGGCTTGTTTCCGTGTTCCCTTAAAAAAATAGCTTGTGTTCCCTTGTTCCCGAAATTACTCCAAAACTTCTCAGCTTTTTGATCCCTAAAATGGTTTATGTTCCCTAAGATATTGTCTTTGTTTGCCTGTTCTTCCCTCGTTCAAGTAGCCATGTTCCCTTGTACCCCAAAACCCCTGGGAGCTCCTTACCTGTCAATGTGAAAGAAAGTCAAGTTTCGAGTTTCTCTATTTGCACTGTAACGCTAATTTGCAGTATTAATACAAAGAACAGGGATTCCAAAAAATATTTGGAGGTGTGGTTTTGTGTACACGAGAACCCATAGGGTTAAAAAGAGTTTATGCATGCACCGCGAAAGGTACCATGCATTTCAGTCAGCGAACGTAGATGGAGACAGGAGTTGTTTTCATTTGTTTTGATATACGGTAGCTACTGCTGAGAAGCGACTACCGGTATTCGTTTTCTGAAATAGCAACTTTCTTTGATATCCCAATAATTTGCTCTTGTGAAAATAAGCCATGTTTGAGACAGGAAAATGAATGTGAAAGGTCAACGAGGAAAAGCAAAACCCTGGAATAAAACTCTTTCCCTGGAAACGCGATTCGTGTCATTGGCGGGAGTGAACTGCTCCGGCGCCACTGAGATTATTGACGAAAATCAAGTTTTTGAAATAATTTGACTTCTCGAGTAAGTTAATGATGATAAGTGTTGTCATCATTCAGAGGCATTTTGTGAAAAGATCAAAGACACAACTAAAAATGTCAGAACCAAGGTCATGACACTTCCCGAAAAACCAATCAATTTGAAATTTCCTGTAACTAATAGATCTCTATTTTTGATTTTCAGTATATGAGTTACAGGTAGCTTGATAACTCGCACTAACAGTGTTGAAATATGAGCTCTGATCCTCCAACCTAAGAATGTTGTAGGACCAAATTACTTTCAGTGCCGTTGAGTATTTTGCGCTGTTAATTCGTGTCCCTTTTTGTCTTCGATTACCAATGAATACGTTTTTTTTTTTAAGTTTAAAGATTTTAGACATTAAGAAAGGTATTACATTTGATTTCTGAGAAAAAGCGCCATTCGAAGTAGAGGAAACGTGAGACAAAAACGAAAGAAACTGTCCCCCAAAATTAGTGGCGTTTTGATCTCCAGCCAACGAGCGCGTGAAGCGATGACATCATGTACGCCCACTGAGGATTTAGTTTTCGACTGACAAGCCCCGATAAAGCTCACTTCATAGCTGATTTTTCTCAGTTTTCACGTGGATAAAAATATTGAACTAGCTCGTGGTTATAAAAGCCAAGTAACTTACGTCACCGGAACCGACTTCAATCACTGTATGAAAACCTGAGGAAGCATCCGGCCCTGATATTTGTTCGCCTGTGGAAGCACTTGCTCTTGACTGTTTCGGAATAGATAAGCTCGGAATATTCAGAAATCGTGTTCTTTTTGGAACTGTTCGGTCATGAACGGAATGCTATTCCCCTAAGCCACTCAGTCTTCAATTGTATATATATATATATGAAGTAAGGGTGATAGAGGAAGGGTAACCTGAAAGCAGGCGGGACTGGGGCCCGTTTCTCGAAAGTCCCGAAAACTTTCGGACCCGAAAAGTCATTTGAGATGTTTTGGAAAGCCGATCTTTTAACATGTTTTCAAGGTAACAAAAATAAAAATAACTGTGAAGTTTGACGAATTAAATCATCTCTGTTCTTGAGATACAAAGGGAATTGTGACACCCGAAAGTGGCCCGTAAACTTTCGGGACTTTCGAGAAACGGGTCCCTGGTCCCATCTCGAGGAGAGAAACTGCTCGTAGGATAGACAAAAGGGAATCCTCGCACTTATCTGGACAACTTTAAGCAATGTCTATCTCTTACAGTCACATGAAAAATTCACGTGGGTTCAACGGGAATCAAACCCACGACCTCTGCAATGACGGTGCAATGCTCTACCAACCCGAGCTATGAATTATGCCCCATCAGGGGCTCATATGAGTCCCGTGATAGGACTTGATGAATGAAATAAATGTCTAAATTTGAAGTGCGGGCTATAGATGAAAGGTTATCGAGTTAAGTGCAAGGATTATTTTTCCCTTCATCTGAAACAGGAATGCTTGCTTTGAAGGAATGCGACCTTTGACTGGAATTGTCGCCTACCAAAAATTCCCATTCCGAAATTCTTTGACTAGAGCAAATTAAATGACAAGCGTTATTCTTTCCTTGGAATTCTGAGCACAAAAGAGCGAATGTAAATGGAATGCTAAAGTCCGACTTTTTAAGTGAATAAGGCATCAACTTGTTTTCAAGATCATGAGAGAAAAGAATTATAGGCTTTCTCTCAAGGTATCAAGATCTTAGATTATCGTAATATGACAGAGACTACAGTTGTAAGGAACGAATTTGTAGACTGACAAGCCATAGGTTTTCTCCTGTAATGCCATGCATCCGAGTCATTACACATTCTTGTTTCAAGAGAAAGAAGCTTTTGGTGCGTTTCTTATAGTGCAGAACGGTCCAATGATAACTACAAAAACTCTTCCTCGTCTATACTGAGTTCCAGTCGTAAATAAAACAGTTCGGAGTTTCCGCGTGAAATTTGTTTGAGTATTGGGGTCACACGACGGGCAGAAACGAGGGCATGGCAGAAGAAAAGATGTGGTGGAAAGATGAAACAACTGTACGTTATGTGCTGATAAAAGGTTTGCGTGACAAGGAACTAAACACAGCGTTAGATTGATTCCCGAAAGACGGAAGAATCCCCGTTTGCTTTTGAAAGGAGCTTTATCAATAGAGGTGCGTGGTGTCTCCAGTCAAGTAAACTGATCCTATTTGTTTCTATGAATACATCTGGGTTTCGCGCAATTCAATACCCATGAAAGGGTTTTATAATTCACTCATCAAATTCTTTAAAATCCCATTCAAGCAAACAACCAGTTGTTCAAAGGAATTTGATGTGGAGAAGCTTAATTGAAGCTTGCACAAATACTTACTTCGTTCTTCGTTGTGATGACGTAGGGCAATAAAACGCAATACCTAAATAATAATAATAATAATAATAATAATAATAATAATAATAATAATAATAATAATAATAATAATAATAATAATATACATTTAATGTAAGCTTGACCGAAGCTAAGCCAAGAGCAAGCACTATTCACCCACGCATTCAAACCAACTTAACTACTAACACAAACAAAATTATTGAATCGAGTTTAGTTTTCATAAGCTCATTTAATCCTCATAGCTGTGTTGAACTTGTGAGAAACGCTATCATTGGTCCCCTGAGGTATTCGCCAGAAATGTGGACTGAAATACAGTAACTCGACCAGTCTAAGCGTCTCAAAGAGAGTTCAAAGTTCGGTTGCGAACCCCCAACGAGATGTGGCCCGTGACACAATACAGTAAAATATTTCATGATTAGGAAGGGCCTTTTCTTTGAAAGGGTGTATCTTTGGTAACTTAAATACCTCTTTTTTTTTTGGTGACATTGAAAACCCAGCTTGAAATAGTAAGCATGGAAAATATCTGGGATATGCCTTCCGCGGGCGTGTGTAAGGAAGGGCCGGCGGCGTTCCGGGTTGTTGGGCGATTTTTATTTCTAGGGGCAAAATGGCCCTGCTCCACTTTCCAAAGGAAATAACTCCGAACAAGACACTACAAACAGATGCTAATGATTCGAGTCCTATTTCACGTACGACTGCAAAAAAAGTGTCTTACACATGTCAGCTTCGAACCACAGCTTACGCAACCGCAGACATATCGTCGAGAAATGCCTTGTCTTGACATTTGTACAAAATATTTGATTTCAGTCCCAATAAAATCGCTTTAACGTTTATCGCAAGCATCAGTGCGAAGGACATATTTCTTGTCTCGCTCGAACAAAGTCCAAGCGTTCGATTCCCGTTCCCGCCATGCCCGGCAAAGGCCCTTTGTACGTGTAATTAATTAGGTTATCTTTTCTTCATGCCAAAAAAAGCTAGTGGAGTTTTGACGAGTTTGTTTCTGTACGTCTAGGGCCAATTACAGCTTCCTAAAGAAATAGAAGTTGAAGATGAGCTAATGTGTATAGCTCATTGTGAAGAACAGAGTGCATCGCATATTTACGAGGCGGCCGGCCACGGGTTCTATTTGAGCTGTGTTCGCAAAGGCTCACTGTACTGCGATTATCACTTCAACGTGAAAGAAAATTTGAAAAAGGAGGAACACTCAAGGAGCACAAGGGTAACTTTGATTTTTGGTACGCATTAGAAATGTAAATAAAAGGGTCCGCAATGAAAAGTTACATAAGGGTTATTTCATCCTTGTTTCACTCAGCTGAGGCAAAAAAAAATTATCTACTTAGTAACAAAACCTGGCTAACATGCAAACTATTTTATCTACTTACTTAGATGCAGACGAATACTTCTCCTCGTGTTCGCCAGGGACTTGCTTCACCGGTTGTGTCGCTGATACATCTCCAACAGACGCCATCTCTGCGAGTAAGGTAACACAAAACTATCAAGTGACACTCATGAAAAGCCAATTAGTCGGTGATAAGTAAATCCAGGTTTTACGGAAGGCGAACAAAAAATTGTTGAAAAGGCATTAGTGGATTAAAACTTGAACTTTGATACACGAAATAAATGATATACTATGGTCCCTGTCTAGGTCAATTCAATTTCCTAGGGGTGAAAAGAAAGGGATTTTTTAAGGCTTACTTTAAGGTCAGTTTTTAGCGTGCGGGCGGCGTGAAAAAGACACATTCGCTTTGTGTATCTTTACAACTACATAAACCTCTTTGTTCGACAATCCTGTGAAATCTCCTTAACGCAGACGGAGTTGTCTAACGTCCGACTTACGAACCGTGCTTGCATGGAAACGAACCGTGCATGCATGGAAGCTAAACTTATTAGACTTATAAAATAAACATCTACAATGAAGCGAAGAAGGAAACCTTATGAGTAGCTTAAATATTCTTTCCGCAGGAAGGTAATCCAAAGAGTTTTCAATTTTCCATTTTAAGAGAACAGATGCCAGACATAATGTGCACGCATGCATGACTCGCTTGGACATTCACGAAGTCAGTTCTGTTTTCGCGCGTTCTTTGATCTGGGTCCCGTTTCTCGAAAAACGCGAGTTTTGGATCCCAAAAGCTATTTGTAAGAATTCAACCCGCTTGTTTTAAAAAATCTGGCCTTTTATTATGCTTTAAAAGATGACTAAAAGCAAAATAATTGTGAAAAATGATAACATAAAAACTCTCCCTTCTTAAGATACAGAGGGAATTATGTCACCCTAAACGTTTCGACATTTCGAAAAACGGGCCCCAAGAGAAATGGGACAATGTCACGTGTTTTTTTGCATTGTTCTACGGGTCAACGTTCCTCATTATCTTTGCTCAGGATCAGACAACGCTGAACCACTTTCGATTTGTTTTTTACCACAAAGAAAGTTTTTATTTCAGAGCGTGACCCAGGCGTGACCAGAATCATGACACAAAGAAAGATCAAGTGCAGGCTATAACTTTCTCGCAATATGATTGGTTTATTTCCCAAAATGAGCGTTCCTGATTGGCTGTTGCATTTCGTGGTAAATTGACGCGAGCATGACGCGAGTAGCATTGTCTAGATTCTTATCGACAACGGCAAATTAGCCAATCAGATTGCGAGATTACAAGCCATTGCAAAATATTAACCCTCAGTTGGAATCTTAGAGGTAGACATCAAATCAATTTTTACAATACAAGCCGTTCATGGTAAATTTTTTTGCTAATCCTTTCGGAACGAAATGTGAAAAACGTGAAAAACTTTTCTAGAGTGTTTCAATTGGTTTTCATCCTTGTCATCGGAACAGTCACGCAGGTACCGTAAAAGCGAACCCAATCGTTGATACGAAGGTCACTACAAAAGAAGAAATCTCATTATTTTTTGACTCTGATGATGTGAAATACATCTGTCAGAATCCTACAAAGACACATTTATCATGTGACACAAAGAATGATCTAAAATGACTGTCTCCAAGGTAAAAGGGAATCAGTTTAGTTTTTTTCACGGCGATTTTCTTAAACACTTGAGCTGAACTGTCGCCTTTGTTAATGCAAGTCACCTTGTGGCCTTCTCAAGTTGCTTAGCGTGACCAAAGAAACAACATTATGCTTAGAAGATCATTAGCCATCAACGTATTTCCGGGTTTCTTCAATAGGAGGATGTCAAGTATAATTAAAATATCCCTCGACTGGAGACAGACGTTTTCCGAGATTGACGACTTTTTGGCAATGCTGGTTCGCAGTTTACGTTGGCTCTGATACGAATCTTGGACACATACCTTCAGGGAAACAATGCCAACAGTTTTTTTCTCTCTCACTACAGGTACGGCGGCACGTGTCCCCAATTAAAATGAAGAGAGGGAAAATGAAAACTTAGCGGGAGAGAAAAACCGCTCTGAGCTCTGTCACAAACAAACGCAGTCAGTTTGTAAACAGTTCACAGTAACTTTAACGATTAGGCAGTGTGGACATGACTGAAAATATCTCGTTCATATCTAAACTTTCGTTTGTCTTGACATATCACTATCTGTAACAAAACAATAACAAAGTAAAATTGACCTTAATTGCAAACACATTTAAAAAACATT
The DNA here is from genome assembly GCF_036669925.1 of Montipora capricornis. Taxonomy (NCBI): domain Eukaryota; kingdom Metazoa; phylum Cnidaria; class Anthozoa; order Scleractinia; family Acroporidae; genus Montipora; species Montipora capricornis. Next base: position 39,823,978 of record NC_090886.1, read on the forward strand.
TTGTCCCAAGCAACGATTGCCAGATTTTGATAAGGCACATCAGAAACAGTTTGCGTTGATTCAAAACATGCTCTGCAGTGGATTAATAAACACCTGAGCCTCCCCTTTATAAAAAAAACAGAGAATGAAGAACAGGTCTTCCGAAGAACATAAAGAACAGTATTTAATCTTAGTCCAAATAAAAATGTTTATTTCATGTGAAATCTTGCTTGGCAAGACTGATTAAATATTTACGTCAGCTTGTGTGTAACCAAAGTGCGTTGTTAACTGGGTGAATCTGTGGAGGGATCCAGTTACTTGATAACGAAACCTTTCCACGACCCCGAAGAACGTTCCTTCTAAATTGCTGCCACCCTTTTTATAATACTTGACCCCAAAACGTCAAAACAGTACAAAAGACAAGAGGTGTACTCCCCAGCACTTGGCAACCAACAAGAGCAGACAAAAGACTTATTAACTTCAGATTCTGCGTAATCTGAATTGACTATTTAGCATTCTATGAACGCTATACGGGGTATCAGCTTACCATTAGAGAGCACAGCAACAAAACATAAACAAGAAGGGCAAATATCTACTGTTTCTTACGGTGGTATACCTTCGTTCCAATCGTCAACTTTTTTTTTTGGTTTCCGCTTTCCTTTGCGTGTTACCTTGTCGGTAACTCTAGGGTGTAATTATTTTTCATTTCGTGCGTGTTCACCTAGATGTTAAATTCATAAAATTTTGAGTATGCCGTTTCGCTCGCTTGCATGACAGAAACAGGAGTTTAAAAGAGGCTGTTATCTGCCTTAGTTTTAAGATCTATGGTGCGAAAACAAAACTTGAAATTAAAGCTTTAAACAGCATTAAGTACCGCTAAAATTGGACGTCGTGCCACTCTCTGTTAAGCCTCTCTGCTCTCAGAAAGTTCCACATTATTGGTTCGATATCCATTTACAGAGCATATCGTCGACAACCGAAACAATGACTCGCGCTCTCAAAAGTTATGAAAACAATAACGAGCTCCTGAGCTCGACTAACAGTTGTGAACCCCAGTTGTTTTTGTTTTTGTTTTGCTGTTGCGGCAGACGCTCTAGTTGTAGCCTTTTACGTCTACATATGCGTCAAAGTCCTTCCTTTGCTACGTAACATTTTGTAGAATACAGGTCTAGGTACTTTTTAAGTTAGTAAAACTGATTCAAAAGAAAGCGTCGACCCAGTACTGAGACACTGTATAGTTTTCCTTTTGATATTTCGTGAAAAACTGAAAGAAATTTGCAATAATCTTTTTTTCCGAAATGGAATTTGTACTGAAGATGTTGTCTGATACCACTCGCTATCAACGTCGAGGTCAAAGAGAGATCAAGGCTCCATTAAATAGCCGGAAATTCACTTAAACCTAAACACAGACATACTTAGTTGTTTTATTCCCCACTGATCCCCGCCCAATAACAACGCAACGCATTACACAGTTTAAGAAACCCACGAAAAAGGATGTGTCTTTGTATGTGCCATGTAATTTCCGGAGAATCGCTGTAAATGCTAGTAGTCGGCAAACGTATACTAGCTAACCAAAACAAAAGCAACACAATCAGATGTTCGTAAAAGCAGTTTCTTAGAAAAGAAAATAAACACTAACAAAGCGAAGTATCAGTGCAGTATTAAAGAACCTAATCGAAATTAAGACTCGAATTGTCCATTAAGTTGTTTGTATTCGCGTGATTGCTTTAGCCCCATCGAACCCCGATAACCAAAGAAGACAATGTCACTTTTTGTTTTGTGATTGAAGGCAAGGTTGCAAATAGTTGAATTGCGACTTGGAAAGCCTCGAATTATCAAGTCTGAAAACTCACCAAGAAATCGCCTGAATTTATTAATGTATTATGTATAGTTATCAATATATGTCAAATAATTTTCTTGTTAGATGTGTAAGTGCAGTCTTGCTTTGGATATTAATTTAAGTAGCTCCTTCCATTCTCCATTTTTTTTGTTAATCAGCACAGGACACCTATCTATTAGCTTAGACAACGTTTGCCCTTATAACATTTGAAAGATGTACTGTGTGTTGATTTCTTCTTGTATTTGGCGACGTCAGTTCGGCACACAGGATCACCCACTGGATAAAGGAATTATTAATACGAAGATTTCCATGTTGGGAAATACTAAAAATTTTCGCTTGTTTACAAGGAATAAGGCGTTGATACAGCTAAACCCATTTCACCGAGCGTGAACATCGAGGAGCCTCCATTTTCAATTGAAGGACCACCTGGGAGGAGTTTTCTTTTTTTTTTTTGTATTCAGTATTTCTGTTTGAAACTCTATACTGTCAAAATTGTTTGCGGTGTAAGTAGAAGGAACGTTAAAGAGCAATTTCTAGAGTCCTAGCAATTAATAAGGCTTTCATCGGTTTTCGTTCGTTTTGCAGAATATGCAGTTTAGGAATTTCTTTCTTATAGTATTATCAAGGGCAATATCAAAACTGCATAGCGATGATTAGTTGAATTCAAATAAAACAGAAATGCTACCTGTTATCTTCACGACCAATGAATCAATTCAAAGGTTTTCTTCGGTGAAATAATATTAAGCACAATGCAAAATTTTCCAAAATTTCAGTAGACTTGGGGCTTGTGTGGCAGGCAACGATCAACCTTGCCAAGGCTTTGTAACTAACGTGCCATCAAACTTATCGAGCTGATTCGCGTCAGTTTGAATTATGCCTGGAATTCATAGCTTGTTTATGCTCACGATATTCGGAAATCGCAGGCATTCATTTGGCATGGCGTGGATCAGATATATCTCTACTGACAAAAATATTTGAGACCATAATGGTGTAAAATCTAAAACTTGCCTTAGTTGCTTTCATCCCAAAAATAATAAACAATGAAAATTGTTTTTAAAAATAATTTCTTACCACTCCAGCGTAAGGTTTATATCACTTGCAAATACAACAGTATTAAAACACTAATCGAACTCGTTTTCAGTGGGAGACGACACTGGACCACCATTAGCATAACCTTGGAATTATCAGGACGCGATTGGATAAAATGAAAACTCACAATGTGAGAAAATTCCGGCCCCATGTGCTGTATTTAAATCCCTTCGGAGACAATTTCCGGTTACAACGTTTAATTTAGCAGAAATGAAATAAGAGAGACCATCATAGGTTGGGGATTTGCTTCGTCCACGGAAAGATACTTAGCGAAAAATAAGTTTAAGGAGTTAGGAAAACAATTATATCGTTGAAAACTCTACATGAAATGATGAGCTTTTCTTTACCTGGTGCAAACGAAGATAAGCCACTCAAAGCCGACGTCGATAAAAACATGAAAATTTCGCGTGTTTTTGCAATGAAACGTTGATGCAGCTCAACTCATTTTCAACCAAGCCTGAACATAAAACAGCAACAGACTACACCTCCATTTTCACCAAGTCTCAGTTATCTCCTCAAGCAAGTACGGTCCGGTTGCAACGAGACACCCAAGCAAAAACAATTATGCGTGCTTTGAAAGGTTCCAAAGGAGTTCACATTACAAAGCGGTGACGTATCGTAATCTAACACCGTGAGCGCTTTTAAAGAGTTGAGTGATGGCTCCTTTCGGCGGTTTAGTTTTATGCCGGGCACGCCAAAGATAGTTTCAGCCAACGCATCCGAGGAAAAGTTGCGCGGAACTTTGAGGTTTATTATCCAAAGTTTAGCGTCGAATAAACAATAGACAAGACGTTTGGTCACGGTTGATTCAAACGTTGATAAGTCGAGTTCTTTTGGACTCGACAAGACAAGCGCATGACACCCCGCTGGACTTTCAACTTCTAGACTAGACTACAAAGTTTTTCCTTTGGTGTAACACAGTATGTTTCTACGACGAAGACTGCTTCGTTTGGACTCTTAAAAAACTGAAGACAGCTATTTTGAAACGCAAAAATTGTTGAGAAAGGTAACAATGGGTGCGCCCATCCTCCCGATTTTCTGTCTCTACGCACGTGCTTGACTCTTCACTTTCTTGGAGCGGGGGCTTCGCAGGTCTGTCCGCAGTTCTCATTGACGTCAGTGATCATTCTCGCGACGACACCTGCTGACTACGTTCTTCACACAACTAATCTTCCTTTGATTCTTTTCCAGTTTCTCTTGTTTCACGCGGTGAAGAATGGAAACATGCCCCTGCGCATGCCCCCCAGTTCCCTTCGTAAATTTCATATTCCAAAATGGCCGTCCGTTCAATTCATGTTTGCCCTGGAGAAAAGCCTTGGGAACGAGTTGGTTCATTTAAAGCAGACATCAAATACCTTTTTTTTGAATAGGCCTTTTTATGATGACGGCATATTCTCAAAAATTCACCACCAAGCCTCGTTTGTTCAAAATTATTCACATCATCTGAAAATGAAATACTGTTATCACGTGGGTTTTCTTTGCAAGTTTGCCCCTTTGGGATTCACAAATTTGATTCTAATTTGAGGCTTGTTGGTGAAAACACCTAGTTAGGGGCTGTTTACATGGAGAAAGGGTGACCCTCTTAGGAGGGGTACTTCACGCTTCCAATGTCCATGACCACTTGTTAGGATTTTTGATTTTTCCACATCTTTCCGAGTCGAGCGGCTTTCCCTCGTGCTCTCGTCGACAATTGGTTCATCATCATCATCTAGGTATTTTCGCGGAATGCGACACTGTTGTCCTCCGACTGTTCCGAACTCTGTTCGATTTTGCCCCCACAGAACGGCGAAAATATTCCCCGGGCTTACACGCGCACTAAATTACAGACTTTCGCGGCAATCTGACAGTAATCCGATCCCACAAAAGTTGACCCTTCTAGAACGGTGACCCTACCTCAAGTATTTATATGGCAAAAAGTTGGCCCTCCTAGGAGGGTTACCCTACCAAGGAGATAGGGTGACCCTACCCCTAGGGTGACCCAACCTCTCATGTAAACCAAACCGGAAAATACAACAGGCAAGCGTTACCCTTCTAGAAGGGTCACCCTATCTCCATGTAAACAGGCTCTAAGACGTATTCACGCAAATGGGCTATTTATGTTTGGTTCAAAAGCTTGAAATAAAACCAAAATTCATGCAACGAGTTCAAAAGCTAAAAGGAGCAGGGCTGATATAACGGTGAAAAAATATGATTATATCATAAGCCTTCACCAGGATACGGTGCTTCTATTTTGTTTCACTGCTCCTTGCTTACAAAGATATACCATGGGTTCCTGGTTATATCATTGCAACGTTGACCTTTTGTTAAAGTCAATATCCTAAGATTCTAAGACCGTACAGAGCTTCCATGTTGACCAGTGTACCAAAAAAAGTCCAAGAATGACAAGGTATCAGCAATATTTTATTTCATCTTCCATTCAATGTTTTTTGCCAATAAAAATCAATAACTTTATTAAAGAATATTTTGTTGTTAATCAGTTGTTCTTCCTTAATGTTCAGTGTATCAAAATACAATGTCCACGAGTAAGAAAGCGATCATGTACCACGACTATTTTCGTCAAAGCGCTTTCCAGTTGTTTTTGCAACTGAAATATTCCTCATTGTTGGAAGGGGTAGGGGAGTTCAGGAGGCATTCTTCAATTACAGCCAAGTTTGAAAATTGAGTTTAAAGTGCTACTATGATTAAAAAAATCACTTCCTTTTTTCTTCAGATTTTGAAAGTGTGATCGCTTAACATTTGACTGACAAGATTTTGAGCTTTGATTTTTATCCAAAGGCTGTTTACTTTGAGTGTAAGTTTTGGATTTACTCACGTTCAAAACTGACCGACTGGACCTCAGAGGGTTGGATCTAGAGAAAAGTGACGTCATTGACTCACTAGCTTAACATTTCAGCGTGTAAACGCACCTTAATATGTATGCGAAAGTCTGAAAGCCCGAAACTCCCGTGCTGCATATTAGGGAGCTTAAGCAAGCGCGCTTTTGAGACGCGGACACACGCATTGCATTCTTTAACTCTTAAGTCTTTCATGTCATTTTATCCTCGATCCACCGAAAATTCCAGTTAACATAAACAGGTATATTTTTGAAATCAATACTTAAAACTTGGGTAACTTAGTGTTTAGTTAACACAGTGTTGAAATTCAAAGAAAAATTTAAAAAAATGACTTTTTGGTCATAGTAGCACTTTAAAATACCCGCATACTTATCAATCTTTCTTATACTGTAGGACCTCAAAATTGGGTTATTTGGATGCCTTATCGAAAGCAGGAGTAGGAACTTCCAACTTCATTGTATTTGTGGAATGGCGTTGTTTACAAAGCGCGAGGTTATCTTTAGATTGATTTTCCCGCGAAACCAAACCTTTCCAGCTGATCACAGGACTTGCCAATCTCGACCCCCAGAGCTCTTCTGTTGACTGATGGAGAGAAGAGCTCAGGGGACCCTGAAACAAAGTGTCTTCTCATGGTTTTCTTGAAGGACAATCAAAAGCGTCTCTAATTGGTGCATTCATATTAGCACGAGGAGTGAGCAGGCGCCGTACGTTCAAATAGACAATTTTTGGCTATAAGAACGCTACGGCGTATGCTCTCCTGCATTGAGTCTCC
>NC_090886.1:39839422-39841922 GCF_036669925.1 Montipora capricornis
TACACTTAAGGCGCTGTTACACTATTCAATTTTTCGTGCAACTTGTCTCGCCACGCCATTTCTACAAACTTTTTCACAATACGAAACAAGTTGTTTTACGGGTGTTACACCGAGCAACGTTTCTTGCGACTTGTCTCGTTTTTGATGATCACACGAGGTTAAAGGAACATTTTCATTGGCTGGTACGGCAAACCGTTGCGAGAAAAGTTGTAGGACAGATGTTACACTGCGCTATGCTCAAAAAAATCGTTGTAACCGTTGCGGAAAGGAGAACTCAAGTCTACTTTCCGTAACGGTTTCTGCAACTCTTCTTGCAACGTTTTTGGCCGTTGCAACGTATGTTACATTGGGAAATGTTTCGTGCAACTTGTCTCGCAATGACGAAAAATTGCACAGTGTAACAGCACCTTTACAGTCGATGACTAAAAATTTCGACATATGTGAAAACTGAATGAAGATTTTTTAATGTTTCGTCTAATTCAGAAGAGCTCATCTTTTCTATTACTGGGCAAAATTCTTGCTTACAGCGCAGTGGGAATTTCAACAGAAACAAGCTGATGAAATCTATACTGTTTTTCTTTCCGTTGTGAGGAAATTACTGTTGAATGTTTTTCAATGAAGGCCGAGAAGTTGACCTGGTCTTTAAGAGTAAAAATATTATGGTGAATTTTTTTCGTGTATTTGACCTGTAGAATGTCTGTGAATCAACGTGAGCTTGCGTGATGATCTCCGTGGGCGGGAAAAGCGTGAGTTTAATGACAGACCCGAACAGACAATATAGCAGTCAAGTTTTCACGTTTGAGGAATCCATCCACGTTTTATTTTCTCCGGCCAACTTTTCTTTAAGTTTTAATTTTCCGGTGTAAGCTTCGGTTTTTTTCTTATATGTGTTCTCAAGTCTAAACATGTGTCTAGTTTCATCCCCCTAGCTCGAAAGCGTACACCCCAACAGCGGTAATTGTTGATGTAAAAAAGCCTTGCTCCGTGTATTGAGCAAGATCTGAAAGTTTCGTTGGCTTATTCTAAATCAAACGCTTCCCCGTGTGAAAGCAAGCAAATACGTTTGCTGAAGCATCGAAGACGGCTGTCGCTGAAGGAAGAAAGTGAAAAAGGGTACGCTTGTCGAATATTTCTTTGTCGCATGTTCAGAGTTTTTATCTTGTTTACATTTGCTCTGGCTGATTTTTGCCGCCCAGCTTGATTGACTAGAAATCTATAAGTATTAAGGACGTTCGCGCGAAAATTTTCTAACATAGATTTTTTCCTGCAAATTTCACCATTGAAAGATGATGAGTTAGTGATGTCAGAAATGTGACAAAAATAGGGGGTCACCGACTTCGTTTTGGAGAAAACTTGCCCGGAAGAACACCCTAAATCTGAAAAAATCCGGCTTCTTTGTCGAATAAGGTCACAGTGTCTGTAAGCCCAAAAATATTGCAATTACATCTTTGAAGTGAAATGTTCTCTACCAAGCTTTGTGTAAGTTGACCCATCTAGTGAATTTAGTTAACTTTTGAGGTTCCTTAAAAAACAATTTCGCATTTAGCGACCATAGTTTCATGCGCCTTGCAGCCGAAAGATGGCAGGATTCCATGTCCCGAGGACAAAAATCTTGAAGTTTTTTAAAGTTCCCACATAGATTTTTTGTTCATTTTTGGACAATGTCGAGATAATTGTAAATAAAATCTGTTTCTGAAAAGAAAAGTAGGGGTCACCCACCGAACATCCAAGATCGTTAAATCCAAGCAAAGCTATAGCAATGGCCATCTGCCCTATCATTTTTCATTTTAGTACTTAGCGCGCGCGCTCGGTGCATGACGTGGCACGTGAATTTGCGTGCTCTGTAAGGATGCGCAGTAGTAATGGGCGCGAACGTCCTTAAGTGACTTGAGCTTCTGCCACACTTATGGCCTACATGGCCCATTACCTATTGAACCACAAGACCGTCTAACATAATTCATCTTACGTTTGAATTTCTCGAAGCAGAAAGGTCACACAAGAATGAGAAAGTGATCGGGGATCGAAGAATTTGCTAAGATCAAACACGTTTGTTGACTATTGCTACGTCATAGCACGTCATTTCCAAGATGGCGCTCTCCAAGTCAACTTCAAAGCGTTCTTGTCACAATTTTGCAGGGAACTGGACAAAACGGCAATTATTTTCGAATTCCTGGGGAAAATTTTTAGTAATTTAGAGAATATTTTTATAGACCATACTTTCCCTTTAAATTTGTCTGTTAATTTGACAATAACATACTCAAACAGTTTCCATTCCGTTTTCATTAAGAAAGGAAAAAGGCGACAAGTGGGCGGCTGAAAACAAACATCAGTTGTTATAATTCAAGAAAACGGTACATTAGTTTCGTAATGCATGCAGGCGCTGTAGGCCTACAAATCTTACACTCACTCACTCACTCACTCACTAACTCACTCAGACAGCCCCAATGACATTATGGGTATTGCACTTACAGTGCACTACCCACAACAAAAGGAAATGCCT
>NC_090886.1:39846922-39849422 GCF_036669925.1 Montipora capricornis
ATGTGTACTAATAGAATAACTGACTGAGCTAGAATGATAAATACTTCCCGCTAAAACATTAAATACTCAAAACTCTCCCCTGAGAATACTAAAACCCCTCAATCGTGCCATCAGAATAGCAATTTCTGACTAATTCGTTCCTAAGTCACTCAACCGTCAGAAATTACATATTGTGACCGTGGGAACATTATATCCAGGAATATTTGACTCAAATTGGTGGCTCCTGAGAACTTAGTCTCCACAAGGCTTCGATTACGAGAACGAGGACCGGAAGTGTAATTTTCGATTAAGGACAAATTGCGCATGTTTGTAAGTTTGTTTTCCGTTTTCGTCCTCGTGCTTTCGTCGACGACGAGAAAAGTGCAGCGAAGTCGTTGTTGTGAGAACGTAAGTTTTTCCTTTGAATTTATAGCCAAATAGCGCATTATTCCAAAGCATTTAATTGCTAAATGTATCATTAAATATTCGTAGAAGCAAATGTGTGAATTTAAGCGGTTTGAGTTGAAATTATCATTAAATACAAGCTTTTTTGTTTCTACTTCTGAAGAGGTGATGGCAGCCGAAGGAGCGGGAAAACCATGAGTAAATCAAGCTTTTGTTACTTGTCTCCTTAGTGAAATTGCATAGTTCAGTCGGTGATTTTAATTTCTTATTGCTCTTTTAGTGAATGATTTCGTTTACTCGCAGTCATATGTTCTTTCGGATTTTTAATAGTTAAGCCACAGACTATTTTGGAAACCCCACGTCTTTTTGTGCAGCAGAATGTAGTTATCGCACAGCTCAATGAGTCCTCAGTTTTTATTTAAGTCAATGAATTCCTTTCTGTCGTGGAATTCCTATATACAGTCCGAAATTTCCTTTTCTCTTTTCTAAATCTGTAAATGCTTTGAAAAAAAATTATGAAGATGTCGTTGTCGTCTTCGGGCAGGATGCTTAAGTCTTATTTTTCCCGCCAACAACGACGTTCTCGCTCCAGTCTCTTTGACACTTCTATGTCATTTTGTCGTAGGAGCTTGCTTAAGGTCCCTATTATACCGTTGACAACCGTGAAATTGAAAAATGGCTCAAATCGCCTCGGATCTGGAAAATAACCACACAGGAAGGTAGCTACCCGCAATGGCAATAAGATAAGGCTTTTTAATTAAGAATATAATAATCTTCTTTTAAGTCTTTTATCGGGATTCCCATACAAATCTTTCTATTTTTGTAGGCCATGCTCACACTGAGCTTGAGGCACCTTTGGTAATTTCTTCAGTCTACGCAGTAGTGACGACTCACAACCTCTGCATGAAGTATATACCAGAGTCCATTGCGCCAACGAGTTTTACTCCGAAATCAGCTCCAGTCTTCCTCGTATTTGACTACGGCCTGACTGTTTTAGAAAGTAAGATGGCGGACATAAAATGCACTACTGATGTTTTTAACGAGCCTTTCGAAGGTTGGAAGATTGGCGATGATGATTTTGGCAAGTTCCTTTTCGAAACGATACCACATACTCAAGGTTGACGATGGAAAAGCTTAGTATGCATCGACTCGTATCACTATCTTGCGGTTCAATCACCTCAGTTCATCTTGATGCTCTTAGAAGCAATGGAATTAATACAGGTACGGGAATTACTTAAAGACTCTGTCGAATGGCATGCTTTGCGCCTGTTTGTATATGTTTTTATTCTGCTTGATATAACCACTTGGCAGAAAATAAGGGACAATTTGTGTCCTTTCGTACAACTATGTACAAGCGCACGAAAGAGAAGTTGGCTTTGGAGAATAGAATTGTATATTTACAATAAATAAAGCAAGGCGCGGCTCTAACACTAATCAAAGATAATCGGGTTTCCTTTTATGCCATGAGACCGTGAATAGGGCTTTCCACCCACAGTCATGTGTCATTATCTTAGATGCAATAGTGTACTAGTTAAGCTGCAAGGTTTTATGTTTATCGCTTTTGTTTCAGTGGCTGATTTTCTGTCCTGTGATGTTGAGAGACTAGCTCAGAAGCTTTTAGTTCCTGCAAGAGTAAGCTAAAAATATTACACGCACTGTAGTGTCCCAGTGTAGTGCTTTAGTACAAATCTTTTTTAATTTACACATTTGACACAGTTCATTCTCATTTTGTTTGTTTAACCTCAAAGATGGACTTCTGTTCTGATGCTCTCTTTTATATTTTTTCTTCATTACTTAGGATTTGTCTTCCATTCAAAAGACTGTTATTGCCCAGCTGGCAGCATTTCCTCTGAATGGAAGTGATTATTACAAAGAATTTATATCAAGGTTTTGCATTCTTTCAACAGGTAAAATCTAAGGTACCGTTATACATGTACATTTTTTTATGAACAATAAATAATGCAGTTCGCAAAGGGGAGTTATTCATTGTTGACAAGAAACAGTTAGTTTTTGTCAAATGCACTTTGTACTTGTTGTGTAACATTATGTGAGTAGGTTTTTTTTCCAGTAAATATTTAGATCCTAATTGTTTGCTTGTTTTTTCTTACATTATTTA
>NC_090886.1:39851922-39886922 GCF_036669925.1 Montipora capricornis
TCATGAGTTTGTTTAATGTTGTTGAAAGTGGAAAAATTGATTTCATGTTTCCTTTACTTGTCAAAAAAATCTTATGTTGAATGAAATGAAAGATGTTTGAGCACTTCATTAACCCATGGACTCCCGGAGGTTCCCCAGTAATGAGTCCTCAGTCAAAGGGTTAAAATGCATACATGTTTGCATCTAGAATAAGAAAAAAATACAATGTAATGTAACTTAAAGGGGCTAGGTCACGCAAGTTTAGGCAATTTCAGCATTGATTGATTTGTCATAGAATTAACTAAAATATCAAAATAACTGTTCAAAACTATAGAAGAACTCTAACAAAACACAGGGAAGCCAAGAAGGGACATGGATGGACAAAACTGGAGAGGATTGAAGTGGATTGAATTTGGTTAAATTTGAAAAACGTCGGCCCACCTTTTTTCAAATTTGTATCAATCTTTATCAAAATGTCATTTACAAAGCTGGAAAATCATTCTCAGTTGTTATGTGGCCGTGATTTTGCAATTGAAAGACTCTTGCTCTGCCAATTTGACGTTTAGAGCTCATAATTAACAAAATGAAACAAAATTACCTAAAATAGCGTGACCTAGCCCCTTTAAAGTTTCTTACAATCAAATTGCAGACCTCATGGAGTTGGGTCATGATGATTACTTGGTAATAATGTAATGGCTTTATATACATACACCTCACATATCACATACAGTTTCATGGTGGCTTACTGTTCTCTAGTTCACAATTTTTCTGAGACTACCAAGGGTCTCCAGGCTTGTACTCTTCACAAACAGTGTTGGTTAACAGGAAGGGTTTTGAAATGGGGCCTACGGTTTATAGTCCCTACCCTATGTGAGAAGAGTGGAAAGTCTAACCATTAAGTATGCAGATGATTTTATAAAGGAAGCAATTTCTCCTCAGTTACTTTTTAAGACCCCAAACCAGCGATTTCCCACACGAAAGTCTGATGCTCAACCAACTGAGCCAGTGGTTGCTGGTAAAAGGCCTCTGCATGGCTTACGTTTGGATTTCAAAATTTGCACAATTCCCACTCATCTTTTATAATATTGATGGAAGGCAAGCAAAATGATGTCATGGGAATCGAAGTGATTGGCAAATTAAGGATGGAGAAGTGATCTGTGAGTCCCTTACTGTGGTTCCTAACCGCTATCTATTATCCACTTCCCTTCTTAGGAAATTGACAAACATGTACTGTCCAGAATATCAGTTGTTCAAGCCTTTGACATATTCTCAATGATTGAAGCTCTAGAGAGTGTCAGACAAAGTCTGTCAAATGAGGTAAGAAAAAGGTACCCTGCACCTCGAGCTCTAGCCATGGCATAATGGAAAAAAAAGTGTGCTCAAGTTGATGATGTCCGCTTCAGTCACCTATAGCTGTAGTGCCTCCACTAGCAATGCCAAAATTCAATGGCCTAAAGGCAATGCAACAGCTGAATAGGTAAGCCTAGACAGCAACCTAAGTATTATCCTCCGCTCCCGACTCAGAGGGATTCCGGGAACAAGCTTAGCCTTTTTAGTAGTGTGGTATACGAAACATGTCTCGAGAAGTTTGGTGCAGTAGAGTCAAAGAAAGGGAGACTAGAAGTAGTGAAGAGACCAAACAGAACGCAGGTGAGGAAGGGCCAACTGTGGGCAAACCAGAGAACCACAAAGCACCAACTGAAGGAAGCCCCTGAGCATGAGAAAGCTGGACTACAACCCTGCTGGACGACATAAGGAAACAGATACGAGTCCTGTCTCGTGCTGAGAACCAACACAAGCAATGGAAGCAAAAGCGGAAGACCAGGGATGCTTTCTACAAAAACCCATACGCCTTCGCTAAATCACTTTTCACTGGAAGTAAGAGCAGTGTTTTGGATGTGCTTCAGGAGGAGCTGGAGGATCATTTGAAAAAGACCTACTCCGATTCCTGTCGAAATGTGCTGCTGCCTCACATGCAGGGCATTACGAGGCCAGCCCCACCAGGTGTAGCCTATGATGTGTCCAACCTCAAAGTGAAAGAGGTTTGTGAGTTTGTGCGGAAAGCCTGTACCAAGAGTGCTCCTGTCATGAATGGCTTTCCCTACATCAGCTGTGTAAGAACTGTGCGATCGTGCTTGTTGAGCTCACAGTCCTCCTGCAACGGGCCTGGAAAGAGGACCTCATACTTCCAGACTGGTGCCTCGTGGATGGCATCCAAATCCCTAAAGAGAAGAGCTCAGTTGGCATTGGCAACTTTTGCCCGATTTCGTTGTGTGGGAAACACAAGAAAGGCGTCCACACTTTCACAATTTCACGATTCACAGATTTTTCTTCTCCCGATCAAAACACACCGCTCACAAAGACCACACTACTAAAAAAAGCCGAAACCCTACACCTCAAAAAACCTATTAAAAAAGCTATTGTTGTCTGGTTGAGATAAACAACCCTCATTACTATAATCAATCAACGATCACTATCAATTAATGCTTTGTGCAGTTTCCGACAGCTGCTTAACATAAAGGGCAAGATTTTCTTTGGCGTCATCACTTGCCGCATGACAAACTTCCTCATGGACAATGTGTTTATTGATACCGCTGTAAAGAAAGCCAGTATCCCAGGCTTCCCCTGATGCCTGGAGCATGCTCAAATGATCTGGAACTCCATCCGGAGGGCCAAGCAAGATAAGAGAGAACTGCATGTGGTTTGGCTTGACCTCGCTAATGCCTACGGATCAGTCCCCCATGACCTGGGCCCGGTTGTTCGAAAGCCGATTAACTTAATCCAGGATTAGCGTAAATTTTTGTTCTTGTTTTCAGCTTTTTGGTGAAAATTTATTTTGCTTAATTTTGTTTTTTTGTGATTGATTCCTTCTAATGTAAAGTTTTGCCGAATATCAGCGTTGAACAGCACTTGGGATCAGAGAAATAAACTCCTTGGTTAATTTTTAATCTGGGATTAGCGTTAATCGGCTTTTGAACAACCGGGCCCTGATCTATTGTTCCCTCAACTTCCTCTATATCCCAGGAAAGATCAAAATGCTCCTGCAAAAGTACTTTGACTCACCCTTCATGTGTTTTACTACCCAGTGCTACACTACCAACTGGCAAACAATGGAGGTTGGGCATCATGATTGGCTGCGTCATCTCTCCACTCTTGTTCATCACGTGCATGGAGATGCTGCTACGTGGAGCCAAAGATGCAATTAAGGGGGGAATGGTGGATGGAGGCATAGTGCTACCTCCAGTGAAAGTGTTTATGGACGATGTTACAACCCTTGCTGAATCCAGAAGTGGGCCAAAGCTCCTCCTCCAGTGTCTGAATGAGCTTTTCGAATGGTGCCGTATGAAAGCCAAGCCATAGAAATGCCACAGTCACTCCATTGTGCATGGACAAGTCAAAGAAATTCAGTTCTCTATTGGTGGCAACGAGATTCCAACCGTAAAAGAGCAGCCTGAGTTTCGGCCGTTGGTATAGCATGCCACTTACTGACCGTCATCGCGGTACCAAAATGGAGAAGACTGCAAAGGAGGGTTTAATAGCCGTCAATGAGACAGATCTCCCCAGAAAGCGGAAGGCGTGGATTTTCCAACATGGCCTCCTTCCCCGCCTACTTTGGCCGCCATAGATCTACGAGGTAACACTCACTTGTGTTGAAGCAATCCAGCGGCACATCAACAAATGTCTCAGGAAATGGCTAGGTGTCCCTCCCAGCTTTACAACTATCGGGCTGTACAGTCGCTCGTCAAAGGTACAGCTACCACTTTCTTCCGTCGAGGATGAATTTAAGGCTAGGAAGGTGCGTCTACACATGATGCTCCGGGATTCGGCTGACCAAGTGATCTGCGAGGTACAACCCGGGGTGAAATCTGGCCAGAAATGGTCTGCTGAACAAGCAGTGACTGAAGCAGAAGCTATCCTTCGAACTAAGGATATCGTAGGTGCTGTGCAAGGTAGTAGTAGAGCTGGCCTAGGTAATAACGCACATCGCTGGTTCTCTGCGCAGGGACCTAAAGGGCGCTGTTAGATGGTTATCGAGGAAGTACGCACCATTGATGAAGAAAGGAGATCAGCTACAGCAGGTGGGTTTGCTAAACAGTGTTCTTGGTCAAGCTGGGAAGAGGCAGAACAGAGAAAACTCATCTGGCCCACCCTTGCTCAGATGGAGCCATTGAGGATCAGCTTCCTACTGAGGTCCACGTATGACCTTCTTCCTACACCTACAAACCTCCAACAATGGAGCATTATTGACGGCGACATTTGCCGTGCTTGTAACCAAACGTGTGCCACCTTAGAGCATGTGCTAACGGCTTGCAATAAATCACTTCAGAAGTATACCTGGAGACACAACAAAGTGTTGCAGGTTATAGCCGAAGCCACACAGGCCTAATGCACCAGCATCAATAAAGCACGAGTTAAAGAGATAACAAATCAAGGCATCAAGTTCCACAAGGAAGGTGAACAGCCCCAACTAGCCGCCGTGAAGAGAACAAAACAGTCGGGACTAGTTAAGGACGTTCGCGCCCATTGCTACTGCGTATTTTTTTGCGCATGTCACGCACACTTCATGCATCCCAGACCACGAAGGTAAACACGATGCTAAAGGCGCAAACATTTCCCACAAGAATGGAACTTGAACAGCCCCAACTAGCCGCCGTGAAGAGAACAAAACAGTCGGGACTAGTTGTGGCGTCATGAAATAGCTGTGGACCCAAGTCTTCTCGGAAGTGTCACGCAATGACATGACAGTGGGAATAGACAATCTCTTTGAGAACTTCGCAGCAATTTTACTCTCTTGAATGCTCGGTGACCCCCATTTGTCTTTCCGTAGATCACTTCCTTTCCTGATTTTGTCCATTTTAACAAAAAAAAAAAAATCTGTACGTGAGAAGTTAGAAATATTTTGCCTTTTATGCTCTCGTGCTATGGCAGCTTTCTTTCTTAGACTAATATGTATCGTTTTTCAAGGTCTATTTCACCACAGAAAAAAGACATCAGCTGCAAAAGTTGATTTAGTTATATTAGTTATGTTGAATTGAGTTTGTTTACCTGATCTAAATTTACCTAATGTAGCTTTTTTATTGCTGACAGTTGTAAGCTAAGATCGTCCTAAAATAACGCAAGCTTTTAAGGGCCTGTTTATATGGTCTCGGGTACCTGAGACAATCCTCCCTCCGAGTTACGCTTGGCGAGATATTTTCCAATCACTTGTTTAAAAATTCTATCGACATGAGGTGGCCGAGACAAGTCAGGTGGGCGAGACAACTCGGGGAGGCGAGTTGTCTCACTTCAGCAGGTAGGGTAACCCTGGCAGACGAGACAACTTTTTCGCTGGGCAAGATATTTTTCCACTCATTTGTTTAAAAATTCTATCAACATGAGGTGGGCGAGACAAGTCGGCTGGGCGAGACAACTCGGGGAGGCGAGTTGTCTCACATCGGCAGGTAGGGTAACCCTTGCAGGCGAGACAACTTTTTTGCATGTAAACAGTTTGGCTCATAAAAATCAAAGAAGCAACAATTTGGGAGCTTATACATGTTTTTAGCATTTACTTTCGAAAGAAAGTTTTTTCCCGCCAAAATTCTCACCGCTGTCAACGGAAACTCTCGATTCATAAATAGTATTTTATTTAAACTACATATTACTGCTGCGTTAAGATGGTTAGTCCATTTGATGAATGTGAAAACGCAACTATACTTAACAAAAACGAACTAGAAAGAAAGAAAAAGGCAAATGATGATACGCATTTTTTGAAGATGTGTCTTAAAATATATGCATAATTAAGTAGGGTCAACTTTGTCACGGTCACGCAATTCTCATATAGACGCTCGGTAAAGTTGTCTCGGGAAGGAGGGATGTCTTGGGTAACCGAGACCATATAAACAAGCCCTAAAAGTGCACCTCATGATCTCGAAAACAAGCACGGTGACCCCCCATTTTTGTTTGCCTTTTTGGCAAAAGTAGATCATTACCCAGACATCATAATCTGGTCTGACTACCGTAAATGCATGCACCTGGTTGAACTAACTGTGCCTTGGGAAGGAAACTTTGAGTTCGCAAACGAACGCAAGAGAACCCTTTACGAGCCCCTCCGTGCTAACTGTGAAGACTGTGGCTGGGCCTGTAGTGTTATACCCATGCAGTTGGGTGCCGCGGTTTCATTGCAAGATCGACCGGGTCCTTCTTGTCAAACATTGGACTCCCAACAAGAACTCTCCGAGCAGCAATCAAGACTCTTCAAGAAGAAGCAGAGGCAGCATCCGACTGGATCTGGCAGTCATCACGCAGGGCCTAAGCCTGCGTTGGTCACATTAATATCTTGTAAAACTGCTTCCAGCAAAGATCTCTGTTATCTGCTGCCTGGACACTCCTTGAGCATATACGACACGCTCGCTGCCTGACCAGGCATCACCCAGTGGCATCTGCCGCTGGCGGCCCCAGGAACTGCAGTCCTGTTGCTAGCCGCCGAAACTACCATAGTTCCTGGTCAACGGCTGACAAGGGTGATGCCTAGAAGTTGGCAGTTAAGCCTCAGCATGAATTCCTCTGATGGATGGCAGCAAAATCTTGTCAGAGCTACTGCACATACAGTTACATACTTCCTGTGAGTAATCAGCCAAAAAGACTAACAGTTGGGCCTGGAAGTAGATGAGATTACAATGCCTTCCAGGAATGGAAAACGGGACACAACTAAAACAGTCATACAACATAAAATTAATGATAAATCCTAAACTCAATTGGGCCATGTCCAGTACTTACAGATGTACCTAACAGCAGCAGCCCAGAAGTCTTCAGCAACTGAATTATAAAGGATGCAGCTCAGGTAGACAGGCATCTTTGGTAGGTGCTGTATGGTTTGTGTATAAGTGCAGCAATCAGCTAGAATGTAAGTATTAGCTGGGCATAGAGAGGTATGAGGGAGAACAACCAGAGGACCTGGCCAGGAACCCCCGACTGAGGTTGAGATCAACTGAAACTCGGGCCATGTATGATCGTAGAAGTGGGAGGTGCTGATATATGGTGACCAGCAACGTATTAGAGTAAATTAAAGTAGACTAGTACATGTAAAATAGAGCTGCACCTTATGAATGACAAATACAGCTGTAGCTAGATTTTACCCAATTGAGACAGGTACTGTATGAACCCCCTAACACTTGATTACCAGTAATGTTGTTTTTTTTTTCTAGGGTGAAGATGGCAACATTCCACATCTTAAATTGATAATTGTTGATTGTTTAGCTGCTGTTGTATCTCCTATTCTTGGTGGCCAACAAATTCATGGTAATACCTCAATTCCATCAGTGTGACTGATACAGTGTAGGTTTCATGTACATAGCATTCAAAATAAATTATTAGTAAATGACATTGAAATTTTCCAAAGTAAATATTTGGGTAGGTTTTAGACCATGTGGGTTTCCAAAACTACAAACAGATGTATTTACATTTCTGCCGTGGTATGTGAAACCCATTCAATTCTATGTCAAAATGACTTGTGGTTGTTATTAAGAGCACTGATCTAGATCAATGACATGCAAGTCCTCAGTGGCAGTGACCAGTCCTATACAGCATTCTCCAACAACTACCCTGCCGTTAGCTTGTAGTGATAAATACTACAGTACAAGTCAGTCAGTTTGCTAATTATTGTGCACCTCGTTTGCTATCTCCCTCCCCCCCTTAGGTCATTCGTTGATGGTCAAGCTTTCACGGATTTTGAAATCTCTGGCTTTTGAACATTCAGTTGCAGTTGTGGTGCGTTTTTGACATGTTGTCCTTCCTTCTTTGAGTCTTTTATTGCTGAAAAGCTCAAATTCATTTTCTTCTTTCGATTTTCTGAAGGCACATTGCATTGTCTGAACTTTTTTAGATAACCAACAATGTGGTCACCGATTCCTCCAAGTTGTCTTCATTTTCTGTCAAACCTGCCCTTGGCCCAACCTGGGCTCATGTTCCAAACACGAGATTGTTTATACAAAAACAGATTGGGACTTCAGAAAGCAAAAGAATTGCCACTGTCACAAAGTCTACCAGACAGGTAATGTTTTCATTTCCAACCCTAGGTTTTCGTAGTCTTCTTTGAAGTGGCTGGAATTGTTCTGGACAGCGAATTTATCATGTGTCTTCATGGATGGGGAATGTGTCTTCTAAATGTATGTTACTTCATGGTGGCTACTGTCTGGGGGGGGGGGGGGGAATGGGGGGCGGCTCCCATGGCCAAGTGAGGTAGGTGTGTGATGTTGTGGAGGATTTCAAGCAGTTACTTCCACTGGAAAAGTGTGCCGAAATTATTACACTTGAGTTTTCTTTTTCAACTGAAAGCAGTTTAATGTTGACATATTTCCATGTCATACAACATGTGTAATCAAAAGTTTTAGATATTTTTAATCAGTACGATTGAGATAAATAATCATCGTTTCAATTACCTAAATAGAGACCGTGAAAATCGAAATATTTCTAGGAAATCGCAAACCAAGGATTGGGTTGAGGCCAAATATTGGTATCAACAAACTTTTTATATCGGTACTCTGGTATTTCAAGCTTGAAGATTGTCGGTTGCGTGTAGAAATAAATGCGTCAAGTACATTTGTAAATATTGTGGGGTTAAGAAACCATTTAGTGGCAATGGTAGGACCTGAACCCAGACGGGAAGTACCACTAGGTCTTATTATTATTATTATTATTATTATTATTATTGTTATTATTATTATTAATTTTTTATTTGAGTTTTTTACTTCACAGAAAGTACAAGTTTGCTGTACGTTTTACATTGACCATGGTGGCGTACGCAGTCAGAGACGACAAAATATTGCAATGGAACAAAACGAAAAATTCTGACTTGCTTGCAGACGAAGTATGAACTTTTGTTACATCAACTTGTGTTGGTGTAGTTCAAAACAGTGCTTCCATGATAGTGTCGGCCTCTTTATTGCTTTTAAACTGAAATTTTGCGGAAAGACATTTTTCAAGAAGCATTGTCCTGTTGTCCCGTTGGACTTTTTTGAACTAAAAGTCTAAGTCTAAGTTGTAAACGTTTCCAGTGTCAATACGTTTTGCGCCTCTTTTTTAATTCAAGTGTGTCAGAAATTCCAGTCGGACCATTAAGAAAGTCTTGCAAGTTTGCACAAAACGTTACGACTATTAACTGTACTTGTGGTTTCCATGCGTTAGAAGAAATAGAAAAGACTTCAATCACTTATTGGAATACATTTTGTGAAGTGGCCATTTGGTGGAAAATCGCTCCCACCCGAACTAGAAGAGAATCAATACTGTCTAGCTCAGCAACCTCGCCTTCCTTTAACACCAAGATGAGGTCACAATCTTTGACAGTATTTAGTCCATGTGCTATAGTGATGACAGTGGAGTTGTTCAGTTTGTCGTGCACAGTGGTCCAGATGGTTTTCTCTGTATTTGGATCCACGTGCGCAGTTGGCTCATCCAATATGACGATCTGGCTTTTTGGAAGCAGAGTCCGAGCCAAGCAGATTAAATGCCGTTCACCAACGTTCAGGTTCGGGCACCAAATTAGACTTATCACTTTTATCCCAACCAGAATTTCCAGGAATTTGTGTAAATGTTAAACAACCTCTCTTGACTCACAAGATTCCCATCGGCTTACTTCCTCATTTCCTCTACTTGTTCTTGATAGTTTTGCTCCAACGCGTGCATTTTAAGGACGGTGCCTACTATTGTTATTTCGCATACGTTCTGCGCATCTCGAGATACTCGGATTTCTTATCGGCGGTGCTTATTAACACAGGGATATTTTTGCGCGGTTTTTCAACTATGTGGAGAAAGCAGAACTTAGCAATTTCTCTTGGTATCCAAAAAGAAACTTGGGGATAACCATGCAATTTTCAGAGGCAATTAAGCTTCAATTTGGCAAACAACGCCATACATTGTTTTTTATTTTAAAGCTTTTTACAAATATTGTTGATTAATTATCTTCGAAAAATGCGTGGTTACCCCCAATTTTCTTTTTGGATTTCAATAACACATGTTGAGATCTGCTTTTCCTGCATATTCAGAAAACCGCGCGAAAATACCTTTGAATTAGTAGGCACCGTCCTTACGTGCACGGATCCCAGTCACCAGCTCACTCACAAGTGAGATGCGTTGGTCCGTAAATTTAACAGTTTTCAAACGCAAACGCGCGCGCAGAGATGATATTTTAAAGACACAAGGACCTACCACTCCTAAAATAGAACCCCTACAAGGGCTTGCCATTCAACGAGGTACAAGAGTAGGCACACGACAGCTATCAGCTCGAATACTAGGGACTTGATATTGCCTTCTGTTGTCTCCCGAATGATTTGCAGGCTGATCAAGGAATCGGGGAAAAAATGCATGGAAAATTTGAATGTTATCAAGCTGTTTAAATCCGGGATATTCCGGCAAACAAGGGGAAGGTGGGAGACTAATTTTGCTTTTGTAGTACCGCAAGTAACTTTAATCGTGGCTAAACAGACTAAGAGGTACACACAGTTTGTCCAGAACACATGTTATCCAAACGTTGCTGAAACGTTTCACAGCTTCGCAGCCAGGCCTGCGATACACAGGGATACCAGGATATAACATCCCATCCTAACCCATAGTTCAATAGTTCAACGGAAGTCCTATTCAAAGTTCAAAGTTCAAAGTTCAAAAATAAGAATACAACTCAACACAATCAAAATATAACGATGCTTCATACAATAGAGTTTTGACGTTCTAGTAATAAACAAAGTCAGCATCTCTCTTTGGTTTTGGTGTTCGAGTTGAACGTCTCAGTTCCTTCGCTGAATCGGCAGGACCACTATCTGCGGGATTCCTATCATCTGAAACTGTAGTTTCTGTTAGATTCAAACTTCTCTATCTGTTTATTTGTTTTTTCCACACGTGATTGTTACTCTATCTTATTTACGCGCGTGTGACATTGCGTTACATCATGACGCCTTGATGTATGTGGATCAGTTTTCAATCAAGTTTTTCAATTGCCACGTGCTTTCACTCGCTAGTGTTCTGCTTTAGTTTTCTGCTGTTTAATTAACCTTTCTTCGTGTATTTCTTCGCTTCTCCGGATCAGAGGAATATTTGTAAGTTTACTTTATGCTGTGTTTTTTCAATCAGTGCATCAGTGTCTTAGAAATATTGTGATTTATTTCCTTTCAGTCGAACCATTGTTTCTTTATTGTCATTGTCATTGCTGATCTTCAAATATTGACTTCGAATGCGTTCGGATTACCTCTTGATCACTTCAATTGTAGTAAGCATTAAATGGAACCCTTATTAATTGTCTACGATTTGGTGCTTACATTAGTTCGAAAATAAGGAATATGGCTGAAGCTTCGAGCGAAGAGTCAACTCGTTCAACTCGCGACAGGCGACCTAATGTTACCCTCGACAACGAAGGAATTAAGCATGAAAAGTCCCTTCAGTGTCGCAAAACAAGGAGTGCAGCAAAGGCACGCATCACCAGAAAAATCAAGGAACTGACGGAAAGCTTTACAAACCGTGAAAACGTTGCTGATGTTCGTAAATGGGCCCAGGAATTCGAAGAAATCGCCAAGAATTTCCGAGAAGCCCAAAACGCATACCACGCCACCCTCGAAGATGATTTCGAAATTCAAGACTCGCAGGAGTATTTCGAGTGCAAGAATCAACGGATCGTCAACTTTCAATGGACACTCGAAGAGTGGTTCTCAAGAGCGGAAAGTGAAATAAACCTGTATGACTCTGTCAGCAATACTGGGACCAGATCCCATACACGCACATCGCGTTCCAAATCGTCGCATACAAGTCTGCGCTCTTCGGAAGCCGGATCGTCAGCCGCCAGTCCTCGAACAATTGCAGCGGCGAAAAGAGCATCGTTAACCGCCGAGGCAGCCGCTCTGCGCCAGCAACAAAGTTTGCAGGAAGAAGAGTTGAGGCTAAAGCAGCAGCAAGAAGAGGCCAGATTGCGCCTCGAACAACGCAAACAACAACTCCAGCTCCAGACCGAAATTGCTAAGATGGAGGCTGAAGAGCGCATCTACGCTGTGGCCGAACAAGGAGACCATTACTTTCAACAGCCATTCCCAACGCAGAAACCAAGGAAGGACTTCCAATGACCGCAGACCCCGACGCAGTGACAATTTTGCGACTCTGGGAGGCGAACCTGTTAGTGAGAACAATGAAAACAGGCGTGATATAATGAAGGCCACGCCTAAATGCCATTTATGCAAGGAGAACCAGTGGTTGACCCGCTGTCGTCAATTCAAGAAGCAGTCGGTGGACCAGAGACTAACGTTCGTTCGTTCGCAAACAAGGACTCTGCGAGAACTGCTTTCAACCTGGCCATAAAGTCCAATCCTGTCCGAAGAACAGCTATTGCAAAATTCCCACTTGCTGTACGAAACATTCGACGTTTCTCCATCCAAAATCGCCAGATCGTAACGTTGGGAACTTCCCCTCCAACGAAGGTCCAATTAACGAAGACGACAGAAGAGCGACTGGGAACAACAATGACGGGGCGCACAATGCTTACGTCAATGGCGACCGTCAATGTGCTTCAACTGGGGCCGGCGTACCAACGATTGGCCTTCCTATCGTACCTGTTAAAGTCAGGGCCAGAAGTGCGGACCCCCCAGTTTTAACTTACGCCCTCTTGAATAGTGGATCGAACACGACATTCTGCAGTCAGCAGCTCATGGAAATGTTAACTGTCGATGGCGAACAGACTACCCTCTCATTGACAACCTTGGGGAAGCACGATAGCGTGACGAAGTGCAAGGTCTTCAAGCTGGAAGTGTTCGACTTGAACGAACGGAACTTCGTTGAGCTCCCAACTGTCTTCTCGACCCCACAACTACCAGTTGGTAAAAACAGCATCCCGCAACAAAAGGACGTAAACAAGTATCCTTACCTCAAAGGCATTCAGCTGCCCAAGATTGACGCCCCCATTGGCCTGCTTATCGGAAATGATGTTCCGAAGGCTTTAGCACCTAAAAGAGTAATAGCAAGTAACGACAAAGGACCGTATGCAGTAAAAACGATATTCGGGTGGACACTCAATGGTCCTCTTGACCGAAAGGGAAATTCCCGTCGTACAGCGAACTTCATCAAGGCAGACGAGGAACTCAGCCAACAGTTCACAAGGTTCTGCAATCTAGAGTTCAGCGATTCAGCGTACGACAAGGACGCAGCGCCGTCCAAAGAAGATTGGCACGCCATTAAACTGAAGTCAGGTCATTACGAAGTAGCCTTACCTTGGAGGAACACCCCACCTAACCTGCTGAACAACCGACCATTAGCAGAACACCATTTGAAGTTGTTACAGAGAAGGCTGCTTAAGGACGAAGAGCTTCATTCAAAGTATTCTGCGTTCGTCGACGACTTGCTAAAGAATGGCCATGCTCGCAAGGTGCCAGGAGACCGGCTAGACCGTCCTGTTGGCGCAGTGTGGTACCTACCTCACCATCCCGTCCTTAATGCGAACAAGCCGGGCAAAGTCCGTGTCGTTTTCGACTGCGCAGCAAAATACTGGGGTACATCACTTAACGACCAACTTCTTCAGGGACCTGACCTTACAAACAACCTGGTTGGCGTTCTGACACGCTTCCGACAGGAACCTGTTGCTCTTATGGCCGACGTAGAGTCAATGTTTCACCAAGTACGTGTCAGTCCTAACGATTGTGACGCTCTTCGGTTCCTTTGGTGGCCAAACAATGACTTGAACAGTGAACCAGAAGAATATCAGATGATGGTGCATCTCTTCGGTGCCACATCATCACCAAGCTGTGCTAACTTCGGTCTCCGGCAAACCGCAGAAAACAATTGCCAAGAATTTAGCAAGGAAGCGGTTGACAGCGTCAAGGACAACTTCTACGTTGACGACTGCTTCAAGTCAGTTCCATCCGAAACCGAAGCCATTGGTCTGGTGAACGAGCTCTGCACGCTACTCTCGAAGGGAGGGTTCCGCTTGACAAAATGGATCTCCAATTCCCGAAAGGTCATTGATTCTATTCCACTGTCCAAAAGAGCAGGCTCCGTGAAGGATCTTCTCCTCGATCAACTGCCAATTGAACGGGCCTTGGGAGTCAGATGGGATATGGGATCCGACACCTTTGGCTTCAAGATAAGTGTAAAGGACAGGCCTGCAACCAGACGAGGAATTCTATCTGTTGTCAGCTCCGTCTATGACCCGTTAGGATTTGCAGCTCCATTTATCCTGCCAGCGAAGTCGCTGCTTCAAGACCTATGTCGCAAAAATCTTGGGTGGGATGAACCCATATCGGACGAGGACCTCATACGCTGGAGAAATTGGCTCGAAGACCTTAGAGTCAACCGCTGTTTTAAGCCCATCAACTTCGGTGAAGTCGCCTCCAGTCAGCTACACCATTTCGCAGACGCTTCCCAGTTTGCATATGGTGCTGTAACCTATCTCCGCCTCACCAACAGTAAAGGTGACGTCCACTGCTCCTTCATCATTGGCAGGTCGCGGTTATCCCAGCAATTGACGATCCCTCGCCTCGAGCTCTCAGCAGCCGTAGTGGCAACGCGATTGGACAGAATGGTCTCGAAGGAAATCGGTATACCAGTCGATCAATCTATCTTCTGGACAGATAGTACCTGTGTTTTGGGCTACATCGCCAATAAAGATAAGCGGTTTCACACTTTCGTGGCAAATCGTGTCGCTGCCATACACGAAGTCACTTCACCTCCTCAATGGAAACACGTTGGCACTAAACAGAACCCTGCCGACGATGCCTCGCGTGGCCTCACAGCTGAAGCCTTGCTGAAGAACAAACGTTGGATACGAGGACCTGAATTCCTTTGGAAATCAGAAGATGCATGGCCAAGCCAACAGTGTTTGGTATCAATGGTTGCAGAGAACGACCCAGAGGTCAAGAGAGAATCACAAGTGCTTTCAACCAAGGCTGAAGCAGGGTCGACCCTTGGTCAATTCTTCGGACGCCTTTCCCAATGGCACCGCTTAAAGAAGTTTGTGGCATGGATACTGTGTTACCGAGCTAACCTAAGAAGAGCTGTTGAACGCAGCAAGTCAGGACCCCTGCCCCTCAACAAGTCAGCAAGATTAGAGCCAATCACCGTAGAAGAAATGAACAAAGCTGAAAGAGAAATCCTGATACATGTTCAGAAGGAGAGTTTCATGGAAGAGATTGCCACTCTAAAGGTTGCAAGTGTGATAGTTGACAGGGCAGGCACCACCAAAGCCAAGAAACCTCGAGTCAAGAAATCTAGTAGAATCTTCAAGCTCGACCCTCAGTTGATGGACGGTCTACTACGTGTAGGCGGACGGCTCGAGAAGGCACCCGTTAAGCTGGATGCAAAGCACCCAATAATTCTGCCGGCCTCACACCATGTTGTCCGTTTGATCATCAGGTTCTACCATAACGCTTCTGGACATTCTGGCACTGAACACGTACTCTCCATGATCAGAGAAAGATTCTGGATCGTGAAGGGAAGAGCTGCAGTGAAAAGGACCCTTAGAGACTGTTTCAGCTGCAGAAAGCGACAAGCACCAGTTGGAGAGCAGAAGATGGCAAACCTGCCGCAAGACAGGGTCACTCCAAACAAGCCCCCATTTACCTATGTTGGCGTTGACTGTTTTGGGCCCTTTTGGGTTCGACGCGGAAGGAGCCAAGCCAAGAGATATGGTGTGATCTTCACTTGTTTGACCGTACATGCGATCCACATCGAGGTAGTTCACAGCTTGGACACAGATTCCTTTGTGAACTGCATGCGTCGTTTTATCGCTAGAAGGGGGCAGCCTGAACAGATCAGATCCGATAATGGCGGCAACTTTGTCCGGGGCGAAAAGGAGCTGAGAAATGCTATTGATCGGTGGAATCAGGAAGTCATCGCGGAGTTCCTCTCGCAGAGAAATGTGCAGTGGATCTTCAATCCCCCAGCAGGTTCTCACCGTGGTGGCGTGTGGGAGCGCTGCATCTGCACCATTCGAAAGGTGATGAGTGCCCTCTTAAAAGAGCAGGTCCTCGACGACGAAGGGCTTGCCACTCTCATGTGCGAGGTGGAATCAATAGTCAATGGCAGGCCCCTGACGAAGGTGTCCGACGATCCAAGAGACCTCGAGGCCCTTACTCCAAATCACCTTCTTCTGCTACGGTCTGGTACTACACTGCCGCCTGGCATTTTCAGAAAGGAAGACGTCTATACCCGTCGGAGATAGCGACAAGTTCAGTATTTATCAGACGTTTTCTGGCGCAGGTGGCTCAATGACTATCTCCCTAGTTTGCAAGAAAGACAGAAGTGGACAAGATCAACAGTTAACTTCGAGGTTGGAGACGTCGTCCTTGTGGTAGACGAGAACTCTCCAAGGAATTCGTGCCCCTCGGTCGTATCCAGGAAGTGAAACCGAACAAGGGGGATGGATTAGTAAGGAGAGTAGCATTGAAGACCAAAACGTCAGTCCTGGAACGCCTCATCAATAAGATCGTTCTGCTGGAGGCGCCTCGACTACATGAGCGTAGCTAAGCACTGTGGATCTTGACGATGTCCCTCGCGGAAAAGTTGGTTTAAGACGTGAAGGGGAACACTTTCCTCCTGATATACCTGATTATCTTCTGATTTTCAACGAATTGACATTGATTGATTGGAATTTTTTTGATCTTAGTTGATTAGGAACAACTTCTCAAGTTTATTTTGTCGTTTGAATCATTCAACTTTGTATAAATGCTTAATTGTCGCATTTAGGGGCCGGTATGTTAGATTCAAACTTCTCTATCTGTTTATTTGTTTTTTCCACACGTGATTGTTACTCTATCTTATTTACGCGCGTGTGACATTGCGTTACATCATGACGCCTTGATGTATGTGGATCAGTTTTCAATCAAGTTTTTCAATTGCCACGTGCTTTCACTCGCTAGTGTTCTGCTTTAGTTTTCTGCTGTTTAATTAACCTTTCTTCGTGTATTTCTTCGCTTCTCCGGATCAGAGGAATATTTGTAAGTTTACTTTATGCTGTGTTTTTTCAATCAGTGCATCAGTGTCTTAGAAATATTGTGATTTATTTCCTTTCAGTCGAACCATTGTTTCTTTATTGTCATTGTCATTGCTGATCTTCAAATATTGACTTCGAATGCGTTCGGATTACCTCTTGATCACTTCAATTGTAGTAAGCATTAAATGGAACCCTTATTAATTGTCTACGATTTGGTGCTTACAGTTTCGAGTTGATCTAAAGGAGGCATTGCTGCCCCCGTGAACTCTTCCGACTCCAAGCAGCTGGTGTCATTCTCATCATTTTAGTGATAGCTCCATGCTTGGCACTCTACTAAGAAACTTCACATTAGGAATGAGACGTTGTCCAGTCTCAGCATGGACAAGTTCAAAGGTATCTGGTCCTTTGCTACGAACAATTACATACCTCTGATTACCAAACGTGGGAATCAATTTTCCAAATTTTGTATTTGCCACAAATACAATATCCCCAGGTAAACAGTCAACTTGGGATCAAAACAAACGAGCCCGGAACCAGACAAATAACGAAATTAAGAAAGCCAAACGTAAATAGTTCATTGACAATCTGGAACTCAGCAAGTCAAATCCCAAAAAAACGTGGTATTTAATCAATGAACTGTCTTCGCGACGATGAAACAAGGCTGGGAATATTTCGGAAATTAAAATTGCCGAGCAAATTGTAACTGAACCCCTTGAAATAGCTGAAGAACTAAATCTGCACTTTTCAAACATTGGTGAAAGGCTGGCCTCAGAAATTCCAGCATCTGATTTAGAGCCTGAAACATATCTCACACCAAGTGAAACCATCGTTGAATGTAGTTTATAAGCTGTTGTCCAAACTAAATGAGAGGAAGTCGGCCGGACTAGATAATATTCCAAATAAACTATTAAAAATGGCTGCCAGCATAGTTTCACCATCTCTTACACTAATCTTTGCTAAATCTATCGAGACTAGTATCTTTCCAGATGAGTGGAAATTGGCAAGAGAGACTCCTATTTTAAAAAAGGGCAAAAGGGATGACCCCAACAATTATCGACCAATATCCGTCATACCTGTAACAATATTGCTTAACATTGGCTATCATTGTAAACCGTGACGTCGGTTAGCCTCGTTTTGAAGAATAAAAACATGTGCTCTTGTTGAACCGCCATTATCCGCTTCGTCTTCTTCATCTTCGGCTTAACACCTCGATAATAATTGTTACATGATGGCAGCGGTAAAACAAAGAACATAATGACTGATTCTAGCGGTCAAGCTTCTGGAACGCTCGCTCCAGCTCCGGCTTTTCGAAGGCCACAAGTTTCTCCTCCGCAACCTCTAGAGATCGAAGGCGATCGGGCTGACAACTGGAAAATCTGGAAACAACGATGGGATAATTACTGTATTATCACGGGCTTAAACAGCCAGCCAGAAGACTACAAGTGCGCTATTTTACTGCACACGATTGGAATAGAAGCTTTGCGACTTTACAACGGCATGAAATTCTCCGAAGGTGAGGACAGAAATAAAATGGCGGATATTCTAGCCAAATACGATCAGCACTTTCTTGGCCAAACACAGGAATTCTTTGAACGTTTTCAGTTTAACCGTAGAGATCAAGCCTCTGGCGAGTCAATCGATGAGTATCTTTCAGTTTTGCGAAACATGGCCAAAACCTGTGGTTTCTGTGACTGCATGCGAGACTTGTTAATAATGGACCGCCTACTCTTAGGAATCTCGGATGACAAAACACGTGAAGAACTCCTCTCTACTCACGATCTGACTCTTAATAAAGCTATTGAAATCTGTCGGGGAATGGAAGCTGCTTCTCTTCACATGAAGGCTCTGAAGAACGAAGAAATCAACAAGGTCAAGGATATTTCGAAGAAGACAAAGAAGTCAGCCCCAAACAAACTCCAGCACAAGAAGCCTCCCCAGAGTGATGATAAGCATTCTGGAAAGAAGAAATGTCTATTCTGTCTCCAACTTCATGTAATGAAAAAAGAAATGTGCCCTGCTTGGGGAAAGACCTGTGCATCCTGCGGTGAAAGAAATCACTTTAAAGCTTCAACAAAATGTAAACACCAAGGTGTCAACTCTCTGGGCGACGGTTACTCCTCCGACTCATCCGTAAGCAGCACTGGGACAATCAGCACTGTAACAGCTCTCGAAAGTGAATTTGTGAATTCAGTAAGTCCTGGAAACCAGCTTATTTTCTGCGAAATGGAGGTAAACGAAAGACCTGTCAAAATGCAAATCGACAGTGGGGCTACAGTTTGTATTCTTCCTAAACACTTCCTGAGGGATCAGCATGCTATCCGCCCTGAGAGGGTCCATCTTCAGATGTGGAACAAAACCTTTATGCCCGCTCTTGGCAAGTGTAAAGTGAAAGTCAAGAACCCCGCTACCAAGAAAACGTACAAGGTGGACTTCGTCATTGTTAAAGACCACCTCACACCTCTCCTCAGTGGTACCGCCGCACAGAAGATGAATCTCATAAGTGTTCATTATGACCTGTTTAAAGCAGTTAATGCTGTCAACCACGAAAATCAACACTTCAAACAGTTTCCTGAGGCTTTTGAGGACACCCCTGGTACCCTACCTGGAAAGAAGGTTCACTTGACATTGATTGAAGGTTCCACTCCTGTAATCCGTTGTGCACGCACCCTGCCTGAATCTAGAAAACAAGTTGTCAAAGATGAACTCCAGCGTCTTGTGGACGCGAGTATCATTGTGCCTGTCGACGAACCCACTGACTGGGTGAGTCAGATGTCTGTTGCTGAAAAGAAAGCTGGAATTCGTATCTGCATTGATCCCCGACCTCTAAATGACGCACTGAAGCGCGAACACTACCAGCTTCCCACTCTGGAAAATGTACTTCCAGAACTTACCAAGGCGAAAGTATTCTCTGTTTGTGATCTCAAGTCTGGGTACCTCCACTGTGAGCTCGATCATGCATCAAGTTTGTTAACCACATTTGCCACCCCTTTTGGGCGTTATCGGTGGCTGCGTCTCCCATTTGGTTTGAAAGTCAGCAGCGAAATCTTCCAAAAACGTCTGCATCATGCTCTTGAGGGCCTTGAAGGGGTGCGCTGTATCGCTGACGATGTGATTATCTGGGGTCGAACAGATGAGGAACACGATACACGTGTCCGTACCTTCCTCAACTGCTGTGTTGATAAGGGTATCACCTTGAGCAAAGAGAAGTGCCGCTTTGGTCTCAGCGAGATTCCGTTCATGGGTCATGTTTTAACCAGTGATGGCCTCAAGCCAGACCCCACTAAAGTGGAAGCAGTCCAAAACATGGTTCCTCCTCAAGACAAAGCATCTGTAGAAAGACTACGAGGAACAGTAAATTACCTGTCTAAATTTGTTCCAAACCTTGCCGATGTGATGCGTCCAATCTATGACCTAGCTCTCCCTACCTCCGAGTGGATGTGGGATGCTGTACACGAGAAAGCCTTTACAGAGATGAAGCGTTTGCTGACAAACGCACCTGTGCTAGCTTACTTCGATCCAAGTAAAAACCTATCGATCTAGTGTGACGCTAGTGGACAGGGACTGGGAGCCGCCCTACTTCAAGACGGTCAGCCGCTAGCATACGCCAGCCGTGCTTTGAGTGAGGCAGAAACGAGATATGCTACCATAGAGAAGGAGATGCTCGCAATTGTATTTTCCCTAGAAAAGTGGCACCAGTACACGTTTGGCCGCCCTGTGACTGTGTACTCAGATCATAAACCACTTGCAAGCATCGTAAAGAAGCCCTTGGACAGAGCCCCTAAACGCTTACAGGGAATGCTAATGCGCGCCCTGGCATATGACATTGAAGTGCGATACCTAAATGGTAAAGAGATGTACCTGGCCGACACGCTCAGCAGGGCTCACCTGCCAAAAGCCTCTGATTGTGGACAAGAAGAATTCGAGACCATAAATGCCCTCTCCTACCTGATCATGCCTGACGAGAAGATCCGCGAGATCCGCCAATACACCAACGATGACACCTCTCTTCAACAGCTGAAACGCGTAATACAGGAAGGTTGGCCAGCAGATGAGAAATCGCTCCCACCCCTTGTCACCCCATACTTCAGTGTTAGGGATGAGCTCGCAGTCACTGATGGCCTTATATTTCGTGGCGAGCGGCTTGTTATACCAAAGGGAATGCGCACAGCTGTCAACAAAGATGTCCACAGTGGACACCAAGGAATTGAGGCCTGCCTGCGCCGTGCAAGGGAACATGTTTATTGGCCCGGCATGAACAAGGAATTAAAAGCTTGGATTCGCACCTGTGAGACATGCCGCGAGTATGAACTAACACCTTGTAAAGAGACGCTCATGTCTCATGAAATCCCGGACGGAGCTTGGGAGAAAATTGGGGCAGACCTTTTCACCTGTAATGACAAAGAGTACCTCGTCACCGTCTGCTACAAGTCCAACTTCTGGGAATTGGATCCACTCACCGACACCAAATCATCAACTGTGATCAAAAGATTGAAGTCACACCTGGCACGATATGGTATTCCTAGACAACTGGTTACAGATAATGGCCCCCAATTTACATCACGTGAATTCAAATCTTTTACCAAGACATGGGGCATTGAGCACACTACCATATCACCGCACCACAGCCAGGCCAATGGAAAAGTTGAATCGGCTGTGAAGACGGCAAAAAGAATGTTACGCAAGACATCAAAGTCAGGAGAAGACCAGTACCTAGCTCTACTCAATATCCGGAACACACCAACTCAAGGTGTTGCCAGTAGCCCGGCACAGCGTCTTTTGGGGAGAAGGACAAGAAGCTTGTTACCGTCCACAAGATCGCTCCTGGAACCCAGAAGCCCACCCAGCCTCTGTGAAAGGGAACAACTCCAGCTCAACCAAAAGAGGCAGCAGCATTACTACAATCGGTCATCCCATGACCTTCCGGCCTTAAAAGCTGGCGACACAGTTAGAATGAAACCATTTGTCCTTGGTAAACATAGTTGGGATGAGGGTCACGTGACAAAGCGACTAGATGAGAGATCCTATGAAGTCCAGTCACACGGTTCCAGCTTTAGACGCAATAGGCAGCACCTAGTGAAGAGCCCTACCATTCCCGCAGCGGATGCACTGCCTGTACCAGATCCACTGCCTGGACCTCAACGGGGTCAGGATACTCAATTGCCAAACACAAGAGCTGCGAACGGCCAGAAAAGCCACCTGGAAGCAAGGACCACCAAGCAGTCGTCACCTGTGCGTACTCGCTCGGGCCGTGTCATCAAAGAACCAGTTAGATTCCAGGACTATGTTAAGACTTAATCATTTTTTGTTTTTTTTTGGTTCGTTGTTGTTTTTTTTGTTTCCTCTATTACTCTTTTGTAAGGACTGAGAGACACTCGCAACGTTGCTTTAGTTCATTTTCGCTAAAAAAAAAAAAAAAAGGGGAGGATGTAACAATATTGCTTAACATTGGCTATCATTGTAAACCGTGACGTCGGTTAGCCTCGTTTTGAAGAATAAAAACATGTGCTCTTGTTGAACCGCCATTATCCGCTTCGTCTTCTTCATCTTCGGCTTAACACCTCGATAATAATTGTTGCAATACCGACCGTTGCCAAAATATTTGAAAAATGTGCTTGTGATCAACTAAGTGAGTATCTTAACGCTAACAACCTACTAAGCCACTGTCAATCTGGATTTCGATCGTTACACAGTACCCTTACTGCCCTGGTTGATGCTGCAAACAACTGGTCGGTTAATATCGACAATGGCCTTGTCAAGGGTGTAGTTTTCATAGATCTTAAAAACGCCTTCGACACCATTGATCACAATATTCTCTTACGGAAGCTCCGTATATATGGTGTTGATACAATCAGTATTAAGTGATTTGAATCTTATCTTTTCCGCCGAAGTCAGAGATGTAGTCTTGCTGGACAGTTGTCTAATGCTGTACCGGTTTCGTGTGGCATCCCACAGGGTAGCAACCTAGGACTACTCTTATTCCTAGTTTACACTAACGATCTGCCAAATTGCCTTAGGTTGACCTCCCCAAGGATGTTTGCTGATGATACTAACATAACCTTTGCCGCCAGCACATTGACTGATCTTGAGAAAGGTTTAAATTCAGAGTTAAGAAGTCTTAATATATGGCTCATTTCCAAAACAACTGAGCTTGAATGTTGCGAAGACCGAATGTATGGTTATTGGGTCAAACCAACGTTTAAATTCATTTTCAGACAATCAAGTAAACGTTGAGATTGATGCTAAATTAATCACCAAAGTTAAAGAAGCTAAATCACTAGGCGTGACAATTGACGAACACCTCTCATGGTCTAATCATATAGGTGATCTTAGCTAGAAGATATCTTCAACTATAGGCGCCCTTAAACGAATAAGACCATACATCTCGAAGCGCACTGCCCTCCAAATCTATCAAGCGTTGATCTTACCCCACTTTGATTATTGTAGCTCCGTTTGGGGCGATTGCAACTTAACCTTAAGTGATAAACTTCAAAAGCTTCAAAATAGGGCTGCCAGGGCGATTACCAGGTCCAATTACGACACAAGTGCCACTTTCCTTTTAAATCTGTTAAATTGGGATGATCTAACTACTCGCCGACAAAAGCTTAAAGCTATATTAATGTTTAAAACAATCAATGGACTCACCCCAGCGTAACTTAAGAAACGTAGAGGCTAAACTTGAGTTGCCTTTGCTGCGCACAAATTATGGCAAGCGTGCTTTTTGTTATAGCGGAGCACTGTTATGGAATAGTTTGCCAATCAGCTTGCGACAATCAGACTCCCTAGAATACTTTAAAAGGGAAATTGACCAACTATATAGTAGGTGCCGGTCGGGCTCCCACACGGCAATCTTGTAAAACAGTGTACATTGTAGTTGTAATGAAACTTTTATTCTAATATAATTATACTGAAGATTTTACCGTGTATAAATAAATAAAGTAAGTAAGTAAGGTCCTAGGTGATGTTGCTGTGCATGTCGCTTGGCATCAGTATACTCACATAACTTTCTCTGATATTCCTTGTACCTCTCTTCAGGGATGAGAAACAGCTTAGCAGGGGTCATGGCAGTCCCAGCATGTGGAGTGGACCTGTAAACTTGCAGGATCGTAGGCAGAACCTCTGTCCAGGATAAACCATCTAACTCTACTGCTCTGACACTGTGCTTTAGGTACCTATGAAATCTCTCAACCTGCCCATTTGCTTGTGGAGAATAGGGTGATACTCTTCTGTGCTGTGTGTAGTACAGTAATTATACTCTTTCGTGTAATACAGTTGAGGACAATAGCCTCGGGCCATTTGCTTCTGTAATAAACAACAGCCATGATGTAGATCTCTCCAGGAAATGGCCCAACCAGGTCGAGGGCACACCTCTCCCAGCAGTGATCGGGAAGTGGAGTTGTTGTATTAGGTGTGTCTCGTCGTAGTGGCTGAAGCCGCACATATGTCTCGCAATTTCGGCAGAAGTCTTCCACGTCAGAGTCCATCCCCGGCCAGAGCACTATTCTACGAAGGCGTTGCTTGCAGCGCACAATACCTTGGTGAGCCTGATGTGCCAAGGCCAATGCCTTTTTCCCTAACGTCTGTGGAACATAAATCCGCCGACCTCGCCACAGTAGGCCTTGTGCAAGGCTCAGTTCATCTTTAAAATGTTTCCATGTATTACCTACTAGGCTCTGAGTTCCACCAAGTACCTTCAGCACCTCTAGTAATTCTGGGTCAGATTCTCCAGCCTCTTTTATTTCATCAATTGAGAGCAAAGCATCAGCACTTTTGACAAAGCGTACATGCTCCTCAACAAAACTTGTTCCCGTACCAGTAGTGTTCAATGGTAACCTTGATAGTCCATCTGCAATGTTCTCAGATCCCGGTTCATAAGTGAGTGTAAAGTCATAGTCCTGACATCCGAGAGCAATTCGTTCAAGGCGGATTGATTGAGTGTTTTTATTGAATACGCCAAGCAGTGGTTTATGATCAGTCGAGACGACAACGTGGCGACCATACATATAGGTATGCATCTTCTGCAATCCGAACAGCACAGCCATTGCCTCTCGTTCGATCTGCGAATACCTCTTTTCTGTAGCAGTTAAACTTCCGGAACCATAAGATACGGGCTGCCAACAGCTGTCAACATTTTGCAGCAAGACACACCCAAGACCGACTGGGCTAGCATCTACTACAAGTTTGGTCTCTGCTTTCAAGGAGTAGTGTGCGAGGCATGGCACTTTAATCAGAAGCTCTTTAACTTCCTCAAATGCTTTGGATGCTGTTTTACTCCATTTCCACACCACACCCTTCTGCATAAGCTGTCGCAAAGGAGTGATAACTGTTGCAAGGTTGGGAACAAACTGTGTAAGGTATGTAATACTTCCTAGAAATGATCTCATCTCAGCTTGATCTCGAGCTTGAGGTATTGGTGCATCCGCAATTGCTTTTACCTTGTCTGGGTCAGGCTTAATGCCCTCAGCGTAGATGATGTGTCCTAGAAATTCCAGTTCAGACATGCCCAAGGCACACTTGTCTGCATTGAGTTGAAGACCAGACAATTGAAGTTTATCCATAACCAGTTTTCTTCTGGTGTTAACCCATACACCCCAACATCATCAAAATAGCTAAGCACACCTTATAACCCTTCACATACTATGCTCATAACCCTTTGGTACACCTCTGGTGCTGATGCAAGCCCAAAGGGCAGCCTTTTGAACTGATATACTTTACCTGCGCTAGGCGGACTTGCCGATATGCTTTCCTTAGATCCAGAGTCGAGAACATCCGAGCCCCACTCAGTTGCCGTAACAGGTCTTGGATTCTAGGAATTGGGGACCGCTCTCTTATCACTGCTTTATTGGCTTCCCTGAGATCAACACACACACTCAATTCCCCATTCCCGTTGTAAACAATCTGCACAGGTGATATCCACGATGCTCCTGTTGCTTCCTCAATCACATCGTCTTGAATCATTCGTTCTATTTCTTTTTTCATTCTCTCCTCTACGGGTGATGAACCTGGCCTTTGCCTTTGTACCTTGGGAGGGACATCTGAATTGAATTGAATTTTGTACGCATAATTCTTAAAGTCCCCGAACTCTTCCTTAAAGAGATTCTCATACTCCTGATAAATCCTCTCCCTCTCCTGGGTTGGGCTTTCCCCTACAGCATGGACTTCCACAAGGTTGAGGGTGGAAAGGGCGCTCCTTCCCAACGGAGGGGGGGGGGGGGGGAAGGGCTTTCCACATCGATCACATACACTGGCTCCATTACTTCCATATCATTGCATCTCAGTTTGGCATCAAATACTCCTAAACACTTGAGATCCCCTCCACCAAAAGCTGAAAACTTGACATTGGTCGGGTTAAGTGGAGTGTTCAGGTTGTCTCTAAACCATTGTTTCGGAATCAAGGTCTTAGCACAACCAGTGTCGATCATCATTTGAACAAGTTTACCATTGATTTCAACATCAGTTTCAAAACCCATCCCCTCATTGTTGGTGGTATAATAAACATATTCATAGTTAGACTTATCTGACTGTTTCTTTTCTCGCTGGACAAACTTCACTTCTTCTTTGTTCTCTGATTCTGTTGATCTGCAATACTTCCAGAAGTGAGCAGTCGTCTTACATTTTCTGCACTGTGCGTTCCTAGCTGCGCATCTTCCGTCATTAGCAAGATGATCCACTCTTCCATATCGAAAGCAGGCTTTTTCTTTTGCTTTATTTACTGAAGATTTTACTGCATCAACATCAGATTTTTCTGGCAAATTTTGGGCTTCCTGTCCCCCAAGTAGCTGCGTATCCTTCTTTGCATATTCAATGGCTCTCCCGAGCGTCTGGGTTTTTTCCAGAGTAAGAGTCTCTCCTTGTTGTAGTAGCTTTTCTCGTAGATATCCGTCAGAACTTTTCTCTATAACTTGACCAAAGATATTATCATCAGCGGCTTCCCCGAAGTCGCATGTTTAAGTCAGCATACGTAATTCTGCAATGAAGGTATCCAATGATTCATGTTGAAGTTGAGCACGTTTTCGAAACTTGTACCTCTCTGCCCACTTGTTTCTTTTAGGCTGAAAGTGTGCACTCAACGCTTGTTTAACTTCCTCAAATTTCTTTTTCTTTCCAGGCAAACCTGAGAGCAAACGTTGGACTCCCGTCCCAGCAAGATGTAGAGGAGTAGCTGTTTGAACTTCGTCGCTTTCTTTATCTAATTTCGTAGCAATTCGGTAGTTGTGAAAGGCATCGAGCCAAAACTTCCACTCATGTGCCAAGTTTGTCGCCTCTAAATTCACTGGAGACAACGAAAACCTTTCAAAACTCATCTTGATATGTTATCCGATTGTTGTTTATACTCGTCGCCAACTTGTAGTATCGCAAATAACTTTAATCGTGGCTAAACAGACTAATTAAGAGATACACACAGTTCGTCCAGAACACATGTTATCCAAACGTTGCTGAAACGTTCCACAGCTTCGCAGCCAAGCCTGCGATACACATGGATACCAGGATATAACAGCTTTGTTATCAGGATTTTTTTTTTTAAAGCTTTAGCTTTGATATTACCTTTGACTTAATTTAGTTGGTGGTGATTGGCCAAAATAATTACTTTTTACGTCCAAACCACTGTACATGTATAAAGCTTATTTAACCTGCTGATCAGTAGTCTTATTTTCGCCAAACCAAAAGCAAAAGGATCTGTCGAGTCGTGACATCATGTTGGCAACCATAGGACATGAAAGTGATGAAACCGCGACCATATTTGTATACCTCAATAATAATACGGCGGCCATATTAGTGGTGTTCCTCGACAATGATACGGCGGCCATATTGGTGAACCTCGTCAATGACACAGCGGCCATATTGGTAAACCTCGTCAATGATACAGCGGCCGTATTGGTGTACCTAATCAATCCTCAGGCAATTTAATTCTATTTTATTATATGCATACTAAGATTTACTCACAGTTCTCGTCATACGAAATCCCGCTTAAATAATTCAGATAGCCGGTCACAACAGCGAAATGGCTTTCTCACACGTGCAAAAAGCGTTTCGTCCAATCAGAAGTGACTTGTCAAAAGATACCACTGATTTCATTCAACAAGTTAACACAAGCTCCTTGCGTGCAAAGCCGTCAGAGTGAAAAAAACTTTCGTATCAAAAGTATCAAAAACTTATTATGCTTTCAGCAGTGGCTCATGGCTACACGAGATTTAAGAATTTTGAAAAGTCAATTGATAACTATGTTATCGAACAACAGAACAAAAATACAAGAGCTAAGACGACGAGAAATGTGAAGCTACTCGTTGAACTTCTTTAGAGAAAAACACGGTCGAGCAAAGAAATCCTGAGGACATAGAAGCCAAAGAACTGAACGAATATCAGCGGTCTTTATAGTGTGAAGTAAAAAGACGGCAAGGCCTTTGAACCTTCATCTCTTCGAGGTCTGCTTTAAGTTTTAATCGACATTTGAAAGAAAAATACAAATAAACAAATTAGACGCATATTTGTCTCTTCAGACGAAGACAACAGTCCGCCTTTGACATAGCAGATTCAGCTTCGTTAAAACGTTAAGTTCTTAAGTTAATTTTATCGAGCTTTTCCTCCTTTTTATTATATTTCTTTCATGAACACTTACGAAAAACTATTCGTTGTTATGAAATTGATTCAAAATTCAATTCAGCATTTTATTTTACTATTTTAAGCGTTCATGCAACTTGTAATGCACCAGTCAATGTAAATCCCCGCATCCCCTTGGCCGGGGATAGCACCTGGCAAAGTGGACTTCAAACCTCGCCAAGCGGGACATCATTGCATGGAAATCCCCAACCCTTGATGGGCAAAGCACCCTTTAAACGCACTTGAAATGTTAATGTCCAAAGAAAATTCACACAGGACTTTTATGTGCTAACATTGGCAGTAGAATTTATTTCTGCTTTTGAAATACACAAGACATTAACTCGTAACCACAACAAACGTTAATATGCCTCAGTTATCCAGTACTCTTCTTGCCCCTTTTTTGTGCCATAACAGGTTTCTTTGGCTTGCCTTGAGAAAAAATAATACATAATTTAAATAAGTAAAACAAATGTCAACACAAAAGCAAATATAATTGAATTTTTGCACTAGCAGAGGCGATACTTGTGGCAAATTAGTAGACAATGTACCAAACTGGTACTAAATAACATGCGATGCAGGTGTGCAACAAGTTCCTAGACTGCTTGTACTATACCTGTACAGTTGAGACAAAACCAGTTGCCACGTGGGAGTGTCCTCTTTGATACCCACACATATAATGGAACCATCAATGCTGACAGTCGTTGTTATCACACAAAATCATTTCGTCGGTATCTTCAGCGTCACGTGAACAAAATGGTCCCTGGTCAGTTTTACTCTCGCCTGAGTGAAATGAAGGAAAAAAAAAAAAGAACGTAACTAGTGATTTTTCACTATGCTTAACGAATCAAGTGGTGTATGTACTTATACTCTCTTCCCTCAGCGCAGTATGGACCAGGGCATAAAGGTGAAACAAAAGTTTTTCCCAACCAATGATCTAAATTATCATGTGACCTACGTTTGGACTCTCGGGTAGCTGCTGCCTTCACTGCTTCAGCCTTGCGTCTGTCAGATACTGCGGAGAGATGTTCAAGCCACATTTCAACATCTGACTCTGGCAAAAGTGTTTCCTTAGCGAGAGCAGCAATGCTTTGTTGGTCATTGACTGGCACTTGACGTTTTCTCTTGGCTTCCAAATACCTCCTCATGGTTACTGATGGTGGCTCTTTCATACGCTCATTTGTCCCATGCATCAAAACATGCCTGATGTTCTCTTCAGATATATTGCCCAGCACAAAATGACTAACAGTCGGAGCAATTGCCTCCCCAAGGTCTTGCTGGATCAGGAATAGAAAGAGGGAAGTATGTGAACCAAGTAAACCAAGCCACAATGTCTCAGGCTCACCCTTTTGACATACTGGATGACAAAACACACAAACATGCCATGACCGTGAGTAAAGTTCAGTTATTCTTTAGCCTTATTGATTGTTTCCAAGAAAAACTTGAACCTTCTTACCAATTTTCTAAAACGAATGCTACGCTTTCAGCACATATTAAAAGGAAGAAAATTTTAACTGCCGGAATGTCAGTTGAGGCTTGGACTTGCCTCTTGGTATTTAGCAACACAAAGCTAAAATAGTCTCAAGAGAAGACTGAAAAATTCAGGACTTAGCCGGGGTTTGAACCCGTGACTACGCGATACCGGTGCGACACTCTAACCAACTGAGCTATGAAGCCACTGACGTTGGGAGATGTCCTTTGTGGATTCTCATTTTCCCGTGAGGAATGAATCAATGAACGAAATGATACATGAAATGAGTCATATACTGAACTGCGGGTATGAAATCAAGTAAAGCTATGCGACGCTCTAACCAACTGAGCTATGAAGCCACTGACGTAGGGAGCTGGTCATTTGTGGGTTCTAATTTTTCAGTGAGGAATGAATCAATGAACGAAATGATATATGAAATTAATCATATACTGAACTGCGGGTACGAAATCAAGTAAAGTTATGATCCTCGCAGTTATAGACGTAATTGTGTTAATTGCGGGGAAACCCGCCACAGAAGTAAGCTTAGTTCCCAGTATTTGTGTTGATTCTTTTCTGTTCATTCGCTAACTTATTTCATCGTACTCGTATATCTTAACAATTATTATGTAATTGAGTATCATTGTAAATAAAGCATTAATTATACGGTTCATGGTTCCCACGTAAAGTCGGAGTACGTCGATACCCCAGTGGTCCAGTTTCTTTTTCAGAGTTTACATGCAATGGGCGACTGAAGGGGTGTTTACATGAAAAATCTCATACTGGCACGAGTTTCATGACGGTATTCTTGGTTTGCATCACCGCCATGTTGGATTACACAAACAATACAGCCCTCATTTCGACCTTTTGTTCGTCATCCAGCATTTGTACATTTCATCATTGTTATTTGTGTCTCTAGAGGTTGGTTGCACACCTATAAAGGGGTTTTGGTTTTTCACGTGATCCTGCTACGACTACTCACTCCGGTAAGAGTTCGTCCCTGCGCTCTCCTATCGCTCATACCAGTACAATTCTTATCACCTATTGCTCTCTCTTAATTTAGCTATATCATTCATTTCTATTTCTCTTCGACCCATAATGTAAACTACTTGGTTTACCAGTAATTGTGTAAGCGAATAACGTTTAATACGTTACGTTACGTTACTTAATTAAAATTAATGATGTATTTCGTCCTCCCTTGGTCCCTGCCACGGGGCATTCGTTAGCTTAAAGTATTCCCGCCCAAGGGAATTTGTAATCCCAGAAAAAAGTAGTTCAACACAGTGTTAGCCCGGAGGTGGGGGTGGTGCATGGGCGCAGTTAGAATACACTGATACATTAGCCAGTGTTCAAAACTTCAACAAAATCTTTTGTCGCGTGCCTCTTACTACCCGCCAACGCATGCTCCGAACGGAGTCACGCAACCTACTGCGTGACATTATCAGTTCTCCTGAAAGAACAAAGAAAGCAAACAAAACTCTAAAGAAAACCGGGCCTACTGACAAATAAGCAGTCAGACAGTTGAACTTATGATAATTTGGTGACTGAATTGATTCATGTTTGCAATTTAAATTTGGTTGAATTAATTGCAGAATTTTCAAACGGTTATGACTTAAGGATCAGCTGAATTAGTTAATTTCAAGAGGTATTCGCGCAACGCATGATGTAATCATTCCAGTAAATCATGCCGGAAGTATAGTTTAAATTTCTGGCTTACAACGCTTTACAGTGCTATAAAATGGATGACAACATAAGAAATGTGGATACACTCTACAAAGCTGCTCGAGACAATGTGGTTGACGTACTTTGCGATGTTCTGAAACAGATGAACGCTAGCGAGAGAAGCATAGCGTTGGAAGCGAAAACGGAAGATGGCAATCAAGTCGTGACTCCGCTGATCATTGCTGCACGCAATGGAAACCTGGATTCTGTGAAGAAGCTTCTGAGCTACCGAGCAGACATCGAAGCTCGGGGAACTTTGAAATTTGAAAACAAGGATAATCCAAATCCGATTGAGGGTTGTACACCTCTGTGGGCGGCTGCTGCAGCTGGACATCTTGATGTTGTGGCATTTTTGATCGACAGAAATGCTGAAATCGACGGCCGAACTTCCACGAAATCTACTCCTTTGAGAGCAGCCGCTTACAGCGGGTGGTTTGATATTGTGACATATTTGGTCGAGGAAGGCGCTGATATTAATGCGACTAATGAAATTGGGAGTACCCCTCTTATGATAACATGCTATAAAGAGCACATGAGTGTTGCTACCTATCTCATCGAACACGGTGCAAATGTAAATCTACAAGACAAGAACGGTGACACGGCTCTCCACTATGCTGTAGAGGCTGGGCACCTTGAGATCGTCAATAAGCTACTTGCTTTCGGAGCAGTACAGGTGCCAAACTGTAATCGATTAACACCACTTCTTTCAGCTAGTAATAACAGTAAAGCTGAATTGGTTGAGTATTTTTGCAGTAAAGCGGAATGCAAAACAGAACAGAGAATTGATGCCCTTGAGCTTCTAGGTGCCACTATGGCGGCGAATGAACAGCCCCAAAAAGCATATTTTTACATGAAAAGTGGCATGGATGAGAGATTTAAAGACCCATCCTGTCCCTTCCTCAAAACGGAAATGGAAACTGTTGGTGCTTACCAGAATAGAAAGGAGAGTAACACTCCTGATGAACTCTCCTTATTGGAG
Organism: Montipora capricornis; assembly: GCF_036669925.1. Taxonomy (NCBI): domain Eukaryota; kingdom Metazoa; phylum Cnidaria; class Anthozoa; order Scleractinia; family Acroporidae; genus Montipora; species Montipora capricornis. Next base: position 39,884,596 of record NC_090886.1, read on the forward strand.
GATGATAATCATGCCATACGCATGGAGGGCCTTTTAATCAGAGAAAGAATCCTTGGGAATGACAATGCAGAAATTATCTTTCCAATCAGATACTGTGGAGCCATTTACGCAGACTGTGGCAGCTATGATCTTTGCATTGGTTTGTGGCGACATGCCATGCAAATAACCAGACGCTGCAATAGGCCGATCACAGACACTATACCGGATTATCTTGTTGGTGTATTTGCGGAGATGCTGGTAAAAAACGTGGTCTTAAGGTCAGCGTTTATAAAAGAAGTGTTTGATGATCTGTGTTTTGAATATAAGAGATTGCAGGAACAGGAACTACGATCCAGAAACCTTCAAAAGGTATCTAAGGTTGACGAATTAGAAAAACTGCTTTATTATGCATTGAACCTTCTAATGCTGTATACCAAAGTGCAAGGACCGGAACAAGACAAAGCAGATATTCTTAAGTCAGTTAAACAATTCCTGCTCTTAAACCCTCGAAGCCGTGAGGGAAACACTCTTCTCCACTTGGCATCATGGTGTAAAACTCCAACAAAAGTGGATTTTCCAGCTGGAATTGAACATGTGTTCAAGACTCCATGCGTCAAGACGGTAAGACTGCTTTTAAACGCTGGGTGTAGTGTCAACGTTGTCAATAGAGAGGGGGACAGTGTTCTTCATTTAGCTGTGGCTTTTAAACCTAGTGCCAGCGATGTGCAGCTCTTAAGAGATGTATTAGAGACACTGTTAGATGGAGGAGCCCATGAGGATTTAGTAAACAAGGACAGGAAAACACCCATAGACATTGCCGAAACCGATGAATCGCGAAGAATTCTTTCGACAAGGAAAAGACTGGATTTAAAATGTATTGCCGCAAGAGCTGTGCAAAAATTTGGTCTATCTTATGTTGGTGTAGTTCCTGAGACTGTCAAAAAATTCATCAGTTTACACTGAACTTGTTAAAGCTTAGAGATGCTTCATACAGCAGTTTCTAGTGCCTTACAATTACTTTCATATATTTATCATTGATAACAATACTACATTATAAAACTTAGTCACATTGACAAACAAACATACTTGAAAAGGTTTATAAGAGCTTAGTACAGCCTTACTTGGAATATTGAAACCCTTTGTTGGACACCTGCGGCAAATTCCTAAAAGAGAAGCTCCAAATATTTCAATTTCGTGCTGCTAGAGTTCTAACTGGTGCCAGTTATGACATTCATGCTACTGATATAATTGAAACCCTCTCTTGGGATACACTAGATACGAGACGGCTTCGTGCCAAATCAACATTGATGTACAAAATGTTGAATGAGGACACCCCGCCCGTCCTCAGGAACTCTTTCGTAAGAAGGAATGTTGATCAGACTAACTACCATCTCTGCAATATTGTAGCGGATCTGACACTTCGTAAACCGAGGAGAGAGTTTCTAAAAAGCAGTTTTAAATATAGCGGCGCGATGCTGTGGAAGCAAACTCCAGTATAGTAGTTGGGGCTATCAGCACATTTTTAGCATTTTGTTCTAATAAAATTAACTGTTTTAATAACTTTTGTCAAATCTCAGCATTTTATACTGTTATTGATAACAAATCAGGTAACAAATATGGTGTTTATGGAAAGAAACAGGTTGTGTTTTAATTACAATTTTGCTATTCGGAACGAGCAGAGCTTATTCGGATAGAACTATTTTAATTAAATCACAACGGGTTTTTATTAAAGATGTTGTTATTTGATGATATCTGTAGATAAAAATGCAGTGTTTAGAAAATAGATATTCGTATCGAAAGCGTTTAGTTAAAAATAAAGCATGGAGTATATTAATAGGAAAAAGCTACGGGTTTTCGTATTAGATAGAATTATTAATAACAAATTAAAATGTTATATTAACTGTGGAATTAAAAATGAGGAGCATATTAGCAAGGAATATACAATGGGTTTAGTATTAGATAAAAAGTATATTGAAATAAAAATTCAAATAAAAATGGAGTGTGTTTAAATATTCACATAATCAATCAAATAGAACATGAAAGAATCACAAAGCGTGACATTATTTACAACTAAAATAAATGGTTTTTTCCCACAGTTTTTAAGAACTTAGAAATCCAAAAATTTATATTCTATATTTAATTCCGTATTTTATTTAAGCGAAGCAAAAAAATCTTTAACTCCAAAAGTGGGAACGAATATTGAAAACAGCTTTTGAATTGCAAAACCGAATCCATATTATGGCGAGCGAAGTGAACAGAAAAGAAATACCATAGCGTGGCATTATAAACAGGAAGTTGATGGAAGTCTGGGACGTTACCCGTGATTTTTAACCAATAAAAAGTTACAC
>NC_090886.1:39904422-39936922 GCF_036669925.1 Montipora capricornis
TCTAGCACAAAGTACATGCACACAGCAGAGGGAACAACTTTCCTCTTCCTTCTTCCAAGGGCAGTCACCTTGTGTATCTAGGATGTATAAATATTGTGTTCAAACAGAGTTTTCAAAAGTGCCTTGTTTGTGAAATACAGTTGCATCCCCACATCCTTTGTTTTTGATGTCCTGGCTCATACACCTGTAGTACGGCAGTTACCTTATTTGCCCAATTCAGTAACTGGCTTTTGGTCAATAGACCAGTTTCATAAATAGCGACCACCTCTACAGCTTTTTGTATTTTTAATATGTTAATTACACCAACTTCCCTCATTTTTAATATTCTTTTGAAAGTTGCTTGTCATAGCAAGACTAGAAAGGCTCGTTAGCTAAAACAGAAAAACATTTTATTTGGAAGGCATGAAATAGATCAATACAAATGTAGGTTGTCCACTTGACTATGGTACATCCGCAAGTTAGGTGCTGGCATCTTCATGGTCAGAGGCATTTTCATCTCGTTCCATAAGAAGGCAATCATAATAATCCATGCTTCCCACTCCCTTCTGTAGTGCCTTTATGGCCAGTTTCCATGCCATATTTATCAACTCCTAGGGAAAGAGACTATTTATTAATGTAGTACATTGCAATTCCGTGAGAGAAGTCTTGCCCTCAAAAATTATTGATTTTATGATGTACATACATAGAAGAGAACTCCCCACAAAGACTTCCATAAATTTTTGACTAGTCACAACTGGCTAGGAACGTTTATTTTTTTTCGGAGAAATCGTGAAACGTGATATGCTTATCAGCTGAACGGTGAAATTGACATTATACAGGTGATTTGGCAGAACAAGTTACTGCAAGTAAGGCAACCAAAATATATTTGAATGCATGGAGATTTTCTAATATGGCGTGTATTCATCACTGATTGTACGTTCTGAATGTTTGATTTCTTCTGATTCTTTTCTTCCTCGCTCATCAAATGTTCTTGATTTCCCTGAGGCACATCAGCGACACCTGTTTTTTACTAGCACTTTCAAATTGAGAAAATCGCATCGGAGCTCGAGTACTACCGGTTAACAGGCCTTGATAAACAACTCAGCTTGTCTGTTCGGCCTGCCGGAAACCGCAATCGCTGTGAAAAAAGAGTGTTGAACATATATTATCGCCTACCTTGTTTCATGCATGTTTTCGTCCCTGTTCCACATATGCAAGTCTCTGTGTAAGATAGATATTTTTCCTACAGTTTTCCACGGTCATCCCTGACGTTCAACTGCAGAACACTCGAGGCTATGTAGCATGACAAGTGAAGAATTCCATTGAGAAAAAGGCCTGGAAATTTTACAAATGGTTCACATTTTTGCCCAAAACAATTTCATCGAGTTTCCTTACGTTTTTCTCCTAAGGGGTCGGCGGAAACACTGCTTGTGCTTCGCCATTTTATTTCCACGATACATCGAACGATAAATATCTCATCTCGCGCGCGTCGTGTGAAGATTTCTATTGGTTGAAAATTGTGTGGTTGTCAATCAAGCTCACACATGCGCTTTATCGTGACACAGGCCCTTTAATATACTGTAAAAGTTTTCTTTTCTTGGCAAATCAGTTTCAGAAAACTTTCCAAATGAATCCATATAACCATAAGGATAAATTCCTTTTTGTTTCATAATCTGAAAATTATTTTTAAATTCTTCGTTTGTGTATTTAAATGCTTCGTCATGTAAATACTTACCAATTTTTCAAGACTTGACTTAAAAAATTGTAAGCTATCAATAAATGTTAAATGACTACCAAGCATGAAAACCATATATTTTTCCATATTGTTTGGAATAGCATTAATATTCATTTGACATTTTTCACCATTTTTGTTTTCGTAAGTGTGTTTTTTAGCTATTTCACCAATATTTTGCATTATAAAATGACTATCATAGCCTCTAAGATTATGAAATATAACTGGTATTTTGTCATTCAATCAAAAATTACTCGGGCCCGTAGGGGGACGAGTTATAAAAGACGTCAGATTTCACTGTTTTTTTTCCTGCGCAGCAAAACGCACAATAGAAAAACGTGGCGGTGTTTGATTGGGCAATGCACAATAGAAAGCACGTGGCGGTGTTTTGATTGGGTAATGCACAATAGAGGCTACGTGGCGCTGTTTACAATGGTTATTTAAAACAAAGCACGTAATCCAAGGTCGTGAAGAGCACTGTGATGCGTTGTTTGAGATTACTGAAGCTCGACGTTGCGTTGGCTTAATCGATTTCTTCTTGGGGCGCTCAAAACACATACAAAGAAAGGCATAGGCTTTTCGCGGTAGACCCACACTAAAAGATGTCAAGCGTCAGCTTCGAAACGGCCGGGTCGTTCCGCGAATTGAATGAAACAAGAATGTACTCGAATGTAACTGAAATGGACGCAACTTTTAAAAGTGATACAAGTCAAAATACTAATTCTTTAATGAGCAGCGGGTACCTCATTGAGAACTACTTTGAAGATGACAACGACAAAGAAAATAACTGCACAAACAAATGGACGCCATATTGGAATCTTCTGAAGACAAAGTAAAAACATTGGCACAGCAACAAATGGCCTCACGCTTGTACCATTTTCACCGCGGACAAACATCCTCCCGCTCAGTGTACCATTGACTACGGAGATAAGTTTTTTGTCTATTGATTTTTTTTTATTGTTAATGGGGACATAGTTTTTGAGTGAATCTAGCTGTTGTTAAGCCTTTAAGCCCCGTGGGGTTCCCCATTGACGAGTAAAATCGTCTGGCGTTAGACAGAGTAAAATCTATAAGTGGCACCATTGGGAGTGAAAGGGTTAAACAGTTTGTTTCTTGTAGTGGTCTAGCTTATATCCTTTGTTCAACTAGCCATATTAGCGATCGCGTTCACTGCCATCTTGTCTATATAGTTCTGTTCTGGTTTTACAAGATTTGATGTCATCAGTGGACACTGAGATCAGCTCTTTAGAAAATAATTGTGATGTAGTTTGAAAGGCTGTACAGTTATTTGATTCTTAATGATAATAAAGACTTGATTCCAAAGGAGAAATACAGGTCTCGATAAGTTAAAGTGTGTTTACTTTAGTTGTGATTTGCGTGTGCATTGACATAGACGTGCCCGAGAACCGAGTAGAATTACAGAGAAAAGGCTGAGACGTCTATTTTATAACAGCAGAAAAAGGAGGAAACTTGCTGAAACGTATTTGGTTAACAATGTACCGAGGTCATCCACATTTCATCGTATTACTAGCCAAGGAGATCACTTGCTCGTAAACACAACTATACAAGCTACCTCAGGTATGCGTTTAAATCTAACCACGTGGTATGTAACACTTTTCCAAAAGCGTGGATGAACAGGTAAATGCAAAATGATGTTTGAAACACGATTTGTACGATTTGTAAAAGAATGTTGTTTTGTTTTCTCTCAGAAACGGAACGTATGTATGTAACTATTTGCACACTGAGATAGAGTGACCAATCAAAACAGAGTTTGTAATTGGAAATCTAAAACAAACTTGTGAACACGTAAACCTGAAATATTGCAAATCATTATGCTGACAAACCCAAAAGCGAAGGAAATGGATCATGCATAGGACGTTTTGGATATCTGAATGATTTTGGGTTACATTAAAACGATATATTGTTTAAAATTCCCAAGTTATCCCTTTACGTGTTAATTAGTTATGCAAACAAGTCTTAGTAATAAATTAGATTAACGAGGAACCAGTGAATTGCCATGGTTCGTATGTAACACGTGTAATCATGAGAAGATTCACGGAAAACGGAATTTGAAATGTTATGCAGGGGTAAGCATTTGAAGTCAAAATAGGTATTTGTAGACTTTATGCTTCGGTGTATTGTGCACATAAACAAGTAATGATGACAGCAGTTTCTTTTGCCATTATTTTCATGGCTAAAATTGAAACAGAAATTCTAAGCAAAGTCGTCTCAAAATCTACAGTTTCGAAACGCTACATTGATGATGTCTTTTCCCTGTGGGACACAAGTAAACCGGACATAGAGACCTTCATCGAACAACCAAATTTACATCACCCTACGATTAAATTCACGGCAGAAATATCTGACACTGAAACTGTTTCTAGACACAATGGTATACAAAGGCACGAGATTCAAGGATCGATCAATCGTTGATGTAAAAACACATTTTAAACCAACGGAGACCTTCCAATATGCGCATTTCACCTCTTGTCACCCGCCAAACGTGAAAAACGGATTCGTCAAAGGTGAGGCCTTACGAATCCTTAGAACAAACTCCTCAAAGGACACTTTCGAGGAAGACATTTCGAAATGTAAAAGACATTTTAAGCACAGAGGTTACCCACGCAATATGGTAGAAAAACTACTATCAGAAATCAAATTCACAAGGAGGGGCTCAGTGCTTAAAGGAAATAACAAAACACGAAAAATATATTTTACCTTTTGTGACACAATACCAGCCATCAGTGTCAAAGTTAAAAGAAGCTTTACTCACAAATTAAAATGGCATTTAATTCAAAATCAACCCCTACTTCGCCAAATTTTTAAAGAACAACTTATCATTTCGTACAAAAAAGGAAAATCCTTAAAAGATCTGCTTGTGAGAGCAAAACTATAAAAGGTTCTATACATGTTTTCACACAGGAAGCCTGAATCAGTGTGGCCTGTCACTCCTTGTGTTTCTTATCAACGAGCCCGCAATGATGTAAACTGCAAAAGTCGCGAAAAAAAGTCGCGAAAACGGAAAATAAGAGTGTAAATTTGGATGACACTTACTGGGCTCCATAGTTTCCTACAAAACACACCAACACACCACTAATCATAACAACTTTATTTAAGTGACAATGGATTTAGCACAAGAACACTAATTGGGGACACTAACAGATCTAGAATTAACTCAAATCAAATCAAATCAAATCAAATAGTCGTTTTTTGTGGAGAGGGGAAAACCGGAGTACCCAGAGAAAAACCTCTCGGAGAAGAGTAAAGAACCAACAAACTCAGCTTTCTGATGTTCTGATACGTAGCCTTACTCATATTTGCAAGCAATAGCGGAGCTCCGCGCGCGCCGAATGCGCGCGCGCGCGGAGCATCATACCTAAGAAAATATGGTAACCCGTCGATGTGAGAAAATTTGGTTTTATAGCTATGACGTCATCACCGTCCGTACCTCCGTACGCCCGCCCCTTCATGTATACCAATGTGACCAGTACACGTAACCATATCACGGGCTAATTAAAGTTTAGAGCTCATCCAGGAGGCTAATCTCGTACCCAGATCTCCCAGGGTCATACGGAAGGGAGATCTGGTAAAGTTCGATTTCGAGCATGCTCAGTGCCAGCAAGGCCCGAAATACGGGCTTTTCTATCACTGCGCATGTTCGTGCTCTCTGTTGTGATTTTGAGTGATTTTGCGGAATAAACATGGATTTCGAGAGTATTCGTGAAGAGATTCTTTTGGGTAGAGGACAAGGAAACCTTAAACTTAAGCCGAAACAGAAAGGAGCGCTACAGGCGATAGTTTTTGAACGGTCGAGATTTTTTAATTGTCGGAGGAACTGCAGAATCAATGAAACGAGCGCTTAGCCGTAATCAGTAAACGAGTGCTATTTTCTTCACACTACCTCGTGCAAAGTGTAGCTGGCCACACCGTAAATTGAAAGCCAAAATGTTAAAGACGGTTTAGGCCTCATCACTGAAAAAAACGCTCAGGATTCACACAATCTCGTGAAAAGTGTAGTTAACCAAACCGTTAATTGAAAGAGTAAATGTTAAAGAGTGCTTAGACCTAATCACTGCAACGAGCGCTATTTTCTTGACATGATCTCGTGAAAAATGTAGTTAATCTAGCCGTAAAATTCACAATTGATCACTACTTAATTCGCGAGTCACGCTTTAGGAACGAGAAATACTGTTTTGAATAAATTTCATACTTCAACTTGAATTTATTAGTTTCTGCGTACCGCGTAGCCAGCTACGCAGAACTTTATTCGAGTGGCAGGGTTACGTGGGGCTTTCGTAAGTGTAAGGAGAAAAATCACCAGCTTGTGTTTTCAGAAGTTTGTTTAGAGCACGTAAAGGTAATTTGTTGGAGATTTTTAATTTGTTTGAAGTTTGTCCTTTCTAGCCAATTCTGGTTCTAAGCCAAGCTGGCGTGTTTCAATGAAATACATCAAAATGTAAATAATCTCGTTTTCAGAGATAAAGTGGAATAAATAAAATACGATCTGTCACATCACGAGCTATAGTACGTCTGTGATTTCTAATTTTAGCATGATTCCTCTTCGCTGACTTTGGACAGTCGACTCTGAAAAGGCTTCTTTCCTTTTCCGTTCGCTTGCTGAGGATTTGCTTGTTTTCTTTTCAAACTCTTGCGATTCAAGAAAAATTAATTGCCTAACTGGTGAATTCAACCTTAGATTTCGCTGGAAAAACCGATATCACACTCATCCCTTGGTGATTCTTGCGATCAGTCGGTTTTTCAGGTGAAATTAACCGTGGAATTCACTAGTTAGGCAGCGAAGAAAATGTTACATAATTAAGCAATATCCAGGAAAACCAAAAGGCGGACAGTTCCAAAGCCTTTTATTTTCAGTAATCCTACAGTCAGTAAGAATAAACAAGCCGGGAGCTCCGCTTTTAGGCTTGGCTAAATCTATATATTACTTCGAATAAATCAACACAACTTCACTTACCTTTAAGGACGGTGCCTACTATTGTTATTTCGCATACGTTCTGCGCATCTCCAGATTCTCGGATTTCCTATCGGTGATGCTTACTAATGCCGAGATATGTTTGCGCGGTTTAAAACTATGCAGAGAAAGTAGATCTTTGTAAGTACTCTTGGTTTCCAAAAAGACAAATGGGGTAAGAATGCATCTTTAGAGATAATTGAGCTTCAATTTGAGAAAGAACGCCATACATTGCTTTGCATTGTAGAGCTTTTGACAAATATTTTTTTATGAATTATCTTTGAAAAATGCGTGGTTAACCCCAATTTTCTTTTTGGATTTCAATAACACTTGTTAAAATCTACCTTCCTAGCATAATCATAAATCGGGGCAAAAAAACCTTTGAATTAGTAGGCACCGTCCTTAAGAAAACAGCGAAGAAGACAGGCCGAGCAACCAACACGCTGCAAAGCACGTCGAAATACGGAGATCTTTTATCGCTTTGGTTTGCGCATGTGGACATTGCAATTCGAACGCCATGTCGAGGCATGACAGATTCACAATGACATCAGATCGAGGTGGTGTGCCTGTCGGCCAGTCAATCCATGATGGCGTCCAAACCCGGCATCATACCCATGAAACATATTCGGGACATATTCGTAAAGCGACCCGAATAAAATGCGTCTTCCTTCGTCGGAATGCAAAAACACCGTGACGTTCCCGGGTGTAGTATTGTCCACTAAAGCATAGATTTCTGCCTTGGTCAATTCCGATCAAATCGGCTTTTGTCGGCCATTTTTTCTCAGAGCTGCAAAAATGTTCGCTCTATTACTGACGCGTTCCTTGAACATATTAGGTACATCAAGTGTATGAACTGATAGCCTGTATCCGGCGAGCTAATGAAATTCCTGGAAATCTGATATCCGTAGTTCGGTTTTAGTTAAGGACAATATAGGCCACTTTGGAAAATACCATAATAATCTTTGTTTGTCCCCCCAAATTTTGCATAAGCATTGTTTCCAGTTTTTTTTGGGACTTTCTTGGTCCCAAGAGAAAACAAAAACAATGCTTATTCAAAATTTGAGGAGACAAACAAAGAGTATTATGGTATTTTCCGAAGTGGCCTATTCCATCCGTCGAACCCAGAGTTCTCGGGGCCGGCCGGAAAGCTGAGGCTAGATGACTCTGGGAACAATATTACCAGCCTTTTTTTTTTCTTCGCCAGTTGTTAAATATCACTCACTCGAGGGAAGCTGAAGTTCTTTTGAAGACAAGATGCACAGGTGTTGGTTGAAGAAGTCGCTCTGCAATCAATAGCTGCTTTATGAACCATCAAATGCTGACTTACCCATAGTTAATAGATGTAGGCTGGTTATGAAACTCGACAAGTTTCTTTGTTTCACGTTTTTGCTCGCTTTTTTGGCCTTGACCCTGCACAAAACCCGACAAAAACACGCTTTTTTCGGCAGGACAACCAATCAAAAGCTTCGACTAATTTTTCGAAATTAACTTGCGAACCAAAGACAAACGATTGTGCAGGGTTACGGTTGATTCAACATCTAATTGCGACAGCATTGTTCCTGCTTTTGAAATTCCCAGGGTTTCATAACCAGTCCCTTCGACTTACCTTAATACCAATTAGGAAATTAACGCTTCATGAAATTAACACGAATTTAAAAGTTCGCGTTAATTTAAGTCCAGTTAACTTGTGTTAACGTTAATTTCCGCGCTGTTAATTAAGTCGAGCGTTAATTTCCGCCACCGTTATTACCATTTTAATTCCAATTCACGCACTTTAAATCGGTTACTGAACTTAAACTACATTTCCTTCGTGTTTTCAGCAAATTCTTTGTCTTTTTTATGAGGTGGGGGGGGAGGAGGATTGGGGGTGTAGCAGACGCGTTAATTTCCAATATTTTGAAACTCTACCCCCTCTTTCGCGTTAATGGTGGTGGTGGGGCTTAGAGGACACAAACAAAAGAAATGAATAAACATGTTCATCCAGTTTCCTTTGTTTGTGTCCTCTAGGCATCGCTGCCAAGATGAATTTTAACATATCGAAATTGATCTATTAAAGTCGCGTTAATTCAAATACGTTAATAAACACGAACGTTAATTTCCTATAATGAAGTAATTTCGTGGATCGCGGTATAACACATCAGGAGGATTTCCTTCAATAAGGTAATCAATATCCGTAGCAAGACCATTCTTGCAATTTCGCGATTTAGGAATCAAAAACGGAACAAACGAGATTAACATGACACGAGGCAAAAACGTGTATAAGTTTTAAAGTCAAGAATTTGTTAATTTCTTCTTTGTCGATGCACTATGAATGAATCATAACGGGAATAAAACATCACCCATAAGCGAGTGATTACACGCCCATTTTTCCCGCTACACGCGAGTTGCCGCTCGTGCGCGCGTGACATGATCTCTTGATTTGTCGAATGATTTTGATGGTTTACTTTTCTTATTCACAGGGATGAAAAAGCCTGACGGTTGCTTATACTTAACGAAAAACGATGGCAAACTTCTTGTTCAGTAATAAAAGGAAAGACGAGGACGAAGGCGACGTGCTTCAAAATACAAACAGGAGAACGCAATTCTGTCGCAATGAAGGGTTTAGTTTCTAGTGACGCTGCGTCGGTGGGGAGTTAAGCACGAAAATTTGGTTTTACTAAACGAGCTTACAAAGGTTAATTAATCACCGTAAGAAAGATCTGTGAGTTGACGTTTCGTGCTTCAAAACGAACTGATTCGAATGCTCTGATATCGTAAGCAACTGCTTATGTTACCATGATAAGTGGTGATAGAGCAGTTTTCAAATGACTGTCGAAAGTAATTACGCGATTGCAATTGCTACGCTTAGTGATTGGTTTAAAAATCTCGCGCCAGTTTATCAACCAATGAGAAGGAAAACCAAAACCAATCGCGACTTGCACGCACGATTTGTCCCTCGCTTTGAGCAAGCACAAGCGCGAGCACAAGCGCAGGCCTAATTAGCTCATTCTAGTGAAAACGAACATCGACATAAGCATCAAAATCAACCACCGCATCCGCCACTTTGTTCAAATGCTCAGACGCGGAGAATCTGGAACGAGTGTTTTCATTGGCCAGAAGTAGCAAGTTTCCTGGTGCTTCTGCTGCATTTCGTTTTCACATGACGCAAGCATAAGCGCAACCACAAGGAAAAGGAAACATTTTGATCCTTGTGCCTACAGTACTAGTGTAGCCCAGTGGTTAGGGCGCTTGCCTTGAGATCCGGAGATCCCGGGGTCAAGACCCGCTCTGACCACTCGTTGAATTTGATACTGGTAGTCCCTGGTTCAACTTCCCAGCTGCACTTGTAAATAACCAACTGGTTTGCCTCCAGCCAGTTGGGATTCTTAACAGTTGTTGTTGTTGCGTTCTGTTGTTTCGTTGATTGTTTCATTGGTCCTGAAAAGCCCCTATGGGAAGCGGTCAATTAAGTATGTATGTATGTATGAACGCTTGTGCTTATGCTTGCGTCAATCCCGTTTTCCCGATGAAATAATCGCTCTTGTGCTTGCAATTATGCTTGCGTCGCTAGTGAAAACCAGGCTTAATATCTCTCAAATAGTACGCGCACTGCGATTGGCTTCATTAACGGGCCATATTCTACAGAACGGCCAATCTCGACCCCAGAGATCTTCTCTTGACTGAAGGAGAGAAGAGCTCTGGGGAACCCTAAAACAAAGCGTCTTCTCATTGGTTTTCGCGAAGAACAATCAAAAGCGTCTCTAATTGGTGCATTCATTTTAGCACGAGGAGTGAGCAGGCGCAGTAAGGTTCAAATAGCTAATTTTTGGCCATAAGAACCTTACGGCGCATGTTCTCCTACACAGAGTTTCTCAGAGCCTTGAGTCGATCCGGGGCTCTGGTGACGAGAATGTAGAACGGCCCGCTGTACGGCCCACAAAACTTGAAACTTTCATAAAACATTCTCTTGCTAGTTTTTCCTGCCGATTTTGTTCTATAAACTTGTAAAACTGTTTGAATCATGCTAGAAACTTTTTCAAAAGCTAAGATGATTTACTAAATTTTCGGATTTTGACGCGATGTTTGTGGCGTTGAAGCTTTCATTTGATTTCAACTATAGTTCCTTTCCCGCATGCGTGTTTACCGTTGATTTATAGCCCGAACTTATAGTACGGACCTCGAACTCGCTTAAGATGTATTAATCTCGTACTCAGACTTCCCACGGTCAGAGAGACAGAATGAGATCTGGGTACGAGATTGAAGAGGTAAGTAATACAAGCAGTATTGGTATTTTTCGTTGTACTAACACGAATGATGAGAAGCAAACTTCAGATTGAAGGCAAACAAGAGAATATGAGGTGAGAGAGCGAATCCCTGCGCTCCATGACAATTATTTGAAATCTATTTTTAGATCACAACCGCACTGGGAAGGTTATTTTCATCTGTTGTTACCATGGCCACGCGGTCCACTTTCACACCAACTGACCAATAAGGTGTCGTCGTCCTACCCCATATTCTCTTTACGCAGATGAATAAAAAACGGCCAACGAGTTGGTTTTTGTGGATATAAGCGTTTCCAAACAAAATATAGTGTCTTTTTTAGATAGCTTTCCTGTTGCTATGGTGACCCATTTCGCCACAATGATGAGTTCCTTTGGTGTCTCATGCGCTGGGTACCACAACATTGCCGTTATGTTAACAAGTGTTCCAAAGTCATTCCTTGAAATAAGACACTCTCTTGCAATTACCGAAACTGGCTTGAGCCACTTAAATTAAAGAAACTCGTACTGTTCGATGCCAATTTTTTTCCACTCTCTTTGATCCATATACAGTCAGGAGATTTCTGGGTGCATTTAACGATTACACACAGAAGAATCCAGATCTTGTAGCTTGTGGGGACTGTGTATGTAAAGAAAGCCAACTAAGTGAAGTAGGCTACAAATTGCCTATGATGGGATTGATCACCACCAAAACCAAGTCAAGTTGATTCTCAGAGCGGGATCTGGGGCCTGTTTCTCGAAAGTACCGAAAAGCCATTTGTGAAACTGCCAACCGCTCGTTTTGGAAAGTCAACCTTTTAACATGTTTTAAAGGTAATAAAAAGAAAAATGACTGAAGTTTGATGACTTAAATCCTCTCCGTTCTTGAGATACAAAGGAAATTGTGACACCCGAAAATGGCCCGTAAAGTTTCGGGACTTTCGAAAAACGGGCCTCTGACCCGAAGCAGCCGGAAGCATGACAATCAAAAAAAAAATCCACTACCTTAATGGAGCCTCAATAGCTTTACCACGTCGCCTAGTTTAAAGGGAACCTCCAAGCGCCCTAACCACTGGACCACACATGGAAACCAAGAGATATCTTCATAATGTCTTGGTTTCCATGTGTGGTCCAGCGGTTAGGGCGCTTCTCAGATGTACTTGTAAATAGCCAACTGGTCTGCCTCCTGCCAGTTGGGATTCCTAACAGTTGTTGTTGAATGTTCTGTTCTGTCGTGATTGTGTTTCATTGGCCCTGGTAGTCAAATTAAGTATGTATGTATGTATGCATGCATGCATACATGCATGGACGATTCTTCCAAAAAATTCCACATCAGCTGGCATAATAGGTCATCGACCACAAAGGTCGCTAGGCGATCGTGAGTGCCTAAATTTTCAAGCAAAGAATTGCTCTCTTCTTCGCCTGGATTATTTCACTCGGTAACGCATTTTTTTTCGTTACAGATCTTCTAATAACTAGACATGGAACATTTTAGGGGACGTTTGTTAAAACAGTGGAGGTTTCCTTTAAAACTGTTCTGGCTTTCTTAGTATACTCACTTGTCTATATCAAAACACAACAGCTGCGTTTTCCGTCCGAGTTAGTTGCATCTTTCTTGTTACTTTGTGATGTCTCTTTACCGTTTGATTCCTCACCAGTAGAGCTCGCCCCTTCCAGAATGATAACACCTGGATCAAGAACCTTATGGCGAGGGGACCGCTGGCGTTCAGCAATTAGATTCCTTTCTATCGGATCCTCCGCCGTAAGTGTGCTTCGCAGCGAAGAAAGAAGCAAGTTCGCCTCCGGCGAGGATCCCAGTAGGTTTTCCCGCTCAATCATTAAATCTATGATAACGAAAAATATTTCATCGACATTCTCTCGGGACTTCGCGCTAGCCTCGATGTAGAACAAAGTTGCGTTGGAAGCAAAATGTGCGACTTTCATTGAATCAACCCACCTCTTCAACTCGTCATTTTTGTTTCCAACGAGTACAATTGGTAATCCCTCATTGCATTTCTCCTTCACAGCTTCTAGCCACTTTGACACCTCTAAGAAAGATACTTGGGAAGTGAGATCAAAGTCAATAACCGCGCCCTGGACGCGGCGGAATATCTGCGGAACGAAGTTGGCCGTAGGGCTGAACTTGTGGTCGCCAACATCTACAAGGTGAAGATGGACAGACTTATTTCGGAAACGTAGCCGCTGAAAGTGTTCCTCGGAAACGATGGTGCTTGGGACTGGTACATCAAGGAACGGACTATCGGGGTCTAGGAAACGAGAAAGAAGCGAAGTCTTTCTAACGCCGGACTCACCCAAAACCAAAAGCTTGAATTTGTGGTCAGACTGAATATGCGACGTGAGCCCGATCTTTTTCAACAGCAGGGTAACCAGAGATTTTCCCTTCAGTAGGCTTAGATAATTTTAGCAGGGCTTTTACAAGGTCTGCCGCAGTTGGTCTTTGATCGGGTATATTTTCAAGGCACTTGCAAACAAGGCTGTGGAGAGGATGGTCAGGACCCATTTCTTCAAGATCCTCGCTCCGTCGAATGTATTCTGGAACAATTTTGCTGTCTAAAACAAATCAACGAAAATTGTTAAAGTTTCGTTGCCATTATGTTTCAGGGTTTGAGTGGAGAGCTTCCTTTGCCCTACAGGCAGCTTGCAGTGAAAAAAGGGTAACCTGCGCCAGGGAGGACATGAATTCGAAATCCAGATCAACTTTTTGATGTCTCTGGCAATGACTACACCGGCGGTGAAGTCTTTTTGCACACACAACCTTCATTAAAAGGAGTTGGTCAGTTTGGCTGCCATCCAGGTAAAACGTACCTCTAATCTCCTTTCCTTTCTTCTTGTAGAGACCTGTAGAAGATGTACCTTACTCTGATACTGTGACAGAGCCGTTATCAAACACGGTTCCTTTTACGATGAAACCTCAACTATTACCAGACTTAACAAAGTGACAGAAGATTGGGTGGTTAAACAAATGTAAATGAGAGCATCATTTGTCTTTAAACTAAGGTCATTTTCCGATTATCTGCATTTAAAACAGCCGTGACTCTTCTCTGAACTCACAGAAACTTGAATAGGTGCTTGGTAGTTCTAACGTGTAGCTACATGTGTGAGCAACTGGCCGTCTTTGAAAACCCTCATTGTTTGTGAAAGAAATTGTCAGCGTATCAGTAACAAGAACATCTGATGCTGTAGTAAATCTCAAAAAAGTGGCAAGTTTGGACTCGTCAAGACCTCTTATAAATCTCTTTAAGTGGGCTAAGGTCTCCCCCTCCGCTGTAAGGGGTGTTGCTTTAAGGAGGGAAATAACTTTGACATTGGTTGGCAGTATAGAGGAATACGGTTCATGCAAAGAACACATATCAGGAAAATATAACTTAAGGAGGGAAACAATAGGCCCCCAGCAATCAGCTGCATATTGAAGTTTCTGAATTATTTCGTTGTGGGCAAGTTCTCCGATTATTTCCACTAGGTTTTCTTGTGTAACTCTTCGTTTACAATCAAAAGCTGACAAAAAGTCAAGTAATTCTGCATCGTCCCTGAATGCTATCAGACAAACAGCCCTCTATTACACTAGCCTCAGATTTAGAGACAGTGCTTGAAGGAGTCTTGCAACATCATGGAGGTTACACTCCCTCCCCAAAAAGGCAACCAGTGAAAAAAGCTTTGCTTATCTTAAGGGGAAAATATTGGTAATCAGTATATCCCTTAACAAGTATCCTTCCAACTGCCTCCCACTTTTTTCTGTCGAAATCATGCCTGATGTAGGGAACCCTCTAACACTCTCCCAACATGTGTGACTCATAACAATCTTTTCAAAACAAAGAAAATTTTTCCCTTAGCACCCCATTGCCCTGTCCAGCCTCTTCAATACCATGCTGATTTATAATGATGGCATTTAAATTAAATTTCAATATTGAAAGATCTAGAAAGATCTCAATCATATCTTTTCTAATGAGGGACCTGTGTACTCTTATTATTTTCGTTGGCACTTCATCACTGCATGTTGGAGAAGTTGCTACGACATTACTAATAACTACATCACAATTATTGTGAGTGGACTGATCACTCCATAGGTCAATCAATAAATGGAGGCACTTCTACAGGCAATTCTATAGGCACCGACAACAGTGGATCTGCCTGATCTAGAGGCTGAGGCTGACTAATTGGCTGCTGAAGGGGTGAAGACATTGTTACCACAGGGTTGCTTGAGAGGTCATCAGAAAGTTGACTAAAGGTTGGACACGTCAGTTGCTCATCCTCTTCATCTTTATCCTCATCTTCAAGGGGATCGATACATCTGGGCCCGGTTGTTCAAAAGCCGATTAACGCTAACCCCAGATTAAAATTTAACCTAGGAGTTTATTTTTCTTCTCCCAAATGCTGATCAATGCTGATATTCGGGAAAAATTTACATTAGAAGAAGTCAATCTTGAAAAACAAGAATAACCAAACTGAACTTTCACCAAAAACGAAAGTTTACACTAATCTTGGATTAAATTAATCGTCTTTCGAACAACTGCCCCTGATGTATACACTCCATTGCCCTGAGAGCTTTATTATCCTTTCACCATCCATCCTTATCCCCTTTGCCAGTTTTGGAATCACCAAGGTTTAGTCCGGGGCCATGTGTCGGAAAAATCATTCTCGTGGGCATTTTATGAACATTTTAGTTTCTTTACGGAAACTTATAGTGTAAATGGTATTGAATCGACAAAACGTTGTCTGCAATTTTTTGAAAGCTATGTATGCCTGTTTTATGCAAATTAGATATGACGTCATTTTACAGCTGAGGACTGACAAGAAAATATCTTTAGTATGATTCGAAACTTGTTGAATTGAATAAAATGCATTTAAAATTGCAGTGAAATTACATTTTGACTGTTTCAAAGACTAAACGAATAGAACGGATGTTAAAAGGATAATAACACGAGGTTTTAATTTAGCAACACTTGTTCTTTACTTGGTCAATAGCTTTACTCCAGTTATTTACTACATATCTTAAATGAATCCCCATTGAATTTAAGAGTCTAATTCTGGACTTTTAAAGTTTTCTTTTAATTCTTTGGTCGATTCTTCGACTCCAGGTAATAAATAATTATACTCCTGTCTGAATCTAGTAAGACAAAGCATGCGTTTTGATGGTCTTCCTGTGCTTTACAACTCAACACCTTATTTGGTTATGCAGGTTATTCTTCCTTTCTTGTTTGGTATTACTGTGCGAAAGCATATTTACCTGACGATTACTACTGTGTACACGAATTATCTGTGAATCAATGCATTGTTATTATGACAATGCATTGACTGCTTTATGACTGCTCAAAGATAATTCGCAGAGAAATCCAGGAGGCAAATACTTGGCACTTCGAAGGTACGCTCGACATAGATGCGCAAGATATTGTCCCTACCAAGCTCTTTACATTACTAAAGTGGATACTTTCGGGCGTGGTTTCTGAACTGAAAACTTTTGTGTAAACAAAAATGAGATCCCTTTCTGTGTAATTGGACCGGACCACGCTATAGAACACGTCAACAAGTTGATGAAGATTCGGGGAGGGCTGAAAGGTCTAACACAGCAACCAGCAGCCATGGCAAGATGGTTCCTTGTGGCGCCAGAACTAAGTCGACTTCGACGCAAGCTGAGCACACGGTGGGGGTACAAAGAGCTTCATCACCGCATCATCACGATTTAAGCGATGTGATAACAAAACGCTATGATGAAAATGTACAGAAGATGAAGGATGTCCTCAAAGTGAGTGACCCTTTCGCGACAGAGGAACGTCATCTGGTGAACATCATCACGAAAGCAGTAATGCCAGATGACATCAAGGAGGGAGTCCTAACACGAGATAAGATCGGCCAAGCGAATTGTTTGAGACATTTGCTCAAGAGAGAATCGTCGAGGCCAAGTTAAGTGTTTGGAGCCCCATGAAAAAGGCAAATCTGAAGTCATGGAAGTCTGCTTGGCAAAAAAACAAAAACAAGACAACTTGTGGCGTCGCACCCTTAAAGGATGATAGAGCTCTCTTCGCACGCTTCTTAGTCGTCATTCTCTCAAGGCCTGATCTTGACATAAAGGAAACCATCAGTACCTTTGAGTTAGCCGAGTATCCAAGGGCACTCTTCTTCTCTAATGGCAGTTTGCGACACTGCGCTGCCAAGAGCAAGCTGATGAACATCCTAGAAAGCCTTTTACCGGCCCAACAGCAACCACAAACGTCTAGAGTACAACCTCACTCTGCAGATCCCTCCAGTAGGCAAGTGGTCATTATTGATGCCATGGCCGTCGTTCAGGCAATGGGAAAGCCACCGTGGATAAGAAATGGGCGTGACCTAGCAAGCCATTTCACAGAGGTCATTGATTCTAAGT
The DNA here is from genome assembly GCF_036669925.1 of Montipora capricornis. Classification (NCBI taxonomy): domain Eukaryota; kingdom Metazoa; phylum Cnidaria; class Anthozoa; order Scleractinia; family Acroporidae; genus Montipora; species Montipora capricornis. The sequence goes on from NC_090886.1 coordinate 39,921,720, forward strand.
CTGAATGTGCCACCGAGGTGCATGTTGTATTTGACCGCTACGATATCCCAAACTCCTTAAAAGAAGGAAAGCGCCAGAAACGAACGGGCACAAGCAGAGCAGTGGTATACAAGATTACTGTGGATGCTGTTATAGACAAGATCACGATGAAGGATCTTTTGAGCTGCAGCCAGAATAAGGAGACATTGGCTATCTTCCTTGCAGCACAACTTATCGAGTGCAAGAAAGACTCGCAGACGACGTATGTAGTAACCTCTAAAGGTGACTGTATGGCTTCTAATAGCCTACCGATTCAGCATTTAAGGAGTGAACAGGAGGAAGCAGACACTCGTATGCTCCTACATGCTCTAGACGCCACACAGAGAGGAGCAACGTCCATAACCATTCAGAGTCCAGATACAGACGTACTCGTTCTGACGCTCTGGATTTACAAGAGACTTTGTCCAGACACTACAGTCATTGTTGGAACAGGAGGAAAACGAAGAAGTATTCCACTAGGCCCACTCTACGAGGCGGTAGGAGAAGAACTTGTGAAGGCTTTACCTGGCTTTCACGCTTTTTCAGGATGTGATCAGACAGGCACTATCAGTGGAAAAAGCAAAGTGTCTTGTTGGAATACACTAAAGAAAGCCGAACGATCAGTACTCGATGCTTTTTCCAGCCTGGGAACCACCGACACCATCCCAGATGATATATACATGACGCTAGAGCGCTTTGTCTGCCAGTTGTACATCCCATCGACACAGCTAAGAACCATATGAGAGGTCCGATGGTTGTTCTTTAGCAAGAAACAACACGTAGATGAACAGCTGCCCCCTACTAAAGCGGCTCTACACCAGATGACAAGACGTGCTAATCTCGTTGCATTGGTTTGGAAGTCTTGCGACAACCCAAATCCCAGCATTCCTAGCCCGATATTACACGGATGGCAACAAGATGGGGATACACTGCATCCGGTTCCAACCACACTCCCACCTGCACCTAAGGCCGTACTGCAGTTGATTAAGTGTGGATGCAAAGGAATCTGCATCACAATGAGCTGTACGTGCAGGAAGCACAACCTAAAATGCACTGATATGTGTGGTTCATGCGAAGTGAAATGTACGAACAGGAGCGGTAACGCTGATACAGTTGAGCATATAACAGGGGATATTAGTGACGACGAGGACCTTCATATATAGGCCCATCTGCTAGGTTGGAACTCAGACCATGATAATTAAGTTCTATTGGACAAGGAAATGCTTTGCTTAATGCTAAATCATTTATGCTTTGTAATTAAGCATTCCTTAACGGAACATTAACATTTGTACAGCAATGACACTCGACTTTTGTCATAATTCTAAAACTGTGGAAAAGGGATTGCAGAGGCTTTACATGATAGAACAGACTTAAAAGCGAACGCATGCACAGTTTTGTGCATTATGGGAGCATTTTGGGACATATATAACAAATCCCGACTCGAGTACCCGGTGTTTTGCGGGTCAAAAATCTAATTTGCATAAATTAATCTTAAATGACTTTGAAAAAATTGCAGACAACTTTTTTACGATTCAACACCTCTTAAAGTATAGATTTCTTCAAAGAAACTAAAATGTTCATGAAATGCCCACGGGATTACACATGGCCCCGGACTAGTTCCATAGCATGCCTATATAAAGGAAAGGAAAACGAAACTGTTCTCCCTTGTGTTGTATAATTACATGCTTTGGTACAGATTTGCCTAATCATATCATTGAGAACAAGGAGTATCAGCGCTTTCACTATTAATTGGTCTCCTACCCCCATTCCCTTCCTTTTCTCAGATTGCAGTCACAAATGGAAAAAATTCTCTTTGTTATGAGATGTTATAATTGACATTCTAACAAAAAAATGAAAGGAACACAACCAGCTTTGAAAGGTTACATTTCCTAAGTATCTGTCAATATGTGATCATTAGCAAAGCAACAGCCGTTATACATATTGATCACAGTACTAAAAAACATCTATTTAAGAAATAATTTGAGGACTGAACTTTCTCCTTAACGTCTGTTTTTCTTATAAATTTAGGGCAAATACGAACTTTGAGAATCAAATTAAAAGGAATGACGTTGACTCTGTCTCAAATTACTGTTTTTGCAGTTGTGTGCTTAGTTACCTGGCCTGTGAATGAAAGCGAGGCTAGAATTGAGCTTAGAAACCTCACTGCTTTTCTTGCGTTAATTACTCATACGCAGCTAAGCGCATGAGGTATAAAATGCCCTCCGTTTCTTGTTTTCCGTGTGACATTAGTGCAAGGAAATTTTATGCTTGCATACCTTTACGTGCGGCGGGGGGTAGGGGATTATTCAAAAGAATTAATAGCTGCTGAAAAATGTCAGTATTGTTGAGTCAGAAAAATTAATAGAAAGAATTGAAAAGAAGTATTAGAGTCTTTTAAGACTCTAATACTTCTTTTCATTTTAAAAAATGTATGTATGCTTGGAATATCAGTCCATTTTGCATGACAAAATAAACAGTGCGTGTTTGAAGAAATCAACCAACCCTTTCACGTTTCAAGCCCTTAAGTAGACTTGCCACAATTTCCCAGGAGAAAATGTTTTGGCGAGCGGAGCGTGATTTTTCGGACGCGAATCTAAACGAGACGAAGGACTTTTGAAAGTCTAGCCCTTAATAGATGTGTCATTTTCTCTTGGATGTGCATGGTCGCGCCTGAATCATTGCATCTTGACTGCACCTGTCCGCCCATTCAAACTCGCGGTCGTACGGATCGAGCTGTTAGAATAAATCTTTTTTGATTGTGGAACCAATGGTAAGTTGTTGACATTAAAGACAAAATTATATATTTTTTTTCTAATTTGTTTTGCAAATAAACACTTTGCACGAGAGCGGGGATCGACATAAAGGTCATTCAAACTGATCGCCATCACCATGCCGGTCATATCAGCTCCTAGTGATCTCTGAGAACCTTAGAGCAGATTTGAGTGAAACTGAGAATACCTGAGAAAAACTGATCCGACTTTTAGCAATCTGACCTGTTCTTAGAACTACTGTTATTGTCAGTATGGGCATGCGACGAAGTCCAAATGGGGAATTGTTTCAACAATACCTACTAGTCGTTGATATGCATTCTGTTTATTTGGTGGCAAAGGAATTTAGAGGATGCTTCAAGGGGAAATTCTGGTTTTCTATCTTACTTTTGTTTTACTTAGAGGCCATTTATTTGCCAGTATTGAAACGTTTGGTTCACATTTTATGAAATGTAACAAATTAATCATCTGTGGCTTTACAAAGATCTATTTGTATGACGTACAAACAACCCAGGTCCAGGAATTGTTGATCCAACTAAAACTATTGCCACACCATTACAGTCAAGGTAATGTTGAAGTATTAGGTACGGCAAATGCAGGCACACAATTGCAACGTGTGGCAATGGGTCTGTCGGCACTTGTTTAAATTTTCAGGAATCAATAACCTCTTCAGCTGACTTGGTTCAAATTATAAACATTGAGAATAATATGTATTCAGCTTTGTCACAATCATGCAAACAGGGGCTCCTATTTTTGACAGATTTGTCTGTTATGGTTATAACTTAAGCTACGTTAATTATCAGTTGACATACAGTGATAGTTATAGTGGTTTGCTAAATAGTGCACTTCCTATAATTTCGGACTTTCCTACTGTTATATCAATGTTAGCTGCCTTTGATTCTTTGCTCATGGATAATTATCGTGCATATATTTCAACAGTTGAACTTTACACAGTAGCAATATACTGTCTGCCTAATGGGAGGTGTAAAATTTTTTACTCTCATGGCAGAGATTTATTAGGTATGGGACCCATTTGCAACATGTGTTTCAATTGAAATAGATTCATTAATGAATTTGGTACAACATTTTCAGAATATATGTACACAAACTTCTGCTACTTATGAGATTAAAATGTGTTAACATTATTAAAATGTAAAGCAACAGTGGAAGCATTAGCATTGTTCATTCATTATATGTTCGAAACCAAAATTTTAGACCCTAGGAGCACTTAAATGAAGTTTATCTTTGTTCTTGCTAAGAATGTTCTGCTGTGTCATTTTATTCTATTTGTTTTTCCACCTCAAAATTCTTGTAACTATTGCACCTCTCAAACAGTTGATAGTATCATTGAGAATGGAAGAGCAATTTATGAGAAATGTTACTCCAGCAAAATACGTTTTTATTTCTGATTTTCTAAAGAAATTATATGTAGGCTGCTGGCCATGTAAAAGTTATTCATAGAGCAACATGTCAGGGAAATTTATCTTGTAATGTGGTTCCCAGTAAACAACAGCTTAAAACTGCCATTTTGGATAATAAGGAAAGCAGCACAGGCTTTTTGATGTGAATTTCTAGCTACTGCATTAGTTGTGTTTTCCAGTGGTATGCAAAGCAAAAGATGAGTTACCACGTTTTTGTATACAATGGTTCTGAACCAAAAAAATGTAACAAAAGTATTTTCAAATGTAGATTCTGTTATTGATCTCTTTTGTTCTTTTATTCAAAGTAAATTTAACTGTTTTGAAACAAACTATGAGGTTGCATTTCTTAGATGTTATGTGAATTATCAAATATAGAAAGGAAACAAATAATAAGAAAGCATAAATCTACTTCAGAAATTGCAGCAAACTGGAAGAGGAGAGAAATTTACAGCCCAATGGACCCAGAGAAAAAATAAGAACTTCCTTCAAATTGTTTTGAAAAGTACAGGTCTATGGACCCATCGAAAAAACAGACTCTTTCAAATAAAGATGAAAAGTATAGGTCAATGAACTCACACGATAAAGAGCAACTTCTGTCAAATAGATTCTTGTAACAACTACATACCTTTTTTGTGGTGTACAATAAGGTTATTCATTATTATTATTATTACTATTATTATTATTATTATTATTATTATCATTATCATTATCATTATCATTATCATTATTATTAAACTGTCAACAAAAGTACAAATAACCTGGCAGGGCATGAATATAGAGCCTCTTGTTACTCATGCGCAGCTAAGCGCATCTTGTTTTTCGTGTGACATTAGTGCATGGAAATTTATGCTTGCATACATTTACATACATGACCGTAACTTTACGTGGGATGGGGGGTAGGGGATTATTCAAAAAAATTAATGGCTTCTGAAAAATGTATTGCTGAGTCAAAAATTAATAGAAAGACTTGAAAAGAAGTATAATAGTTTTAAAATGTATGTATGCCTGGAATATCAGTCCATTTTGCATGACAAAGTAAACAGTGCGTGTTTGAAAAAATCAACCATCCCTCTCATGTTTCAAGCCCTCAAGTAGACTTGCCACAATTCCACCTCACGAGAATCCCAGGAGAAAATGTTTTGGTGAGCGAAGCGTGATTTTTCGGACGCGAATCTACACGAGACGAAGGACTTTTGAAAGTCTAGCCCTTAAGATGGGTCATTTTCTCTTGGATGTGCATGGTCGCGCCTGAATCATTGCATCTTGACTGCACCTGTCCGCCCATTCAAACTCGCGGTCGTACGGATCGAGCTGTTAGAATAAATATTTTTCGATTGTGGAGCCAAAGGTACGTCGTTGACATTAAAGACAAAATTATATATTTTTTCTAATTTGTTGCGGGCCCAAGAGAGCCCGCAACCCTAATCTTGACATTGACCAGCGGATTGCGTATTACGCGTGCGCGCCACGTTTATGACAGGGACGCTGAAACCGGAAATGGAAATTTTGTTCTGCAAGTAAGAACGATCAGAATGCGAAAAATGTGGCAATTATAACAGTTTGTCACATGGGATAGAAGCTTCTGTCACATGGATCGAAGGACGTTTTGCTGACGTTGTTGAGGCGAGCTCTGTGCTGACGTTGTTGAGGCGAGCTTCGAGGACTTCGAGCGTAATTGGATTTGCTGCGGGTTACTTTGTAAGGTTAGTTATATTATATTGAATACTGATTATTGTTGTGGGCGGTTAAATCTTCTGGTAAACCACTTTCACTTTTTGAAGGAGCCGTTTGACATATTTCGATTCACGATCACGGAGCTGAAGTATAGAATGTACGGAAAACATGGCGAAGTTTTCCAAGTCTTCTGCCGCAGATGCCTCACTTATCTCAAAGCGTAAAAGGCACCTGGTTGTCTTAGCCCAGGAGTCGAATCAAACGACGGCACAGTTTTGCCAAGATTAACATTGTAATTCAGACTGCCTTGTTCAAAGTAATCCTAAAACTGAGCATATTTAACTGACTCAAATTTCACTCCTTTCTCTCATGATACACTAAACAAACAACTTTTTGCATGTAAATACATTGTAAAAATTTCATACGTTTATTATAACCATAATTATGTAAAGATAACTTTCTCAAAAACATATTATATCAATTGCTAAAACAATTAATAATAAGTAGAACTCCTATATAAAATTTTTTCATTTTTTTCATTTTTTTTTTCAGTGCTCCCAGGAGTCGAATCAAACGACGGCACAGTTTTGCCAAGATTAACATTGTAATTCACACTGCCTTGTTCAAAGTAATCCTAAAACTGAGCATATTTAACTGACTCAAATTTCACTCCTTTCTCTCATGATACACTAAACAAACAACTTTTTGCATGCAAATACATTGTAAAAATTTCATACGTTTATTATAACCATAATTATGTAAAGATAACTTTCTCAAAAACATATTATATCAATTGCTAAAACAACTAATAATAAGTAGAACTCCTATATAAAATTTTGTCATTTTTTTCATTTTCTTTTTCAGTGCTCTCACATCACTGATCCATGACATCAATGCGAAAAGGTTTGTACTCTAATTGTTGACCGTTGTTATTTTCCCACTTCACATATGTTCCCGCCTTCCGAATGAATTTGACTGAATTTCAAGGGCTTTTCGGGGTGATGACACGCATCCGCAACATAAGTCTCCTTTGTTGACGCCAGCGACGCCAGGTGTAACGAAGAATCTCAGACCTATGGATGTCATACGCATAGGGCGACTTGCTATGACTTGCTGCGTTGACGATTCTTCTTGGAATTTTTGTGGTAATCATTCGGTGGTGGCATTTTCAAACTAAACATCCAAGAAGTTATAAACATCATATAACGAACTTATCAATCGCTGAACAAGACTGAAAAGCGGAAAATGGAATTGAGCAAGGTGGATTGAAATTAGTTTTATTTATCACGCCGTTGTCCGGTCGTAGACCATGGCCGGGCCTCGAGACAGATCACGATTTCACGCACTCCCGGGGCATCGGTTGTCGTGAACAAGCTTGTCGGATAACTTGCAACCGAAATTACCTTATTAAGAGCGATGCAGTTTTGCTTCACGGCAGCGACTTGCCAACTGTATCACACATGATGCAGATTAAGAAGAGAAAACTAGCACAACAGCGATGGTACGTACCGCTCGATCACAATATTGTCCCTGTTGTGATGGGTGGAGCTTCCTATAAAGACGAGCAACTCGCTATTCCCGGCTCGTTTATCGACGTTGCGAATTTCCAGTCCGTCGACGCTCTTGTGAAATATCTCCTTTACTTAGATTCAAATGACACTGCATACAACGAGTATTTCCACTGGAGGAAAGAATTTAAACTATCCTTTCCTGAATCGTGGACATGCAAGGTTTGTGCAGCGTTGCACAACGATACCTTGCCAGCAAAAGTGTACAACTTGGACGAATTTTGGGGAGTGGCAAAATCTTGTGGAAAAAACGAGGATAAAATTCGCAAATTTATTGCCACGTCCCCGAGTCTCCACATGCCCACGTCCCCACGTCCCCTGTCCCCCCTCTCCCCCGTCCCCGCATCCCCGTCCCAGGCTAAGATTAGTTCTTCGACCATAGGCCGTACGGTACCTTTTTACAGTGCTGTAAGGGGCAGGCACAGAACAGTTTCGGCTGTTTGTCTGTTCTCTCGAGAAACGAGAACTAGGGTTTTTTGGTTTCGTTTTTGATAGTTTTTTGTTCAGCTCGAGTGTAGAATCATGACGAACTTTTGTAGTTTCTGAGAACCATTTACTACTTGCAGCTTTTCTAAAACCCTATTATGATTGCTTTTCACACGTATTTAACACAACTTTTATCAATTTACGAATCACCATAAACTTTATGAGTAAATTTTGTAAGCAATGTCAACGAGTCTGTCTGTGAATAATAACTTTGCTTTATTATTGTACTTTTGTTTGATAAAATTATAATGAAAATCATACATTAGCATCTTGCTTAGATCTAATATACACATACCTGTGTAAGCAGGTCTGTTTCTTTGATCTTATGAACAGCTACTAGATTATCGTTGAAGATTTTGCTACTAACATAAGTTGGTTTTGATGCTAATTTTAATAATTTATTCTCATCTGTTATAAGTCTGGCATCAACTCTTTTCCGCAAATTTTCCATTGTTTTTTCCAAATACACTGTTGTTCATGAGTTTAAGAGCGAATGCACAGAAAAATCAAGCAAAATCAGCAAACCTTGGCCACAGCTCAAATCCTAACCTACCCTCATTTTCAGTTTATAATAACTTTTTTAATGAGTTTATAACACTGCTGATGTTAAATTTTCAAAACAGTGCGACCGAGTGTGGGAATTATTTTCGATTTCAACAGTCTGCGGGCCGAACACGGAACAAACAGTCCAGTGACACAAATGAGCTGACTTTCATAAACGAGCGAATATATTGGCAATTTTCTACTTACAATTCACAAAACAGATTCTAACAATTTAAAAACGGCACATTTTTAACTTCTAAGAGGAAAATATCAGCAAACGAGCAAAATTCTAATACATAATTTGCATCATGCTTACAAATACAACCACAGGCAGACCACTCTATATGTTCGTGGTTTGATATATGTTTATATGAAATGAAGAGAATCTATGAGGGTTATGAATAAAGCTGTGAAAATTGCAGATCTAAATCACATCTCGGTCTGAATATCCCAATAAAGTTAAATGAAACCTTAATCGACTCATGCATGGTGTTTTTTGAATGATCGCCTTCTGTGTCTTTCGGACGACACTTTGTCACCGTCTGACCCGATCCATATGCCGGGTAGCGAAAACAGACAGCCAGACTTTAAAACGTTAGTGGCAGAGTCTGTGGCAAAGTCATTACCAGCGGTCCTGCAAGGTGTCCTTGCCTCGCTCTCTGTACCGGGACAGAATGAACTGAAGGATATTGATGGATAATATTAATGTTACAGGTTGAAATTAAATTCAGGTCCATTTAAATCAAACTAGGTGAAAATAAATCAAACTAGGTAAATTTAAATCAAACTAGGTGAGTTTAATTAACCTAGGTTATTTATCAACTGTTTGAAAAGGGATTTTCTTTATGGAGTGTGGTTGAAAAAAAGGGCCACGGTATTCTTAGGGGGGGGGGGGTTGAAAACAAAACAAAAAAACACCTTTCCCTCCTTCCACTTTCCTCTCTGCTCTCTTTCTGTCCATCCACTAATCTATTCGTCATACCTACCACTACTTTATGTACACTTGACCTATTCGATTCTAATGTGTACACGAGAGAAAGAAATCGCTTTCAACTACACTTACCGAGTCTTGAACCGGGCATCTCTGACATCCCATAGTATTGGGTTCTTATCATTTAGCCAAAAAATCCGGAAATTTCGGTTTTAGGTCAAATGGAAAGGCAATTTTCCGGAAAATCTTTTCGGAAATTGTGAACAACCTCCAGAGGTAGTCCTCTTTTTCCGTTCGGAACGGAATTCGCGAAATGCTCTTACCATTTGCGAGAATCCTTCCGTTTCCAGGCCCTTTGTCACAAGATCGAGTAAAATATGCGGGATGGAATGCTGTGTAGTAAATGGTAAGCGCCATTCTCATCCGGTTGGTCATTAAATTCGGAAAATCGCTTACCTTTATGCAACGATCATTCCATCCGGATTATTTGGCTAAATGGTAAGCACCCATTGAGTCCTTCGCCGTAACTAACCGCTAAACCACACAGGACGTGGACAAGCACTCGTCATTAATACTTTTCTCCTGGTGCAAGAGGGCCCAGACTCTTCTCGATCATAGTAAATTAAGCAAAAGTTTATTAATGCGCAATGCGTGGCCCTGTACGGTTCGTAAAATGACAAACACAAGTTGTGTTGATTCAGAGATATTCTACCAAAAATTGGGTGAAGTTAAAGCTTCCAAAAAGACAAAAGCAAGCAAAATAACTTTTTATTGACGACAACTTTTACAACGATGCAGTGACGTGGTTAGAAACACGTAATGAAGACAGCAAGGACAGAACAAATCTGACAAGTCAAGACGTAGCAATTATATAAAGAAAAGGATGGAAACTGGAGGGTGGCTAAATATTATCCAAGAAAGGAAATGAATGTCAACTAACCAAATTTCTTTTCCAAACCCATTCGAATATTGCACACAAAGGAAGAGACAAGATGGACAAGTATATCAAGCGAAACTACGAATCAGTAGTATCCCAAGAAGTAATAACAATCTTTGTGTCACTCTGCTCGATTCACAAAGAACAGCCCTTAGTTGTTAATTAACAGAACCAACAAAAGAGCAAACCACTCTGCTGTTAGGGCCTCAGGCCCTTGTTGCTAGCTGCCTACTCCCGCTCTTAGTTTCTAGTGACTTTTTTGTGCTTTTTAATTTGTAAATGGCGTGCTTTTTTATTGTGAATAAAGGCTGTTTTCATGAAAAAAAAAAAGCTGTCCATGGCTGCTAACTGACTGAGTGAAATGGTTGTGCGCATGCGTGATGTGTTGGCCACACCGGGCTGGTGTTAGCGTGTGTCACCTTGCTTTTATTGTTGTTCGTCCATAAGAGTCTCTCCTGGCGCTCAACCGCTGACCAAAAAGCCCGGGGACTCTGAGTTCGAGATTGAGTTCATGTCTTGAAGTGAACCGGCTTCAAAAGAGAGAGGTGAATTTTTCTTCCTTTTTAATGATGTGAAGTGTATGAACCAACTATTGTTCATTAGAGCGGGAATAGTCGGAATATTGACCAATATTTGGCTTTCGTGCGCAGACGCTACATACATGAATACAACGGACTAACCGTGCGTGACTGGTGCAGGAAATAAGGAAAAACAACTTATACCACAAATAATACGTCTCGGTAAATTCAACGGCAGTCCAGGAGACTAACAATCGAACATGAGGAACTTAAGCCGACTCAGGAATTCTCGGCTGGACGTCTCCTGACGGTGTAGATATCAATCAACAAAGGCTAAAAACATAACACAAAAGGTGTTTCGTATTCAGAAAAGTGTTAAAGCATTCAGGATCGATCAGATTGTACTGTGAACTTACGTTAAGCAGAAAAAAGTAGTTAATTTTTTATCGAATGACCATATTTAGGGGCGAGATGAATTTTGTGGGGAACACAAATCTATTTCAGTTCGCTTGCGCGCATCGACAGTGGCGGTTAGTGCTGGGACACGGAACCACTTTTCGTTCTATAGGATTTATGGATTAACTCTCTCACCCGGGGAAAAATGGTACAGGTCGCCCTCGTCTCTCGCCGACCAGCACTACTTCGACGCTCCTCGCCGCTGGTGAGCGAGAAGACCTTTGGCATCCAGGGTAAAATGTTAGCCAATTTGTCGAAGGAAAGTTTTTTCAGCTCTTTCGAAGAGAGATTTGTCGCCTTCAAGTCGGTAATCTTTTGCGAGAAAATGGTGATCACGTTCCGAAATTCGGCGGGTCTAATCTGCAGATCGCAGGTCGCAGGTCACGGGTTGCAGTCATTGTTTCACCCATACAGAAAGTAACCTAAACATTCTTAAAAGCTAACCTTAGGCCTAAAAACTTTTGTTTAGGCCTAATTAGGCCTAAGGTTAGCTTTTAAGAATGTTTAGGATACTTTCTGTATTGGTAAAACAATGACCTGCAACCTGTGACCTGCGATCTGCGACCTGCAGATTAGACTCGCCGTCCGAAATTCTGGTAAAAACGTGGACGAGGCTTATGGAATAACTTTGGTTGGCCTCTGTGGGGGGATTAATTGAGCAGTCGTCGTCTGAATGTCATGGATTTCTGTATTCAGATGTTTTCAAACGAGTTATGGAGGCAATAAACAATGTTGACGTCGGGGAATTCGGTGCTGGAAGCCTTCCCGGTTACCGGTATACAGGCTCACGCTCAAACGTTGAGGTAAAATAATTGCTGTTAGGTTCAATTTCATGATATCAGGATATCATGATAGCAGGAAATTGATAAGTCTGTGATTAATATTGAATATGCCTCCCTGTGACATGCTGGGAAATCAATTAGCCCGGAATGAAATTTTACACAGCTACAATTGGGCATTCTAAATTTCCCAGTGCCTCAGTTATCGAGTCCATAAGTATAAACTTAAAAATGGTTTGCTTTAAAATCAGAAAAGAACCAATTCACCGTTGCTGTTGAGAAAAGTGTATGCCAGGCAAAACAAGTTGCATCTCAGTAGCCTGAAAGTTAACTGACAAAATAATTTGCCTGTGTTTAAATCAACAAATATACCAATACACCACTAACGTTACATGTTTAACCAGAGAATTAGGAAAGCAGAGGTTCGAAGGTGTAATAGCTGTTGAGTTTTATTCCTCAGTTATCGAGTTCCATAAGTGTAAAACTTAAAAATGGATTGCTTTAAAATCAGAAAAGAACCAATTCACCGTTGCTGTTGAGAAAAGTGTATGCCAGGCAAAACAAGTTGCATCTCGGTAGCCTGAACGTTAACTGACAAAATAATTTGCCTGTGGTTAACTTAACAAATATACCAATACATCACTAACGTTTCATGTTTAACCGGAGAATTAGGAAAGCAGAGGTTCGAAGGTGTAATAGCTGTTGACGGTTTTATTCCTCAATTATCGAGTTCCATAAGTATAAAACTTAAAAATGGATTACTTTAAAATCAGAAAAGAACCAATTCAACGTTGCTGTTGAGAAAAGTGTATGCCAGGCAAAACAAGTTGCATCTCGGTAGCCTGAAAGTTAAGTGACAAAATAATTTACCTGTGTACACCAATACATCACTAACGTTTCATGTTTAACCGGAGAATTAGGGAAGCAGATGTTCCAAGGTGTAATAGCTGTTGAGTTTTATTCCTCAATTATCGAGTTCCATAAGTATAAAACTTAAAAATTAATTGCTTTAAAATCAGAAAAGGACCAATTCACCGTTGCTATTGAGAAAAGTGTATGCCAGGCAAAACAAGTCATATCTCGGTAGCCTGAAAGTGAGGAAATAATTTGCCTGTGTTTAAATTAACAAATAGCCTGAAAGTTAACTGACAAAATAATTTGCCTGTGTACACCAATACATCACTAACGTTTCATGTTTAACCGGAGACTGATTAGGGAAGCAGATGTTCGAAGGTGTAATAGCTGTTGAGTTTTATTCCTCAGTTATCGAGTTCCATAAGAATTATACTTAAAATTGGATTCCTTTAAAATCAGAAAAGAACTAATTCACCGTTGCTGTTAAGAAAAGTGTATGCTGGGCAAAACAAGTTGCATCTCGGTAGCCTGAGTGAAAGTCAAGATATAATTTGCCTGTGTTTAAATTAATTTGAAATAAAGAGAATAAAGAAATAATTTTCCATTTTTTAATTGCATGATGCTGGCCGTTGTAAACCGTGTTTTAAAAAATATTTCAGATTGATTTATTGTGCCTCTGGACTATTTTGACACGTCACTCAAAATTAATTTAAAGTAATTTGAGATATTTGTCGTCGTTAAAAACTTTATGACGAAGTCGGCCCAACAAATGTGTCGAGATTAACACCTCTCCCGCCCTTTGTCTCTTGCTCTGCCTTTTTAGCGTGAGTCTTGTTACAACTCCCACTGAGATTTTGGTAATTTGTTTTTACCTTAACAGCGGGGACCCACATCCCTGACCCAAGTTAAGCTCCTCATAGTTCAGTACAAAAACAGTCATCTACAGCGAATGACGGCGAACCGAGGCGTGCAAACACACAAATCTTAGATTATTTTTCTTACTCTAGAAAAGACTAGAAGTAGTAAAGGGTCGTATTAGTTAGAAGTCGAAATGTGACTCCATCAGACAAGGACAAATCCAGAGATTCCAGCCCTCCCGATTTGATGTGTTCCCTCTCGCTTTCCCGACTTTTATCAGATTCTCCCGATTTATCATGAAATTCTGAAAACAAGGGAAAAAAAAGCTTGTCTTAAGTACTTTTTTGCGATCTGAGTGTAAAACGTTGAGTGTAAAACGTCGCCCAGTCTCCCCATTGAAAACCCTGTGTTGAGCAAACTGGTAAGGCCCGCGGTCTTACTCCATGCAACTCCAAAAATGGAGGGATTCCAGTGGTAAGAATAAAGATCTTATAGAATATCACAAAAATGGTGTCAAAATGCAGAAAATACCACTTGAGAAAAACTGAATTTGCAAAATTTCCTGGGGAAGGGGGATAACCCTTTGTAAAACTCAGTCACGCAAAAATATTTCGCCTTTTCACGCGTCACGAATAATAGTCAAAATTCTTTCACGTTCACGCGAAATTCGAGACGATCACGTTTCACGTAAAAATAAAAATGAAATTCACGAATTAATATTTTCACTTCTTGTAACCATTTTATAAAGGTGTTTATCCTCCGAGTTTGGCTCTTCGATCGAGTGGTCATATAAATCGCAGGTCTGTCTGACCAGCAGAGATTCCAACCCTTTTTGAGTTTTGAAGGAAATAAGGGGTATTTTTTAGCGCCGAAGGCACGAGCCTGTAGGAGTGGTCCGGGGGTATAGGGGACCCTCATTGTTATTTTCCCACTTCACATATGTTCCCGCGTTTCGAATGAATTTGACTGAATTTCAAGGGCTTTTCGGGGTGATGACGCGCATGCGCAACATTAGTCTCCTTTGTTGACGCCAGGGACACCAGGTGTAACGAGGAATCTCAAAACTATGGTTGACAAACGCAAACGGCAACTTGCTGCGTTGACGATTCTTCTTGGAATGTTTGTGCTAATCATTCAATGGTGGCATTTTCAAACTAACCATCCAAGAAGTTATAAACATCATATAACGAACCTATCAATCGCTAAACAAGACTGGAAAGCGGAAAATAGATCTGAGCGTGGATTGAAATTAGTTTTATTTTACACGCCGTTGTTCGGTCGTATACCATGGCCGGGCCTCGAGACAGATCACGATTTCACGCACTCCCAGGGCATCGGTTGTCGTGAACAAGCGTGTCGGATAACTTACAACCGAAATGACCTTATTAAGA
>NC_090886.1:39944422-39951922 GCF_036669925.1 Montipora capricornis
CTGATGTAGGAACCCTCTAACACTCTCCCAACATGTGGGACTCATAACAATCTTTTCAAAACAAAGAAAATTTTTCCCTTAGCACCCCATTACCCTGTCCAGCCTCTTCAATACCATGCTGATTTATAATGATGGCATTTAAATTAAATTTCAATATTGAGGGATCTAGAAAGATCTCAACCATATCTTTTCTAATGAGGGACCTGTGTACTCTTATTATTTTCGTTGGCACTTCATCACTGCATGTTGGAGAAGTTGCTACGACATTACTAATAACTACATCACAATTATTGTGAGTGGACTGATCACTCCATAGGTCAATCAATAAATGGAGGCACTTCTACAGGCAATTCTATAGGCACCGACAACAGTGGATCTGCCTGATCTAGAGGCTGAGGCTGACTAATTGGCTGCTGAAGGGGTGAGGACATTGTTACCACAGGGTTGTTTGAGAGGTCATCAGAGAGTTGACTAAAGGTTGGACTCGTCAGTTGCTCATCCTCTTCATCTTTATCCTCATCTTCAAGGGGATCGATACATCTGGGCCTGGTTGTTCAAAAGCCGATTAACGCTAACCCCAGATTAAAATTTAACCAAGGAGTTATTTCTCTTCTCCCAAATGCTGATCAATGCTGATATTCGGGAAAAATTTACATTAGAAGAAGTCAATCTTGAAAAACAAGAATAACCAAACTGAACTTTCACCAAAAAGTTGAAAACATGAAACGAAATTTTACACTTATCCTGGATTAAATTAATCGGCTTTCGAACAACTGCCCCTGATGTATACACTCCATTGCCCTGAAAGCTTTATTATCCTTTCACCATCCATCCTTATCCCCTTTGCCAGTTTTGGAATCACCAAGGTTCCATAGCATGCCTATATAAAGGAAAGGAAAAAAAACGAAAGTGTTCTCCCTTGTGTTGTATAATTACATGCTTTGGTACAGATTTGCCTAATCATATCTCTGAGAACAAGGAGTATCAGCGCTTTCACTATTAATTGGTCTCCTACCCCCATTCCCTTCCTTTTCTCAGATTGCAGTCACAAATGGAAAAAATCCTCTTTGTTATGAGATGGCATATAATTGACATTCCAACAAAAAAATGAAAGGAACACAACCAGCTTTGAAAGGTTACATTTCCTAAGTATCTGTCAATATGTGATCATTAGCAAAGCAACAGCCGTTATACATACAGATCACAGTACTGAAAAACATCTATTTAAGAAATAATTTGAGGACTGAACTTTCTCCTTAACGTCTGTTTTTCTTATAAATTTAGGGCAAATACGAACTTTGAGAATCAAGTTAAAAGGAATGACGTTGACTCTGTCTCAAATTACTGTTTTTGCAGTTGTGTGCTTAGTTACCTGGCCTGTGAATGAAAGCGAGGCTAGAGTTGAGCTTAGAAACCTCACTGCTTTTCTTGCGTTAATTACTCATACGCAGCTAAGCGCATGAGGTATAAAATGCCCTCCGTTTCTTGTTTTCCGTGTGACATTAGTGCAAGGAAATTTATGCTTGCATACCTTTACGTGCGGCGGGGGGTAGGGGATTATTCAAAAAAATTAATAGCTGCTGAAAAATGTCAGTATTGTTAAGTCAGAAAAATTAATAGAAAGAATTGAAAAGAAGTATTAGAGTCTTTTAAGACTCTAATACTTCTTTTCATTTTAAAAAATGTATGTATGCTTGGAATATCAGTCCATTTTGCATGACAAAATAAACAGTGCGTGTTTGAAGAAATCAACCAACCCTTTCACTTTTCAAGCCCTTAAGTAGACTTGCCACAATTTCCCAGGAGAAAATGTTTTGGCGAGCGAAGCGTGATTTTTCGGACGCGAATCTAAACGAGACGAAGTAGTCCAGGCATTTTGTGGTCGGACCTGTAACTAATTGCAAAAGAAGCTTTCTCGTCATTGACTAGTTAGGAATATCCTATGCATGAACGTACTAAAAGTCCCTAAAGATCCAAGCACTGGAACGCCTCCAAACTGCACCCATAAAATAAGTCTCTTTTTCGTATAGCACGAAAACGAGGCTGTCAACCGGAAGTTGCCGTTTAGCGTTTTTTATTGGTATAATTCGAGCCATTTCGCCAAAACTAAGAATCTACCCTTAAGAACAATGATTTTACGGCTTTAATCGTGAAAGACCTTTCCACAAAATATATTTAACTTAGTGAATTATTAAGTTTTATTTAGAGCCAGCGGTGAAATCTTATTTTGCCGAAACATTACAAGACATAAATGCTTAAGACTCACGACAAGAAAAGGCCTATATCATCACAACAAAGGTACCTCTTTGTTCAATTCTACACATGCTACATATACAATGTATTTATAAAAATGCTGGTCTTCCAAATGTTTACTTTCCTAGTCTACAGTGTTCAAAGAATTTGTGCACAAAGACCTTTGCATTGGCCACAGACTGGGAAACACTGCGTACCATTCTTGCGACAAATTTGTTGCACCTCGATTATATTGCTACAGTCAGACAAACAGTTGCATCTGATTAACTAGAGAAGAGATTCTGGGGCAGGCGGCAAGTCTGCTGCAACAGGAAATACTTGATAATTAGGGAGTTTCCACCCCCAGTCTTCCATTGACATGCCTGCAACTTCTCCTACCACTGCTTTACCTGCAAGCAGACGCGTAGGCTGTGAAATCGGGCCACTGCTGTTGTTGGCGGCAGATTCTGTGGCTCGATATGAGATGTCTTGGCTGCAAGTTTTTCGAAGTAACGCTGATATCTGATAGAGTTAACCTACCCCTGGTTTACCTCCGAAACATGATACAAGAGGTTTTTCACCTGCAGTGACAACGCGAGAAACAGCAGAATGACAGATGAAGACCAACGTTAGCGTGCTCTTTGAAGTAAGGTACATTCTCAAGTTTCTTCAGGGCTGTTGCCTTTCCAACTCCATAGAGGCGCGATGTTGTGTCGCATCCAGTGACGGTGTGAAGGAAAAGGAAATTTCTGCAAACTTCCTTACCCAGCTGTTCTTTTACTTTCTTCATATGCCAGACACAGGCACATCCCGAGTTTGCCTTTGTCTCAGGTCAAAAAAAGAGGCCACATCCACCTTCGGAAGCATGATAACACAGAAGGACTGGCAAATCTGTGCCATCCCCAACTAGAACCATGGAATTCTTTATGGCAGACTCTACAGCCGTTTTGACTACAAGTAGGTTGGCGTCACCTCTGGGCCATGGGGCTCGATGGAGACGAGAACCTCCGTCCAGCACGTACTGTATGTTCCCTTCAGGTTGTGTCTTAGCCTCTGGTGTAAGCTTTGCCCATAGTGCATCTGCTAATGATGGCTTTGGTGGCTGCCTTAACATAAATGGGTAGTCGAAAAGAGCTGTGGGATATGTGCAGAGCTCGTCCTGAAATAATTTCTGAAATACAAGTTGAGGGTCAGCTTGTACTTGTACTCAATCTTTACGGAGGACTTGGATGCTATAGTGACTGTCTGGGCACTTCGTTTGAATGAGTAATCTATGGTTAACGTTCCCTTCACTGACGCTAGCATCTTCTCCCCGACGCTCTGGGCTGTGTCAGCATTGAAATTACTATCAGCGTTTACACCATTCATGATGTTCCTTAGGGTTGTGAGTAGCCAGAGCACTGAGGATGGTCATTGCTTCCTTCATTTCTCTTGTTTAGACATATCTTTGTTCTGTTCTCCAGAATAAAATTAACTCCTGTCAGCTTTTGCAAGATGTTCTTTGTTTCGGCACACGCATAAATGCAGGCATAGATAACAGCCAGATAAGACGTTGCTAGTCCGTTAGGCCCCTCCCTCTTGTCAAGCCTCCACTGGTTTTCACGCTTCTCAAAAGAACCTGTTCGACGACTACATCGGTCTATCGATAATCCGGCCCAAAATCGATCACTTCTTCTTGCTACGTGAAGACTTATTAGACATCCTGGTGGTCGGTACGGAGGTATGTCATAGCTGAGGCTTGTTGAGTCATTAGAAAAACTTTCTTTTTGGTATGGTTGGGATGTCTTCAATCGCGTATTTTTCTTTTTACTATCCAAACTCAAAGTTTAAATATAAACAAAATTCCTTCACTGTATTGGAAGGGAATTACTCTAGACTTTTTAGTTTTCAAATTGAACTAAAGCGCAAGATTTGCAGGACACACACTTTCTCTGTTAGTTCATAACTGGGTGAAAACATTTCCTTCGGTTTTTGCGAAAAATTCCTGAACATTTTGCTTTAAATTATGAGGGGAAAAAGATGAATTTACTAATGAGTTAGGACAAAAAAGAATATTACAATGTAAAGCGCGAAGCAATGAGTGAAAAACAGGTTTTTCACCAAGATGAAATTCATTTTGGACGTCTCTACTCACGTCAAATTACATTTTCCTGAATTACATAATCTTGGGACATGACATTACTGTTAGCTCTTTTAGTGTAAAATTGTCCTGTTTGCGCTCTAACATCGCTTGTGGAAGACCGTGTTCTTTGCTACATAATTCACTCAGATAGCCATCCATCGACGACATCTCTAAAGGTTTCACTTACTTATAAAGAATAATTCTTCTATTTAATGGGTATATAAATGCACTTAACTTGGAAGATAACACAATAAATTTTCTCAATCTTTGCTAGCCTATGCTGCACGTGGCTTTAAACTCAAGCAAAACAACGGTAGCTCACAACAGATAGTAAATGCAACCTCGTTTGCATGCTGAGCAATATCGGGCTCTAAAAAAGTTGTTTTTGTCAACTTCTCCCAATCGGATTTTCGGGGACTTTTGATATGTTATAGAGGACATGTCCCTGGACCAAAGACCGTTAAAAATCCTTCTTTTGCAATTAGTGGCAGGTTGACCGACTTTTGGCGATAAAATGCCTGGACTAAAGGACTTTTGAAAGTCTAGGCCTTAATAGATGTGTCATTTTCTCTTGGATGTGCATGGTCGCGCCTGAATCATTGCATCTTGACTGCACCTGTCCGCCCATTCAAACTCGCGGTCGTACGGATCGAGCTGTTAGAATAAATCTTTTTCGATTGTGGAACCAAAGGTAAGTTGTTGACATTAAAGACAAAAATATATATATTTTTTCTAATTTGTTTTGCAAATAAACACTTTGCACGAGAGAGGGGATCGACAAAAAGGTCATTCAAACTGATCGCCATCACCATGCCGGTCATATCAGCTCCTAGTGATCTCTGAGAACCTTAGAGCAGCTTTGAGCGGATCTGAGAATACCTGAGAAAAACTGATCCGACTTTTAGCAATCTGACCTGTTCTTAGAACTACTGTTATTGTCAGTATGGGCATGCGACGAAGTCCAAATGGGGAATTGTTTCAACAATACCGACTAGTCGTTGATATGCATTCTGTTTATTTGGTGGCAAGGGAATTTAGAGGATGCTTCAAGGGGAAATTCTGGTTTTCTATCTTACTTTTGTTTTACTTAGAGGCCATTTATTTGCCAGTATTGAAAAGTTTGGTTCACATTTTATGAAATGTAACAAATTAATCATCTGTGGCTTTACAAAGATCTATTTGTATGACGTACAAACAACCCAGGTCCAGGAATTGTTGATCCAACTAAAACTATTGCCACACCATTACAGTCAAGGTAATGTTGAAGTATTAGGTACGGCAAATGCAGGCACACAATTGCAACGTGTGGCAATGTCTCTGTCGGCACTTGTTTAAATTTTCAGGAATCAATAACCTCTTCAGCTGACTTGGTTCAAATTATAAACATTGGGAATAATATGTATTCAGCTTTGTCACAATCATGCAAACAGGGGCTCCTATTTTTGACAGATTTGTCTGTTATGGTTATAACTTAAGCTACGTTAATTATCAGTTGACATACAGTGATAGTTATAGTGGTTTGCTAAATAGTGCACTTCCTATAATTTCAGACTTTCCTACTGTTATATCAATGTTAGCTGCCTTTGATTCTTTGCTCATGGATAATCGTACATATATTTCAACACTTGAACTTTACACAGTAGCAATATACTGTCTGCCTAATGGGAGGTGTAAATTTTTTTACTCTCATGGCAGAGATTTATTAGGTATGGGACCCATTTGCAACATGTGTTTCAATTGAAATAGATTCATTAATGAATTTGGTACAACATTTTCAGAATATATGTGCACAAACATCTGTTACTTATGAGATTAAAATGTGTTAACATTATTAAAATGTAAAGCAACAGTAGAAGCATTAGCATTGTTCATTCATTATATGTTCGAAACCAAAATTTTAGACCGTAGGAGCACTTAAATGAAGTTTATCTTTGTTCTTGCTAAGAATGTTCTGTTGTGTCATTTTATTCTATTTGTTTTTCCACCTCAAAATTCTTGTAACTATTGCACCTCTCAAACAGTTGATAGTATCATTGAGAATGGAAGAGCAATTTATGAGAAATGTTACTCCAGCAAAATATGTTTTTATTTCTGATTTTCTAAAGAAATTATATGTAGGCTGCTGGCCATGTAAAAGTTATTCATAGAGCAACATGTCAGGGAAATTTATCTTGTAATGTGGCTCCCAGTAAACAACAGCTTAAAACTGCCATTTTGGATAATAAGGAAAGCAGCACAGGCTTTTTGATGTGAATTTGTAGCTACTGCATTAGTTGTGTTTTCCAGTGGTATGCAAAGCAAAAGATGAGTTACCACGTTTTTGTATACAATGGTTCTGAACCAAAAAATGTAACAAAAGTATTTTCAAATGTAGATTCTGTTATTGATCTCTTTTGTTCTTTTATTCAAAGTAAATTTAACTGTTTTGAAACAAACTAAGAGGTTGCATTTCTTAGATGTTATGTGAATTATCAAATATAGAAAGGAAACAAATAATAAGAAAGCATAAATCTACTTCAGAAATTGCAGCAAACTGGAAGAGGAGAGAAATTTACAGGCCAATGGACCCAGAGAAAAAATAAGAACTTCCTTCAAATTGTTTTGAAAAGTACAGGTCTATGGACCCATCGAAAAAACAGACTCTTTCAAATAAAGATGAAAAGTATAGGTCAATGAACTCACACAATAAAGAGCAACTTCTGTCAAATAGATTCTTGTAACAACTATATACCTTTTTTTTGTGGTGTACAATAAGGTTATTCATTATTATTATTATTATTATTATCATTATCATTATCATTATCATTATCATTATCATTATCATTATCATTATCATTATCATTATCATTATCATTATCATTATCATTATCATTGTTATTATTATTATTATTAAACTGTCAACAAAAGTACAAATAACCTGGCAGGGCATGAATATAGAGCCTCTTGTTACTCATGCACAGCTAAGCGCATCTTCTACAATTCCACCTCATGAGAATCCCAGGAGAAAATGTTTTGGTAAGCGAAGCGTGATTTTTCCGACGCGCATATACACGAGACGAAGGACTTTTGAAAGTCTAGCCCTTAAGATGGGTCATTTCCTCTTGGATGTGCATGGTCGTGCTCGAATCATCGCATCTTGACTGCAC
>NC_090886.1:39964422-39974422 GCF_036669925.1 Montipora capricornis
CGGAAATAATAAACCTGATATCCGGTTGATGTTCATTATTAACGGAACATGTAGTTGAAATTGATTGTTTACAACCTCATAAGCTTTTTCGTAATCGTAAATAGTCATGTCCAGATCACTTTTGGCTTCACCCTTGATACCATAAATCAAAACATAAACTGGAAGAACATTAGGACTGTCATTGTCGAAATTGCTCTTAAAGTTAACATACAAACGTTTTTGTATTTGTGGTGAAGTGCCGTCAGGTGATAAATTCAAAATGGTGCGAAGATACTTGTAATTTGATTTCACCTTTATTGTGAATCCCGAATCTATGTTTATATTTAGTTTTTCGAAACCAAGAATCGTTGAATCGAATTCGTAACTGTAAAAAGGAGAATTTCGAAAATATGTTTCCAGGCATACTGTATAATTGTCGCTCAGATCGTTTTGAATCATTTTGTAAAGATTAAAATCGAAACGACATTTATATTCACTCAGACCACTTGATCCGTCTCTTTCTACATTGATTTTGAATGCTTTTTTCTTTGTCAGATGTGGTGAATCATTAAAATCGACTAATCTGGAAGAACTTACGCCGAAATCTTCTGTAAATTCTCCTGGATCCATAGCATATGCTAAAACATTTTTTCTATTTTCGTGTGTGCTTATGTGACTCTCCGCTAATTTTTGGTCTGTGTATTTTTCGCTATTGGTGCGAGTGGTTGCAATAGCATCATTTACTTGCTTTAATGTGATAGAATCTTGATTATGCGTTGCATCTTTGACGTTTTTTATTTGTTGATTGTTCATATCCAGATTTGAAGTCATCTTATTGCTACCATCTAATCTCAGGCATCTCGAGAATTGATTATCCACGTAACTCTTCCTAGTAACATCAAATTGACCGCTTGGAGGACCGCAATTAATAATCTTTTTCTGAGACATATTTAAATTTCCAATCATATCCTGTGAACCATCTCGTAGTATAACTTGATTTATATTTGGTTTGGCAGCTATTTCAGTATCGATATAACCCTTGTTGACTATATCGGTTGGTTGTGATCCGTTTCCGACTTGTGTTATTTTATTATCACCAAAGTCGAAATCCCCATTTACAGATACTGATCCGTCTCTTTTTAAATAATTAGTCAGCTCTGTTTTATCCGCTTTTGATACTAAACCAGTTTGTAATTGGTGTTTTGTTATTGCATCACTGTTATTAGTACCTTCTTTAAGATTGCTGATTTTCTGATTTTTCAAGTCGATAGGATTTTGGGCCTCGATATTACCACTGTCAGTGTTCAAATCGAAATAAAACGCTTCATACTGAACGTGGGTGAGACAATCAGCTGTTCCGTGGCGTCCTGGTGCAACATTTTGAATTCTCCTGTTTCCCATATCAAGTAAATCATTCATTCGATCACTGCCATCTTTTTTCAAAGTTTTGGAAACCTCAACATCGACATCAACATTGTACTAGCATCATTATTTCCTTGTGGTTGTCCTGCATTTATCAGTTTTTTGTTCTCAATATCGTAATTGCCTTCAGCTGTTAATACATAACCCGGACCAGGTGGACCTCTAGGTCCGGGCAAACCGCTTGATGTCTTTATATGACCTGTATGATCAGTAACTCTATCGTTAAATATTCCCATATATTATACATTAGATATTTCCATAAAAATTCCTCTTTATCAGTTTCTTTGGTTTGTCAACATACAAAAAAGAATATGGTTTTTCAGTTGCTTTTTTATAGTGATCTTTTGACACATTAAGTTCTCTTGAAATCAGGCTTTTTTCATTTGTGCTTGGAAATTCATAGACGACATAATGGCTACAATTAATGCGTATATCTTTCAGGGTTCTGTAAAAACGTTGACTTAAAGAGATTACTGAACAATTCTTATGCCGTCCTTGAATAAAATAGTCAATCAATGGACCCTGATTTCTGTCACATATATAATCGCCAAATATAACTAATTTCTGAGAGTCGCTATCTAGGCTATCAACTGGTTTTATTTCATCATTATTGCAATGTATAATGTCGTAACCAACCTGCTTGCTTATATCATTCATTGTTTTGATCATATGTCTGTATTTTTCCTGTTCAAGGTTTTTTACATACAAATATATCCGATCGTAAAAAACTAGTGGTTTCATGATCATATGATATAACAGATTGGTTTTACCACTACCTGAACCACCACAGATTAGCAATCTAAATGGTTTATTTGGCATATAAGCGTAAAGTTGTTTAAAATTTGTGTTTTCGTCTTCTTTAAAATCGTAATTTGGAATACCCATATATCATTAGTTTATATAATCTTATCTCAAATTATCTAAATTAATCTGAACATATCTCGATTTATCTAACATATTGTATATGGATGTAACACAGATCAAAAGAATTAGTAAATCTAAGATATCAGCAGGAAGAAAAACAAGAGATGTCAGAAATATGTTGAAACAGTTTAAGAAAGAAAAACAAGATTCTTATGAAGGAATATCAGAACTTTACAAACCATTAATTGACACTCAAGAAAGTGTAAAAAAAAGTATTGATCAGAAAGAGGATCAATTGATAAAACAACTTCAAGACAACCAAAAAGCAATTACAAGCGGTTTGGAAAATGTTTTTATATATAATCAATTACCAGAGACAACAGAACAAGAGACAAAATTACCAATCGATTACAAACCCTCTATGATGGCAAAATTAAAAACAAATATGGATAAAGGATTTGATTACAATGACATGCAAACGTTAATGAAGTATGATTTGATTCCGCCATCTGATGTTCTAAAGAGTGTTAGAGATACAACAATTGATTTTGATGAATATAGCTTTGATTTAGGTAAGATTACAAAAAAAAATAGGATCAGAAAAAGGTCGCCTTTCGAAAACGAAAAAATTAAAAGAACAAAATGCAGATCAAATTGATATCTTAACAAAAGAAATCAAAACATTGCAAAAATACAGAAATAGGATAAGTGTGATACCAGAGGGTCTTAAAACCATTGGTAATGGAATTTATACTCAGAAAAAGAGAAATGCTTACAAAGTTAAACAAAATGGTCAATATGGCGGTTTGATGATTGATTTACCTAAATTATTTGGTCAACTTAGGATGGTAACTCATAAAAATGGTGAAAAAGTATATGATAAACAAGCAGATTTTGACACGATTGATCCATTTACGAAAAGATTTAATAGTGCAAAAAATTACACACCGTTGTCAAGATCAAGTTTCAATGAAATAAATACTTTGTCTGAGATTCCAATACACAGAACCAGTAAAAAGTTCCAAAAAATCGGTTCAGGAGTTGTTTTTTATAATAACCCTGAAGATTTGATGTCAAGACTTGAACTGTTAGGTGGATCAATTAATGCTGGTAATAATGCTGTAAAGGACGAGTTCACAAAAATTGCTCATACATTGCAAGAAATAGGAATTTTGAATAACAATCAATTGAATGATTTACTGAGAGAATATGTAATCTAATTTATATATATGGAAATTGTAGAAGAAAGATCTATTTACATATCGTCTGTTGACCCTGAAACAGCAGGAAAAAGTGAAACAAACGATTTTAAAACAAGATTACAGAAAACACTCACTCTCGATCGAGACTTGCATCATGAAATGGCAGTCGATACCGTCATAATGACATACAGCTGGCATAACATCACTAATAAATTTGGAAATAATAAAATTAAATATTCAACAAACGGTGGAAGCACATGGAAAACAGTCACATTTCAAAACGGGATGTATAGCTATACAGATATGACCAGTAATGGAGATGGTAAAGACAGTAATGGTAATTTTGGTATTAACATTTTATTTGTTCTGTCAACATACAAGGTAGTCATTAAACTAAGAACCAATTATCAGGTTGATCTCAGAAACACTGAATTTGGAGACTTGGTTGGTTTTGACAAAAAAATCCTAACACAAACAGAATATGGTTCTAGGTTGCCTAACATCACACGTTCTGTCGATAAAATAAATGTACACAGTGACATGGTTGAGAATTCTGTTATTACAGGTAGAGATGACAATCTGCTTTGTGTTATACCAACTGATAATTTAACTAGAAGTTACAGTTTTAAGTTCGAACCGAGACGGCTGCTTTTTAGTGATGTGTCAAAAACAAATATAAATGAAATGAGATTTTATTTAACTGATAGCCTTTTAAGACCTGTTGATTTGAATGGTATAGACTGGTTCATGACATTGATTCTAAGGTCCAGGAGAATTGTGTAATGTATTATTATTATGAATCGTAGCTCATACAAGAAACGATATGATCCAGATGCTGGAAGATATGTTAAAAAGTACATTTATGGTGAAGGAATGGGTGATGTATTTAAAACTGTCGGCAGTAAAATATTTAACAAAACCACAAAAGAATTGGCTGCTAAGACGGGTAAAAAACTAGCTGAAACTGCTTTGACAAAAGGGTCAGAAAAAGTCGGTAATTTTGTCGGTGAAAAAGCAGGTGACAAAATAGTGCAATTATTAAGCAAAAAAAGCGATCCAATCGTTGAAAAAAACATAGAAAATCCCGATTTGTCTAGATACATGATTGATGAAAGGGTTAACAATTTACTTTCTGGAGGCAGAATGAAAAAAAGAGTTGTTTTTATGTAATCTAATATTATAATGAATTCTTTTAGAAATCCAGAATATGTCGAAAGATATGAAGACGTTGTTTTTGATTTGGAAACAGCATTAATTACAGCTCTTAATGCAGATCAAAAAAAGAAAGGACATCGTTTCGTCGCAGATAACAGCGGCGAAGTTACTCCTTTTGATTGGTATCATTCACGTTTATCTATCGATTTCAAACTTGTTTTATCCGCGGACGGAGGTGACATAACTGTTAACGACCATAACCGCATTGTGAACGGAATACATAGTTTCATAAAGCATTTAGACGTAAAAATGAATGGAAAAAAGGTGTATGATTGCAATGATGTAAATCATAGCGTGAATATCAAAAATTTGGTCGAGTACACACCAGGTTATGCAAACAGCACAGCAACAAACGAACTTTTTTATCTTGACACAAGCAGACATGCTGAAGAACGATCCGATCAAGCTAATTACAACAAAGGTTTTCCTTCAAGAAAAGTTGTTTTAGGTACTTCCAATACAGTTTCAAGAGATTTGACATTGAACAGATATTCATTTTTCGAAGCTCTTGAAAATCAACTACTATCGAATTCGAAAGTCGAAATTGGTGTAGAACTTGAATCAGACAACAATTTGGTTTTTCAAGCAGGGGCTGGTTGTAGAATAGTATTGACCAGATTTCAACTTTTCGTTCCAAGAATTACTTTCAATTCCATAGGCCAAGAACTTTATCTCGACAGATTTGTGAAAAAAGACTTTCAAAAATGGAATTATTTACAGGAGCAAATTTACAAATCCAATTCAAGCACACAGAGAACAGGTAATTTTGTTGTGACTACAGGAATTGAAAAACCACGGCATGTTTTTGTTTATATACTCAACGATGCAAGTTTAAATACACAGACAGTAAACCCATTTCTATATAATACATTTTCGGTTTCGACAAATCCAAGAACTCTCGACAGTTGTCATCTAGTCGTCGGTAACGGTAACGAGCATCCTGATGTTTATTATCAGCCGTCAACAGATCTGACAAGAGTTTACAGAGATGTGCTCAAATATGTTCATAAAATTTCAGAATTCAGCGAGGGGTCTTTATTGACGAGAGAAAATTTTGAAAAACTGTTTCCATTTGTATATTTTGATCTGACAAAACAAAAACTCGATATACGGGACGGAACAACTAAACTGACTTTCAAGTACGAACTGTCTGGAACAACTGCAACAAATTACAGTGTTTATGCTCTTGTCATGAATGAACAGGACGCTGAAATTGTCAACAAAGATGGTAAATTGATGTTTCGTTAAGAGATGAACAATATGATTGAAAATACATTATTCACATTCATTTAATGATCAAATTTTATATACGCATATAATATATAAGATCATGACAGAATATCATTCTTGTGGAGTAAAATTGAGTAAAGGTCAGTTAAACAAGCCTGCAAGAGCTTATGCCAGCAAATCACCAATTACTCTGAGACTTTCAAAAGACGAATTGAGTGGTAATGATGAGCTTATGCTTACCAAAACTCAACTCAAAAAAATTCAAAAAGCAATGAAAAATGGAGTCGGAGTAGATATAAAAATCAATAAAAGTCAAATACGAAATGCTGTAAAACATGGCGGTTCTCTTTGGAGTACACTGACAGGATTGTCATCCAGAGTACTACCAATGGTCATGCCATTGGCAAAAAAGGTTGTTGCTCCTCTAGCAACAGGAGCTTTATCTGGTTTGGCTTCTCTAGGTATAGATAAACGTTTCGGAAGTGGAGTTAACATACCTAAAAACAAGGTCAAACAATTGATACCGTATAAAGATCATTTGACTGACAAGCAAAAGAAAGACAAATTGAAAGCAATTCAAAGCGGTTCAGGAGTGAATTTAACTCCAACAAAAACACAAGTTGGTAATGGAATATGGAGTATTTTAGCTTCAATTGGAGTTCCTATGGTTGTAGATGCTTTGACTGGCAAAGGTCTTCAGGTTGACCCTATTGGAATTGGAGGTACACCAATTTATGTACCAGGAACAAGAGGAGGCAGAATGTCAAGTGATTTGATACCCGTTACTCCACCCTTTTATGGCACATGGGAAAACCCGATTGGTATGGGAAAGCCAAAAAAAAAGACCTTGAAAAAAAAAAAGGTGGAGGGTTGATACTGGGCAAAAACAGCCCTTTTCGGGGAATACCTATATTGGGAGACATTCTGTGAACATGATGAAGTTCATAGACAAACCACTTAGCAATTTCGATTTAATAAATTGGGTACAACAGCTTGACATAAAACATTTCAGGGGTGTTTATAGTAGAGACAGATTACCAGAGAAATTAAACAGTAAAGAGGTGGGGATTATCAATCTTGACGTTCATACAGGACCTGGAACTCATTGGGTTTGTTATAGAAATGTCAGCGATCATCTTTGTGAATATTTCGACAGTTTTGGTATCATAATGCCTCACGAGATTAGAAAATATCTTCTGACAAGTGGTGAAAAAATAGTATACAGTTCTGATGAAATACAAGAAAGAGATTCTGTTCTTTGTGGGTATTGGTGTTTGTACTATCTCTTGGAAAGACAAAGAGGAAAGCCACTTATCGAAGTGATACATAACAGCAAATTTGATCCGACAGATAAATCAGTGAACCATGCATTCATAATAGATTATTTCAAAAATATGTAATTCATATATATAATGAGAAGTTATTTTGTAAAACAGAAAAAACAAACTGATTGTGTTCCTGGCAGCGAAAGATATGAAACAACAAAAAACGGTCGGACTATGATGAAATGTCAATGTTCGGAATGCGGTATAACTAAAACTATGTTTGTTAAAAAACAGAAACTTGTGGGAAACGGGTTAGCCCGCTCCAAGAAGCGGGCTTTTTAGATATTGGAAACAGTCACAGCTTAGGTGAAATGGCTTTGAAAGCTGGTTTAAAAGGTGCATTCAATCTTGGTAGAATTGGAGCTTCAAAGGCGATTAAATCAGATTTCGCTAGACAAAAATTAAAAGGTATGGCTAACAAATATATAGATCAAGCTTTGGATAGTATCACACCTGATTTGTCAAAAAAATTAAACCCTCTTCATGGTGGTGCTGTAGACATTCACAAAGCTATTGGAAAACTACCAAAACCAAAAAAGGGTTGGACGCTTCCTGGGCATCATTACACAGGCCCTTACAACCCCCTGGAAGATCAACTGAAATATGACCCAAAAACAGGTCGAATATTGGAAATATATGATATGCCCACTGGAAAAACTGATGCTATTGCAATGCAGCACGACGTTGATTATTCAGTATGTAAGGATGACAAAAAATGTAAAAACAAAGCAGACCGAAAAATGGTACAAGCTTTGAATAACGTACCATGCAATGAAAGACAATGGGGGCATTGGTTAGCTAGAAATGCAATCGATGTCAAGCAGAAACTTGGTCTTGGTGTTCCAAAAAACGGAAAGAGCCGTCGGGTAAAGAAAACTGGCAAGAAAAATTAGCAGATGAATTACATGCATCCATAAGACGCAACTTTACTCGGCGGCGTGTAATCGTAAATCATATTGATGAAATATGGGCAAGTGATCTAGTTGAAATGCAAAAATTTAGCAAATGGAATAAAGGTTATCGGTATCTTCTTATGGTTATTGATGTTTTCAGTAAATACGGTTGGATCGTACCATTGAAGGATAAGAAAGGCGAATCTGTCATTGAAGCATTCAAAACAATATTCAAGGAAGGTAGAAAACCACAATATTTATGGGTTGATAAGGGAAAGGAGTTCTATAACAAACACTTGAAAGACTTGCTTGACAAAAATGGGATACTTATGTATTCAACCGAAAATGAAGAAAAGTCCTCAGTGGTTGAAAGATGGAATAGGACAATCAAGTCTAAAATGTGGAAGCAGTTTACTGTACAAGGTAATACACAGTATTTAGATATGTTACCAAAATTAGTGAAACAGTATAATAATACCAAACATTCAAGTATAAAGATGACACCTGTTGAAGCTAGCAAAAAGAGCAATGAAGGAACTGTTTACTTTAATCTATATGGTGATATGGAACAAGCAACATCTAAACCTAGTTTCAAGATTGGTGATAAGGTCCGAATATCTAAGAATAAAAGGAATGTGTTTGACAAGGGTTACACACCAAATTAGACCGAAGAAGTGTTCATAGTCGATAAAATCCAATACACTAATCCAATCACTTACAAACTAAAGGATCTCAATAATGAAGAAATACAAGGCAGTTTTTATGAACCTGAAGTACTGAAAGCCAGACAGGATGTTTTTCGTATTGACAAAGTCATTCGGAGGGATTATAAGAAGAAACAAGCTCTTGTAAAATGGAAGGGATACAGTGATGATTTCAATAGCTGGGTACCATTAAAAGATATTAAAAATATATAAAACATTTAAACTAAAGTTATGTAACATATTATAGCAAATAGCTACAGTATATACTGTTATTGCTGCTAATCGGTAGCCAAAAATATAATCTGTTTCTGGCTATATATTTAAACGCATAACATATAAAAAAATATCTATAGGTATACTATTATAAATGGAAAAGCAAGAAATTAAAAGAGAACGGGGAAGGCCTCGATATTATACTGAAGAAGAACGACGTCAAATCAAAACCAGTTATATGCTAAATAAACCTTGGTTCTGTGATATATGTAATAATGGAAGAAATTACAGTTTAGCTGGAAAACATAGTCATCTTAAAACAAAAAAACATATCAATAAATATTCAAAACAGACCACGTCAAACGCACCATAGTTAGATACTTAAAGATAAAATCTATAGATAATATATATAGATGGAAAAATATAACAATATAAATATGAAAAAGAGTAATCTTAAAAAGCTCAGTAAATCAGAACTAATCAAATTGCTATTAAAGCAAGAAAAGAAGAAACCTGAAATCATCATAGTAGATGACACCAAACCAGTACCAGCACCAAGGACTGTAAAACCAATTAGACCAATCAATCCGAACACCTCGTAAGAGTGTAAATCGAATGGTTCAAGATTATGAAAAAAACATAATTCTTCCACCAATAGAGTTCAGAGATGGATACAAACCAGTGCCAGCACCAAGAACCAAAAAACCAGTTTCATTACCTAGAACTAAAATAGATGAAACAGATAAAGCTCTTAAAGGGTTTACGAAGTCTTATGAAATTGATATCAAAAATAACAAAGACCCACTTATGCAACTGCAAAACACAAGAAAGGCAGTTGCTAACCATATTGAAAACATATTAATATCAATGAAAGGACTAAAATTTGTTGAAACGCTTAAGGTTAGATTCGAAAAGGATATAGGTGGAGAAATGGTGTACAAGACCGCTTATTT
>NC_090886.1:39979422-40006922 GCF_036669925.1 Montipora capricornis
ACGCCGTTGTTCGGTCGTATACCATGGCCGGGCCTCAAGACAGATCACGATTTCACGCACTCCCGGGGCATCGGTTGTCGTGAACAAGCGTGTCGGATAACTTACAACCGAAATGACCTTATTAAGAGCGATGCAGTTTTGTTTCACGGCAGAGATTTGCCAAGTGTATCACACATGGTGCAGATGAAGAAGAGAAAACTAGCACAACAGCGATGGATATATTTCATGCATGAAAGTCCGGTAAATGATTTTACCGATGTCGCTTCTTACAACGGCCTCTTTAATTGGACCATGACCTATAGGAAGGCTTCAGATTTTTTCCTACCCTATCGACATTACACACGATTGGAACCCAACGAGATTCAGTTTCAGGCGACGCAGACTACCAACTTTGCGGAGGGAAAAGACAAACTGGCTGTTTGGATCGCAAGTCACTGCGGCCTGCTCAGAGACGAGTTTGTCAGAACACTTATGAAATTCATCAAAATGGATATTTTTGGATCCTGCTCAAAAAAATTTAATCATTATGAATCGTGTCCAAGAGGGTCTCCGGAATGCAGTCAGAAGCTATTGCGTTACAAATTCTATTTTGCTTTTGAAAATTCGTTCTGCGTTGATTATATAACAGAAAAATACTGGTACGTACCGCTCGACCACAATATTGTCCCTGTTGTGATGGGTGGAGCTTCCTATAAAGACGAGCAACTCGCTATTCCCGGCTCGTTTATCGACGTTGCGAGTTTCCAGTCCGTCGACGCTCTTGTGAAATATCTCCTTTACTTAGATTCAAATGACACTGCATACAACGAGTATTTCCACTGGAGGAAAGAATTTAAACTATCCTTTCCTGAATCGTGGACATGCAAGGTTTGTGCAGCGTTGCACAACGATACCCTGCCATCAAAAGTGTACAACTTGGACGAATTTTGGGGAGTGGCAAAATCTTGTGGAAAAAACGAGGATAAAATTCGCAAATTTATCGCCGAGTCCCCACGTCCCCACGTCGCCGCGTCCCCTCTCCCCGCATCCCCGTCCAACTTTTCGACACTTATTTATTTATTTATTTATTTTTTTTATCTTTATTTAACCACGATACAATTCATCAGCAATATAAAACCGTATGTACAATTAAAAATTTAAAACCAAGTATAGATAAAACTATGTAAACTACATTAACTATCTTACTCAATATCAAAAAATAAAAGCTGCTTTCCATGAATGCCGTGTTTAGAATAATGGCCTAGATAACCTCTTTAATCAGTCGTTTGAATTGATTGAGGGAATCTGCTTTCGTTAGTTCTAATGGCAAACTGTTCCACAAAACTGCGCCACTATAGGTAAAGCTGTTTTTGTAGTAGTTTGTGCGCGGTTGCGGAACATTTACCTTATTCACAGAGTCTCTCAAACAATAACCAGAGTCGCGATGGACAAATTTCGAGCAGAGATACTCAGGTGCTAGTCCCTGTAGGGATTTAAATACCATTGTTGCTCTTTCAATTTGCCTTTAAGAGACTAGGGATTTCCATCCTAAGAGTTCAAACAAATTGTTGACATCAGCGTCATAGTTAGAGTAGGTCAAGACACGGGCTGCTCTGTTTTGTAGTTTCTGCAGTTTGTTAAATACGTGTGAGAAAGCAATGATAATAGGGCCTTTGGGCTAAGATTAGTTCCTCGACCAAAGGCCGTACGGTACTTTTTTCAGTGCCGTAAGGGGCAGGCACAGAACAGTTTCGGCTGTTTGTCTGTTCTCTCGAGAAGCGAGCACTAGGGTTTTTTGGTTTCGTTTTTGATAGTTTTTTGTTCAGCTCGAGTGTAGAATCATGACGAACTTTTGTAGTTTCTGAGAACTATTTACTACTTGTAGCTTTTCTAAAACCCTATTATCATTGCTTTCTCACACGTATTTAACACAACTGTTATCAATTTACGAATCACCATAAACTTTATGAGTCAATTTTGTAAGTAATGTTTGTCAGCAAAGTTGAAATGCGTTTAAATATTCGCATAATCACCATAGCGTGACATTGTAGGAAATAAAGAAAGTGGGTTTCCCATGAAAATGATCTCATATTTATATGCAAAATAGTTTTGTCGATAAATTTTATGAGTAAACTTTATAAGTAAACTTTATTAGTAAACTTTGTTATCTATATCGTTTTAGTGTGTTGATTTTATAATGCCCGTAAGCATATGATTCTATTCCATTGTCTAATAAATATATTTTATTATCAAAACAAGACAATGATACCTTATTGAGCTCATAGCTTCCAAGTTGATGATAGCTGCTTCGAATGGTTTTCATTGTATGATACATTTGCCTGTTATTAAATAGTGTTTGTTTGTAGTCTTCATGTTTGATGTCTTTTTTGATCACAATCTTTTTGATACCTTTTGCTGTTTTGCTATTTTGATTATTATCCTTGGTGTAAGAGTACATTTTACTTCTGAGGCCAATAAATTCTTTTATAACTACACCAGCTGCCTCATCTTTGAATTTACCAATGACCTTTTTATTTGTTTTGTCATAAAATTTATAATTTATTCTATTCCAAAAGTTTTGATACACATCATCGGTTTCAATTTCATAAGTCAACGAGTCTGCCTGTGAATAATAATTTTGCTTTATTATTGTACTTTTGTTTGATAAAATTATGATGAAAATCATACATTAGCATCTTGCTTAGATCTAATATACACATACCTATGTAAGCACGTCTGTTTCTTTGATCTTATGCACAGCTACTAGATTATCGTTGAAGATTTTGCTACTAACATAAGTTGGTTTTGATGCTAATTTGTTATAATCTGTTATAAGTCTGACATCAACTCTTTTCCGCAAATTTTCCATTGTTTTTCCAAATACACTGTTGCTCATGAGTTTAAGAGCGAATGCACAGAAAAATCAAGCAAAATCAGCAAACCGTGGCCACAGCTCAAAACCTAACCTACCCTCATTTTTCAGTTTATAATAACTTTTTTAATGAGTTTATAACGCTGCTGATGTTAACATTTCAAAATGCGACCGAGTGTGGGAATTACTTGAGATTTTCGATTTCAACAGTCTGCGGGCCGAACGCGGAAAAACAATCCAGTGACACAAATGAGCTGACTTTCATAAACGAGCGAATATATTGGCAATTTTCTACTTACAATTCACAAAACAGATTCTAACAATTTAAAAACGGCACATTTTTAAATTTTAAGAGGAAAATATCAGCGAACGAGCAAAATTCTGATACATAATTTGCATCATGCTTACAAATACATCTATATCCTCGTTTCGGCTTACGTATCGAAGTCGAAGGAAAGACTTGAAGTCTTTAATCATGGCTCATCCACATTTGATAGATTACTTTCCTCCAAAACGGTCGCCCACTGTCTAGGGATGGCAATGATTTCACGTTTTTTAAATAACGTTTGTATACTTCCAAATCGTCTATCACAAACAGAGTAGGTGTGACCTTCCAATAAAAACTTGAAATCGGCCCGAAGAAATTGTCCTAGCCGAACAATGTAGTCCAAATAAAAGAAAAGATAACATTCCTTCAACTGTTCCGGAGCATTGTCAGACCAAATTATCAAATGGTCATGCCTTCCAAGTTCATTTTGGAGCCGGTTAATTAAGTAATCGAGGAGAGAAATTACCTCGTTTGGTCCCGTGGTACCAGTGGTCTCGTCGTAAAAAAAAACAGTATATCTTTCCGTAGTTTGCACAGTATATTCCCAGTAAATGCGTTCTAACCCTCACAGAGTAGTATGCGTCTTGAGCAGGAACTTTGGGTGTTTTAAGAGATTTGTCAAAATCCAGTTGGAGGGTTAGGGTGCTTGTGAGTCCGTCCACCGCCATTAATGATTAAAAATCAAGATTTGTACTTTCAGAGTTGTTACCCGTTTCACTCACCGATCCTTTGGCATAACCGCAAAATATCCGTAATTGTACATGGGTTAACCAAAAAAGCACATGCCTTTTTTAGATTTTGAGGCATGTTTCCAAAGTCCGCCGGTTATCGTTATAGGTTGCAACTGCATGTTCGTTAAAAAGTGTCGTTACAAAAATGACATTATTCAGTATAACTGTAAAACAGAGTGCGCGCGCGCTTGTTAACTTCGAAACTGAACATTGAGCGTTGATTGGCTTTTAAAAAACTGAAGATGGAAAATCTGAACAGGGTTACCCGAATAGCGAAGAGACGTTGGCGTCACCTATTGTCATTTAGGGAGCTTAAGCACGCGCTTTTTTGAGACGCGGACGGCAAGCGGAAGTGAGTTGTTTTCCCTTTTAACTTGTCTTCCCACAAACACATTTCCATTGCTAAGTATCTTTTCTCCATTAGAGATGATTAGTATAAAAATCTGTGAGACAGCACTGTCCTGGCACGCGAAATTTTCTCTTTTGGTTGCCGTCCGCGTCTCAAAAACGCGCATGCTTAAGCTCCCTTTTGATGTGCCAACCAGAGCCTCATTGGCTGTCAAAACAAAAGGTCTTTTGTTCCTGTAGTTTGCAAATTTGTTCCCTATTGTTTGAAAGTACTTGCCTCAACACACACAACATTGACACACTGATTGCACACAATTAACTCGTATTTGAATTTTTAATTGCTTACACAACACACCAAACGTTCAAGTTTGGACGAAAATGCTGCGTCAGGGGTGACA
Source organism: Montipora capricornis (assembly GCF_036669925.1). Taxonomy (NCBI): domain Eukaryota; kingdom Metazoa; phylum Cnidaria; class Anthozoa; order Scleractinia; family Acroporidae; genus Montipora; species Montipora capricornis. The sequence continues at coordinate 39,984,079 of NC_090886.1, forward strand.
ATTTATGCGCAACAGTAAAATAGAACTGGTCTTTCGTTCCAGGTAATTTTTCAGCATATTAGCATTTTCAGATAACGTACGGGGATTATATGGAAATGCTGATCATCATCTCCATCATTACTGTTTTAAACGAATATAAGAGACGAACTTTTAAAAAATTCGATTATCAACGAGAAAGGTTAATACAAAAGGAAATAGTGACAGGAAAGGTATTTTAGTGCAGATTTCTTTGGGAAAAACATGCAAATTATTGTTCTGTAATTCCATAGGCTAGACGTTCATGTTGTTCCCGCTGTGGCGTTGACACCCTTTGAAGAACTTTGTCTTTTCACTGCTGTCTGTCTTCAAACAACAGTAAAATACGAAATTTACATTACCACAAGTACAAATAGTTTACCTTGATTGGAAGGTTTGAGTGATTCATTTATTTGTTATCAGCTACCTCACAAAACGACAACAAGATCTACTTCCCACATTAATACATGTTTTCGATTACAAGGCCCTACAAACTCAGGGAAAAGCTAATAAAAGAAAAAGAAAAAGAAGAAATAAGAAAAAAAAATACTTGAACAGTACTTGTGTCGACTTTTTGCTTGCAAGTTTGAGAAAATGCTGTCGTGCCCCATGAATTGGTTCCTGAGAGAAGCATGATTGCTACTTTCGAACCGTGGGAAAATTTTCGGGCTGAGCCGTAACCACAAGTGTTAATTTGCGATGATCGGAAAATTAGAAAGCGTGACCTAAAAAACGTGGAATCATTTGGGATTTACCTTTCGTTCCAGAAGGACTAACTCAAAATGTCGAGGTTTGCAAATACGAGGCAAGTTATTTTAAAACAAAAACGCGGCACAATATGCTCTTTTTTAAGGCGATTTGTCAGCCTGGCCGTAAAACAGGGGAGCAACGAAACATTTGTGCCAAGCGAGGAGATTTTTGAAGACTATTGTCAAACAGTAGCCTTGTGTAATGTCGCGATTGATTGATAGGACAAACATACGTGTCCTATTTACATTTTTGCAGTGGGCTCGGACATCAGCATACTAAGGGCGCCGATGGCAGCCGCTATCAGTCCATTTATGAGCCCACTGAACCCTCCCAACCCATGATGAGTGATGATGTAAGTGAGTGATGAAGATAGGCCACAACACCGGGAACCACGTCCCCTACTCTTTTCGAATAGTGTGTGGGTTCTTTAACGTCCCACAGTGTTATATGTGAACAAGGTTTGTGAGACGGGACCTCCGGTTTATTGTCCTTATCCGAGAAGACTTGAAAGTCTAATCATTTGCAGATGTCATTACAAAGACAGCACTTTCTCCTCAGTTATTTAAAGACCCTGAGTGTTGGTCCTGCCGGAGTTGAACTCACGACCTCCCGCGTGACAGCCCGGTGCTTAACCAACTGAGCCACCGGTGCGCGGTTGCGCGGTTGTGGACTGACGGTGACAGTAACCATGACCAGACCAAATACCTTATTAAGAAGGCTGCCTTTTACAACGTGAGGCGAAAAAATTAAGTCAACGGCGCTATGTTGTCCCACAGTATTTAAATGCCTTTCTCTTAAAAAAAAAATATTGCTCTTTCTTCAGCAATTGAAAAAAGAACTTGAGCACTTCGCTCTCTCAAATAACTGGGATGTTCGGTCGGGGGTACAATCTGGAAAAATCCGAGGCTATTCCGGAATTGAGTTGCAAAGACCCCGAAGACGACCTGCCCTAGAATTTGGTGGAAGAGTCATGCTCCAACGCCTGCAGCATTATATGGGAGAAAATCCAAAACCTGACCCACCAATTGAAGTAAGTATTTTGCTATTTGCTTTCCCAAGGCACAAATACTTGTCACTTAAAAATAATTATTTTACTCACAAAAGTGTTAAATTGTATTTTAGTTACATGATGTACCCAGTGATCCTCGGGGAGCGGGAACTTGTGCCTTTGCCTCACGAGACATAGAAAAATGCGAAATCATTTGCGAATACGAGGGAGAGCGCATTTCACTTGACGAGGCTGAGAGGCGTGAAGCATTGTACAGGGACCAGGGCTGGCCTTGCACCCTAATGGTCATCGCAAGTGGGGCACTACAAATTGGGTGAGTTTTCGTAAACACATAATGTCTTTGACTCACAGTCGTATTGGATGAAATGTAGGCAAGTTCATTTTTGCCGCCTTATTATCAACATTAGGCTCATTGTCCTCTGTCTACAATTATCATAATGAATAGCGGCGCCCCTTTTTCCAGAGAACAAACAGACGGTTAAGTAAGCCATTGATTCAATGGGTGGCCACCACCATCTCTTTCTGGAGAACACCAAAATGGCTGCCGCAATGCCTAGTGAAAAGAAAAAAAAGGATAGGCTTTAAAAGCACACATAAATTACACTTTTTCTGGTAAAGCACAAACGTTGTGGAGAATGAAATGAACAAATTAAACTACAGTACAAGTTGATATATCATGTGCCAATCAAGGAAGGACAAATGTATTTTGTCGCTTTCAACTAAAATTAAATGTTTTGAATAACTTCCCTGTACAGAGCACGCTAATCTTGGTTGACTTTACAAGTTTCATACGCTTCAAACATTCATGATCGCCACCCACTCTTTTTTCATACTTGGCAACTACTTGCCATATTCACAGAAATACACCGGCACTACGATATTGTCACTCGAGGAAAAACGCACTATTACCCGCTTTAGTAGAAAGCGTGCCTGAGATGTACTGTCAATTTTACACACTAAATGGTGAAATTACCTTTTAAATATTCCGCCTCTAAAAAGACAATTCCATTTTCTTGCAGAATTGATCCATATGAAGGCAACCCGAGAAGCTCCTTGACATGGGGTTCAACCATGAATCATTCGCTCAAATAAGCACTCTAATAACCCTAGAATATTCTTCGTCGCATTGCACGATATTGCCCAGACCACGGAGCTGCTCTGGAACTACAACGATGAACAATGCCAGTTCTATTCCAACAGCCAAACTCTCCCTGAAGAAGACTAAAAGATTTTAATTGATGGTTAATAAAAACTGCTAATGGCAGCTTAAATGGTGCTAACATGTGTTAAAGTCCTTACACCTACAAAACCCTTCCTTGGCTCCTCCAAATATACATTTGTTCCTTTTTTCAACATGCATAACCTGCACAATACGAGTCATAAAAAAAGACGGTGGAGAAAAAGAAAAATAACGACAAATATAAGAGGAAAAAATGTAAAAGAAGCAAAAAGGAGAAACCCTAAAAACACTTTTTACAGTCGCTTGCAACTACCTGTCCACGCGCTTGACAAAAACATGTTCTGCCGGCCAGTCAAAATTCAAAGTTTTGACAATCAAACTTCAAAGTTTACCCGCCCACTTTGGAACGTTTTGGCACCACTCCGCAAACACTTCACAGGAAGCAAAGTCAGCAACACTTACGGGCATTTTGTCCTTTGCAGTATTGAACACCTTGCTTGAAATTCCTACCTAGTTTATTTAATGTAAAAGCCATGTCTTGCCAAACGGCAAATAAATCAGCTACGATCATGTGCGTAACTGGTGCCAAAACGTTCCCAAGTGGGCGGGTAAACTTTGACGTTTGAGTGTCAAAACGTTGAATTTTGATTGGCAGGCAGAACATGTCTTTGTCAAACGTGTGGACAGGTAGTAGCAAGTGACGGTAACCATTTTCAAGAACTCAGTTGTATTCATGTCACAGCAAAATCGGCCATTCAGGCTGAGCCTCAAATTGGCCATAGCATTCAATTTGTTTTCATTCCATACAAATTTCTGACTGGATTTACAAAAAGCTACCCATTGATGCTGTAACTTAGCACCTTCAGATGCACAAAAAAGTTCTTTCTATTCACAGCTATGATTGCAGCTAGGATCAAACTTTACCCCAACCTCGACAATGCAACTTCTCGAGTTTACTCGTGTCTAATAATTATTTTACTGTTCCTTGCATGGGGATCCCTGTGGCACCTGAAGGGTCAAGCTAAGACATTTTCTGACTTCCTGACTTAAATTTTGATCAAGTCCTATATAAGAGAATTGGCTTGTTGGTCATTTCTAAGTCATAGGCGATCAATTTCTGCCAAGTAGTGTCACAGAAATACTGACAAGTTATTTTATTTAAACCAAGGCACAAACTCTAACTCAGGGTATAATCAACCCCTCCTAAACTAACTTTGCTTTGCTCTTATAAGTGCAAACTAACATTCAAATCAAAGCTTAGAGCCTCTAGATTTTGTACAGGCATGTCTTGACGGAGCCCCCCTGGTTCTAAGACCGCTGCAAGAGGTCTAAAGCAGCCTTTGCCTGTTTTCAACCGAAAATCTAAGCAGCCACCTTTTTCAAAAATCAGTCAGATATCAGAGCACAATGGAGCAGATGCTGACTAAACAATCTTGCTCAAGCAAATTCCATTCAGTCTCAGCCTCCCATTGGCCATAGCATTCAATTTGTTTTCATTCCATACTAATTTCTGACTGGATTTACAAGAAGCTACCCATTGATGCTGTAACTTAGCACCTTCAGATGCACAAAAAAGTTCTTTCTATTCACAGCTATGATTGCAGCTAGGATCAAACTTCACCCCAACCTCGACAATGCAACTTTTCGAGTTTACTCGTGTCTAACTAAACTTTGTAAGTAAACTTTATTAGTAAACTTTATTATTCAGATTGTTTTAGTGTGTTGATTTTATAATGACCATAAGCATATGATTTTATTCCGTCGCCTAATAAATATTGTTTGTCATCGAAGCATGACAATGAAATTTTATTCAGCTCATAGCTTGCAAGTTGATGATTTTTGCTTCTAATGCTTTTCATTTTATGATGAATTTGTCTGTTATTAAAAAGCGTTTGTTTATAGTCTTCATGTTTGAGATTTTTTTCTATTACAATCCTTTTAACTCCTTTTGCTGTTTTATTATTTTGATCATTGTCTTTGATATATGAATTCATTTTAGATCGCAAGCCGATGAATTCAGTAATTGAAATTAAAGAAGCTTCATCTTTGAATTTGCTTACTACTTTTTTATTACTTTTATCATAGAATCTACTATTTTCTAGATAATCACTGAAATTATCTTTGTCATTACAAAAGTCTTTGTATACATTTTTAGTTTCAATTTCATAAGTCAGCGAGTCTGTATCAGTGAATAAAAGCTTAGATTTATTTCCAAATTTTGATGTAATTATAATGGAAATCATACATTAAAGTCTTACTAAGATCTAAAATACACATACCTACATATGCAGGTCTGTTTAATGTCAATGTTTCTTTAATCTTATGAACAGCTACTAAATTTTCATTAAATATTTTACTAGATACATTAGTTGGTTTTGCAGCTAATTTCAATAATTTTTGTTCATCGGTAACTAATCTTACATCAGCTCTTTTTTCGTAAATTTTCCATTGTTTTACCATAAACACTATTATTCATAAGTTTGAAGAAATCTTTTTCAAATGCATTTTTGGCCATTGCTCTTTTTTGTGTATTAAAGTCAATATACTGTTTTAACCATGACGATTGATTAAATTCAAAAACACGATGAACTTTAGTTATTTTAAGACCTAAATCAAGTTATATTTGAAGGTTTCTATAATGATTAACACACTTTTCTTTATTTCTTAATGTAGAAATTAATTTATGAACTAAATCCGTTGATAAATTAAATTTTTCAGCAATATTTTTAGAATAATTTGAAAGCATATCTTTTGCAACTTAAATTTTTTCAGGAGCAAGAGGATAATCATTATGCAAATCATGTAATTCTTTTGGATATTTGAGATCAACTTCAAGAATCAATCCTTTTTTAATGTCATCTTTATATTTAGCTAAGTCAATAAGAATAACCATAAACATTATTTGCATCTAAATACATAATATATTTTGCAGGTAATTTTTCATCGTATTTTTTCATATATTTACTATTTGCTTTTGAATATCTATTAGCAATATAACTAACTCCTCATCTTAGTCCTTTTTCTATGAATTGATACATATCAATGTCAGTAATCAGTTCTAATTTTATATTAGTCATTTTCAACATAGCATCCCAACTTAAACCAGGAGAACTAAAATAATGACATGGATCTAATTTATAATATCTAATGCAAGTTTTTCTAAAATTTTCAAAAACATCAGCTAACAATAGGATATCAGATTTTAGATATAAGTCATCATATTCACCCATTGATTTTAAGTTGAAAGTATTCCATACATTTTTAGCATGGTTGTATTGATCATCTGATATTTTTTCATCATTACTGGGTTGCCAAACCCAGTCGGAATCTGGGTTTTATTTCGTGGTTTTTTACTGGGTTGCCAGTATGGCAAACCCAGTCGGAATCTGTGTTTAATTTCGTGGGTTTTTTACTGGGTTGCCGTATGGCAATCCCAGTCGGAAAATGGGTAGATTTTTTTTTTCCGTGTCGGTAAAGGTCTTGCCTGTCACTCCCCTGGTAAGTGGTGTCTTTGTGCATAGAGCCCTCTGCGCGTATTTTCTTAGGATCGAGAGGGTAGTGGAAATGCGTAGATTTCTCTGGTGGACACAGGAGAATCATTAACTTAGCCTGCAATGGCGTCGAAAGTCATGTAACGCGAATGGCGTTTTAGTGGATCTTTGAATAAAATATACCCTTATCAAGCTCAATAATGTAAAGTCAGTTGGATAAACCAGGCAGGCGGTGAAAAACCAACACCTTACGTGGATCTCTGATCAACTCTGCACAGTCTTCAGGTAAAAAAAATAATTGGAAATGTAACAGCCAAGAATTATTTGAAAGAAAGCTTGTCGTGTATTTTGTGCTTCATTATTCAAGGAAAGGGTTCTTCATGGAAACGGTTTGATCCTGAAATTTGGTTTGTTGCAATATTGCGCATATTTGACACGATTGAGTTTCTTCTCTTCACGCACGTAATGAAATAGAAGGGGTTTTGGCCTCTAATAGCAAATATGTTGTTTGTTTCAAAACATTGTTCGCTGGAAAAGGTGGCCTTTATGAATTCATCATGTTTTATGATATGCGAGCTTAACTGGATAGTTTTTAATGGCAATAGTAAAGCATTTTCTTGTCAAAATGAGGTTAGCGTCTTCTGGTGTGTTAACTGAATTAAATCGTGAGTTTGTATTTGCCGTCTGCCGCGTAACCTTGATTTCCACTCTCAAAATTACCTCCAGAACCTACTTTTTCCGTAGAGTAAGCTTTTAGAATGATGTTCTTGTTTTGCATAAAGCAAGCTAACAAAATATGTACCTTGCTGAGTTCGCATTTGTTAGCGTTCATGGTATTTTCGGTCCGATGCTTCTGTTTCGTGAGGGGTATATTGTTTTGGTCTCCCATCCAAACACTAACCTCGCTGAACAGGGTTTAACTTCAGTGAACTATGGTATTACGAAGCTGTCAGATGCTCAGAGGGCACGCTTAAACTTGTGGTGAAAAAAAGTTGTGAGGGAACTCGAAAATTATCAACATGTCAGCCCAGAAGCTATGTTACTGCACTACCACACGTACGCGATACGTGCCTATTTTTTCTAAAGATGACAGGTTTTTTTTGTTTCTGACAAAATATTAATGATTAATAAGCTGGTAGCCAAGTTTTTGATCTCAGAAAAAGATCTGTTTCGTCGTATCAACGTGTGAGCCAATGGGCCTCTGTTGGCACGACTTCTGGGTGACCCCTTAAATGGTCTTAATGACCCCCGACTTGAAAAAATTGACTGGAACGCTGCAGTTCAATACCACCCAAATCAGTCCCTTCTGTTTTTGAGTAACACGTACCACAGGCAACCCAGTATACGCTCATCGAGCGTCTAGTTAAACTGTAAAACTTTTCTTTTCTTGGCAAATCAGTTTCATAAAATTTTCAAATGAATCCATATAATCATAAGGATAACTTCCTTTTTCTTTCATAATCTGAAAATGATTTTAAATTCTTCTTTTGTGTATTTAAATGCTTGATCATGTAACAAAAAGGAATTTATCCTTATGATTATATGGATTCATTTGAAAATTTTATGAAACTGATTTGCCAAGAAAAGAAAAGTTTTACAGTTTAACTACCAATTTTTCAAGACTTGAATTAAAAAATTGTAAGCTATCAGTAAATGTTAAATGATTACCGTAATTTCCGGGCGATTACCCGTTAGCGTTAATACATTGACATTTAGGTCGTTTTAACAAGACAAACCAGAAATGGCTAAGGAGAGTGTTTAAGGCTGCATTGTTAACAGCCAATTCTTAGCAGAAAATGTTATCGATCTTTCGCTTTGTAAACAACAACACGGAATATTCATCGCTCCAAGTTTGTGAGTTCTTATCCCAGTAATACAGTAGCATTATTTTCTTTTGTTTTGGGGTGCGGGTAATAGGCCAGTGCGGGTAATCGTTTAAACTTTTTTTCTCCTTACGACAAAAATAGACCGCTGCGGGTAATCTGCCGTGCGGGTAAACGTCCGGAAATTACGGTACCAAGCATGAAAACCATAATTTTTTCCATATTATTTGGAATAGCATTAATATTCATTTGACATTCTTCACCATTTTTGTTTTTGTAAGAGTGTTTTTTAGCTATTTCACCAATATTTTGCCTTATAAAATGACTATGATAGCCGCTAAGATTATGAAATATAACTGGTATTTTGTCAGTCAATTTATAATTACTCGGGCCCGTAGGGGCACGAGTTATAAAAGACGTTAGATTTCAGTTTTTTTTCCTGCACAGCAAAATGCACAATAGAAAAACGTGGCGGTGTTTGATTGGGCAATGCACAATAGAAAGCACGTGGCGGTGTTTTGGTTGGGTAATGCACAATAGAAGCCACGTGGCGCTGTTTACAATGGTTATTTAAAGCAAACCACGTAATCCAAGGTCATGAAGGGCACTGTGATGCGTTGTGTGGGATTACTGAAGATCGACGTTGCGTTGGCTTAATCGATTTCTTCTTGGGGCGCTCAAAACACATACAAAGAAAGGCATAGGCTTTTCGCGGTAGACCCACACTAAAAAGATGTCAAGCGTCAGCTTCGAAACGGATCGTTCCGCGACCTGAATGAAACAAGAATATACTCGAATGTAACTGAAATGGACGCAACTATTAAAAGTGATGCAAGTCAAAATACTAATTCTTTAATGAGCAGCGGGTACCTTATTGAGAACTACTTTGAAGATGACAACGACAAAGAAAGTAACTGCACAAACAAATGGACGCCATATTGGAATATTCTGAAGACAAAGTAAAAACATTGGCACAGCAACAAATGGCCTCACGCTTGTACCATTTTCACCGGGGACAAACAGCCTCCCGCTCAGTGTACCATTGACTACGGAGATAAGTTTTTTGTCTATTGCTTTGTTTTTTTGTTTTTTATTGTTAAAAAGTTTGTTTCTTGTAGTGGTCTAGCTTATATCCTTTGTTCAACTAGCCTTATAAGCGATCGTGTTCACTGCCATCTTGTCTATATAGTTCTGTTCTGGTTTTACAAGATTTGATGTCATCAGTGGAGACTGAGATCAGCTCTTTAGAAAATAATTTTGATGTAGTTTGAAAGGCTGTACAGTTAGTTATTTGATTCTCAGTGATAATAAAGACTTGATTCCAAAGGAGAAATACAGGTCTCGATAAGCAAAAGTGTGTTTACTTTAGTTGTGATTTGCGTGTGCATTGACATAGACGTGCCCGAGAACCGAGTAGAATAACATAGAAAAGGCTGAGACGTCTATTTTATAACAGCAGAAAAACTGAGGAGGAAACTTGCTGAAACGTATTTGGTTAACAATGTACCGAGGTCATCCCCATTTCATCGTATTACTAGCCAAGGAGATCACTTGCTCGTAAACACAACTATAGGAGCTACCTCAGGTATGCGTTTAAATCTAAGCACGTGGTATGTAACACTTTTGCAAAAGCGTGGATAAACAGGTAAACGCAAAATGATGTTTGAAACACTATTTGTACGATTTGTAAAATAATGTTGTTGTTTTGTTCTCTCAGAAACGGAACGTATTTATTTTGAATTCAGGGTGAACTATTTACACAGTGAGATAGAGTGACCAATCAAAATAGAGTTTGTAATTGGAAATCTAAAACAAACTGCAAATCATAATGCTGAAAAACCCAAAAGCGAAGGAAATGGATCATGCATAGGACGTTTTGGATATCTGAATGATTTTGGGTTAGATTAAAGCGATATATTGTTAAAAATTCCCAAGTTATCCCTTTTCGTGTTAATTAGTAATGCAAACAAGTCTTAGTAATAAATTGGATTAACGAGGAACCAGTGAATTGCCATGGTTCGTATGTAACACGTGTAATTATGAGAAGATTCACGGAAAACGGAATTTGAAATTTTATGCAGGGGTAAGCATTTGAAGTTAAAATAGGTATTTGTAGACTTTATGCTTCGATGTATTGTGCACATAAACAAGTATCTGTTGTTCTGCCCTTACCAGAAGTTAATAGAAAAACAAGAAACGAAAAAGCCAAGAAATCCTGGAGAATATTGGATATGGCCTGAGAGTAACGCCATAACCCACTTTAATGAGGGACCAATTAAAAAGGAGCGTAGCTACAGCAAGGATAAATAAACTAAAGCTACGTGTAAGCTTACCAGGGTGGCCAGAAAAAACCTGCCCCAAAAAACCCCATAGGGAAAAAGGGTACTGTGCATGACCATATTCACAGCATGAAAATAACCTTTGAAATCAAGATTTTTGTCTCTAGTCCTCATTCAATAATAAAATAAACAAAACGAAAGTAACACTGACAATATTAATTTACACTATTATATAGAGACAGGTATTTGCGATGCTGAAAAAGGTCGATGTCAATGCTTGGACATGTCTCGCCTGTGCAACAACCGTAATTACCGTAATTTACCGTAGTAATCGGTCAATTACCGTAGCGAATTAAAATTCACCACGGTAATTTGAGAAGCGGAACAGTAAAAGACGACTAGTACCTTCCCTTGCTATTGGTCTTCTTCTTGATTCATTTCTAGTCGGCTCTTCGAAGGTGTTTTGACCAAGCATTTTGACACGTGTACAGATAATTGGCCTCACTTAACAAAATCTTTTAGGTTCAATTGGTCGAATTTTGTATTTTGAGGGTCCCTTTGCGACCTAAATTTTCGTCGCAGGGTATGTCTGATGTACGAGTCAGACAAAGAGAGCGATAGAAATGAAATGGCGACCGTAGGGATCACCATCTCACTTCACTGTACGAGGTTCTCTAGTTGGGCCATAGGCAGCCCAAGCTCGCGTCACTACAGACAGCCGTTGAGAATTTAAAAGCGTTATAAGACTTTGTATGGGAAATAAAATACAGTCGATTCTGAAGCCTAAAAAATGCTCAATTTAACTTTCATTCAATAAAATTAATCAAAATGACTCACCTCTGGTGTATTCTTGTGCCTTTTGGAGTTTTTATAGTTTCGGGAAGTCCGTGTTTTAAATGTTCTAAGACGAAGTCAAGGCTGCACACTACGACTCCGACCGTTGTCAGCTCAGAGGCGGTTTGCGACTCGAAAATCCAACCCAGCCAAGATTTTTTCACGCAAAGCTAAAGCCACATCATTTGCGAACCTCCGTGAATGTTTCGTCGTCAAAAATCCCCACACACTTGGCTGGAAATGAGCATTTTCTGCTTCAGATTCCACGATAGCTGATGAATTTAACAGCAACTGATCACCGACGAGGACACGGTGCTTGGGTCCGAGGTCAAATTAACTCCACCCGATGAGGTACAGTCATTTCATTTACAACACTTACCCCATCCCCACCGCGGCTTCTCGAACAGCTCCATGGTTACGAGTGACGCTGTGGGGATGGGGTAAGAGTTGTAAATGAAATGACTCGGACCCAAGCTCCGTGTCCTCGTCGGTGATCAGTTGCTGTTAAATTCATCAGCTATCGTGGAATCTGAAGCAGAAAATGCTCATTTCCAGCCAAGTGTGTGGGGATTTTTGACGACGAAACATTCACGGAGGTTCGCAAATGATGTGGCTTTAGCTTTGCGTGAAAAAATCTTGCTGGGACGGATTTTCCAGCCGCAAACCGCCTCTGAGCTGACAACGGTCGGAATCGTAGTGTGCAGCCTTGACTTCGTCTCAAAACATTTAAAACACGGACTTCCCGAAACTGTAAAATAAACTCAAAAAGGCACAAGAATACACCAGAGGTGAGTCATTTTGATTCATTTTATTGAATAAAAGTTAAATTGAGCATTTTTTAAGCTTTACAATCGACTATATTTTATTTCCCATACAAAGTCTTATAATGCGTTTAAATTCTCAACGGCTGTCTGTAGTGACGCGAGCTTGGGCTGCCTATGGTTGGGCGGAAAAAAGGCAATTGCGGAAATTTCCGCCCAATCAAAAGATTAGAATTTGATTCGCTCTGGAACTCGTCAGGGGCTCTTCTCGCCTTACTTGAAAACTTAAAGCCAGTCCCGATTCTTGTCCCGTCTCGACTGATTGGCCCTGGCTCTCCGAGGATGGGAAGAGACTGGAGGGGAACTCGTTCGCCGGTGAGAAGCTTACCGCTCTTTCAAATTGTCACAAGTCATAGACCACTTTCATAAATGGCGACCAACTTTACATGCTTTTGTATTTATGTTAATTAGACCTACTGCCCTCGTTTTAAAACAAATATTCTTTTGAAATTTCCTCGTCGTAGCGAGGTTAGTAGGGCTTATTAGCATTAAAACAAAAGAATAATTTACTTGGCCGCCATTATGAAAGAGGTCTATATGTTGTGAAAACCTGTTTTGAGTGGTTTGGCGAGCGGCTTAGATCTCTTGCTGGGAGTTTCCCTCACTATCAGCTGGAATTTTACTCATAACTTCATAATCATCCTTGGAGTGCGGAACACCTTTTTTTCCTAGCAAAATCTGAAAATAATTTTTAAAATGTTTTATTAGCGTTTTCTTTTAAGTTTTGTTGCCTATTATTATGCAGTTTGGAAATAATTTCTTTGGGTGCCCCTGTGACAAAAAAATCGCTTCCTTTTTTCTTTAGAGTCTGCATGTGTGTTTGCTTTTAAGTTGTTATATTTTTAGAGTTTGAACTAGGAATGTACTTTTAATATTTTGAATTGTGATGCGCAGATGAAAATTTTATATTGAAACCTGCGCAATATAAGTTAATAAATATTATTATTATAAACATTATTAGGCCTAGGCTAAATTAATTAGGCCCAAGCAATGAGTTTATAATCTTAACTTTGTCGTGAAGTTTGGTAACCGACCTTTTGCAGTGCTTAAATTGTTTGTTGCAGAGTGATAATATAGCATTATCAATCTCGTACACAGAGTCCTCGGGCTTTTTGGCCAGCGGGTGAGCGCCCGGAGAGACTCTGGGATAATCGACTCCATTTTCCCAGAAAACGTGGGTTCCGGTCTTATTACGTAAACAGTAAACAGTAAACGGTAGAAATGGCGGGTTGAAAGTGTTCGAGAAACAAGAATTTTAGCCTTACACACAAAGAAACTGGAGAAATGATCATTGGCTTGCTGTAAGAGCAAGTGAAGATGAAACCTCTGACGCTTTCGGTGAGTGTATTCTTAGTGTTTCAGCGTACATTCCATCGTTCAGAATGCATTGAGAATGCCATCGTGCAAGCAACACGATCGACAAATTTTTTTGTGGAACGACACAAATGTCCTCTTCTTTTACAATTTGATGTTTCCGTAATTCTGAATGGCTAAAAGAGACTGATGTAATGTTTCCCACGGTACTTTTGCAACAGCAACAGTAATCACTTTTTAGCAGCGTGAGAAAATTCCCGTGCGGTATATAGTTTACGTCATCGAAAGTGCGGTGTACGGGGTTTTATTCACGAGTTGTTTGTGTCAAAAACCCGAACGAGCGAGGAACGAGCGAGTGAGGGTTTTTGACACAAACAACGAGTGAATAAAACCCCGTACAAAGCACTTTCTATGTCGTGAACTGTTTATTACACATAAGACGAGAATTTTCATTAAAATGGTTTTCTGAACGCAAATTAGAAACAAAAACTCACTAACAATAGAACCAAATGCAAATTCAATTTAATTCAATAACAAAGTACGATTTGCACGAGATGCACAAGATGCACGAGATGCACGAGTGATTGGCATGTAAACGCCTTTACGCTATCGTTGATTGGTAATACTTCCACATGTGAAACAGCTGTACGCCATTCTGATTGGCTGTATAAGCCTTTTCCACATGTGAAAATAAAGCGTATAGATTTGTAGAAATGAGCTTTATGGAATAAAATTCACATGTTATGTGTAATAAAAGACATAATTCAAACCTCGTCGTTTTATTATTTTTGTGATTTATATATTTCTGAAGTAGAAAAAATCAAACAGCATTGAAACTAGTTTTAGATTTTGAATCTCCCTCCAAATTCTGGGGCTTCCGAATTACTTACCGACTTTCTGTCGGACTGCCATTGCTACGCAATCGGCCAATCAAAAATATAGTTCACATAGATTATCCCAGAGTCTCTCCGGGCGCTCACCCGCTGGCCAAGAAACCCGAGGACTCTGGGTACGAGATTGTAGCATTATCAAATTAACAAATTGATGTCAGTTTTTCATGCGTCTGTCCTGTTATTGATCATGAATTTCGTTACAACATTGTCAAAGTAGTCTGCGGATCCACTCGGCTATCGCCTCGTGGATCCACAGCTACTTTGACAATGTTATGACGAAATTCATGATCAATAACAGGACAGACGCATGAAAAACTGACATCAATTTGATTTTAACATTAACAAAAAGACAGCGGAGTCAAAATTAAGTCAAACGACGAGATGAAAGCGAGACAAAAATGCGAGAAACTTCAATTTTATTCAATCTGACGCGACCAAATTCATAACTTGCCTCGCTCTCTTATCGGCTAATAGAAATAACGGAGATTCTATGGGTTAAAAAGTGACAGATCGATGTTCCACTCTTCGAAACGCATAAGTTATAAATTTTTGTGTCTGTCCGCTTATTGACAATAAAAATTAGCCAATGAGCGCGCGAGAATTTTGCAGTCATTGTAAAATATTGTTTAAAACGTTGACTCTACGCAGCTAGCGGTGTGGTGGTCAAGTGGTTAGGTGACGGGTAAATCAACAAAGATCCCCACGTTCGAGTCCTGTGTCCATACCCTTGCGTTGTCTTTTAAAACAAACATGACCATTTCCCATAATCGTTATCAAACTCTCAGTCTTCCAAAAAAACAACGAATAGTAAATTCAGAGCAAATGAAAAATTAACGATAATCTTTAATTCAGAGAAGAGATCAGGTTGAGCCTGTGACCTGAGGCCTGTCTTCCGCACCTGCCGATGTTCGTGCTAGTGTAAAGTGGGCTTTAATTGTTTATTAGTTCGAGTAACATTTTCGTGTTAATGCTCCGCTTTTACCAACTCAAAAGTCAGAGAGAGCTGAATTGAGGACTGAGAAAATGACGTTATGGATTTCCAGATTAAGGTTGCAGTTCTTGTGTACCCGACTGATTTAGTAAGCAATGCGTGAGTTTTTGGCTCTGAGAGTGAAACACAAGTTTTGCATACTTAGTAAGGTGGATCAATCGCGACCCCAGAGCTCTTCTCTTTTGCGCATGACTGAGGGAGAGAAGAGCTCTCGGGAACCCTGAAACAAAGTGTCTTCTCATTGGTTTTCGTGGAGAACAATCAAAAGCGTCTCTAATTGATGCATTCATGTCAGCACGAGAAGTGAGCAGGCGCCGTAAGTTTCAAATAGCCAATTTTTACCTAAAAGAACCCTACGGCGCATGTTATCCAAAATAAGTTTTCCAGAGCCTCGGTCATGCGCACACATAAGATCCGAGGCTCTGGTAACGAGACTGAAGGTGGATAAAAATTGTGATTAATCGATCCAGCTCTCGCAGACCTAACAAGAGAGTCTTGAACATGAGTTAAGGTTGACCATCAAATCCAAAACTTTCACTCGGATTTAAGTCTTCTGCTCTAAGTAAGAGCTTCGGCTATCGGGTGCACTTTTCGAAATTAAAAAAAAATTCTGCAATCGCACTCCAACCTTTTCGTTGAAAATTTCAAATTTCATGAACTGAAAAGCTGTGTGCATAAAGGCAACAAGGAAAGTTGTTTTTTGTAAAGTTTCGAATACTGAACGTTATATTACTTATGCAAAGAACTGTTGCAGGTCGTTGCTGAAAAAATGAGGCCACTAGCTTAAATGAAAGCGCAGCGATAAAAAGTTCTTTCATCCCATTACCTTGTTTCTTTGGGGTATCACTTGCGATGATTCTTTTCAGAAGGTAAGCACTGTTTACTTCGCGAAATAACGGAAATACGGAAAAAAGTCTCAAAATCTCTCAACCTTTTCACTAGACTCACTACACACAATCAAAAGTTTCATGATAACGTTTGATATAAACACTGAACGACGAAACCTCTTTAATTTTGTCTCAAAGTTTTGCACCTACTGCTTTGTTGCTTGGAGCGAATTAAACTTTGTTAGGCAATTTGGTGTGGTATAAAAATTTTCTAAAGACGTCTGTCATCCACTTTCGAAATACAATCACACCATTTTGTGTATTTTTCAACAGTTTTCAAAGTTGATTTCACTGTACAATAATACGGAAGAATTTTATCAAAGGGAATCTCCACTACACTATACAATAAGTTTAAAAGGGAGGAAATGGTGTTTGCGGAAAAATTATGCTGGAAAGTGCAAGGATCAGAAAAAACAAAATTTTAGAATCGCATATTTTTATTTTCGAACTTTTCGGGCGCCACCATGTTGAGTGATTTTGACATGTTTAAGTCGCCGTAGGAAACCGTGTCACGTTGTTATGTTTGGTGATTAAGCAAAAAAATATTTCACCATATTTTCAGCCAAACAGAGCAACACAAAATCAAATTGTGACTGGCTTGCAAGCATTTTTTCCGCGCTAAGAGCTGGATAAAGGCCCACCTTCAACCGACAGGCTTTTCGGCCATTTGTTTCTGTTATGGAAATTTGCATTGCTTATCGTAGCGATATGATTGGATGCATTTTCAGCTTTGACGGGATTTTCATATATGAAAATTGTTCCACGGCACGCAATGCCTGTCGGTTGAAGATGGGCCTTTAAATTTACAGGCTATGCAGGCATTACGACTGATTAGTTCATTGGAATGTCTGCCTTTGCACTGATTGGCCAACTTAAAGGGGCTAGGTCACGCTATTTTAGGCAATTTCAGCACTGATCGAATGGTCATAGAATTAACTAAAATATCAAAATAACTGTTCAAAACTATAGAAGAACTCTAACAAAACACAGGGAAGCCAAGAAGGGACATGGATGGACAAAACTGGAGAGGATTGAAATGGATTGAATTTGGGTAAATTTGAAGAACGTCGGCCCACCTTTTTTTAAATTTATATCAGTCTATATCAAAATGTCATTTACAAAGCTTGAAAGTCATTCTCAGTTGTTATGTCGCCGTGATTTTGCAAATGAAAGACTCTTGCTCTGCCAATTTGACGTTTAGAGCTCATAATTAACAAAATTAAACAAAATTACCTAAAATAGCGTGACCTAGCCCCTTTAACTTCTTTGATTTTGTGTCCCATGATTCGTTTAAAGGGAACCTCCAATCCAACAAAAAATAATTTTGAACCACAGAACAAAATGTTTAAAACCAAAATTGTTTGAACTATTTCCAAATGAAGCGTTTGCATCCCAAATAAATCAACTTCAGAATCGCTTGTTTTTGTTTTCAAATTTCCACCAGGCATCGCCATCTAGGATAATTAAGACCAAAAGTCCTTCGTCTCAACCGTATACGTTACAATTAGTCAAGATGGCGGTTTGAAAGTGAAAACAAGTGATTTTAACAGTACTTTTTCTCCGATTCAAACATTGGCTGTTTTTATACTAGAGACGGATGATCCGTCCAGACGAATTATGCGTTTCTTGTGTTCTTTGCCAAGTGTGAAGATGGGGCGATCTATATGAGACGCATAGTCTGCCTAAATTCCTTGTTAAATAGGCCATTTCCGAGTTCTTGCCTGGCTCCTCTTCAAAGCGAGGCTAAGTGCGAAGTTTTTGTAATGAAAATTAGTAGTCATTCTTATGTAAAGTAGAACTAATTACCATCACAAAACCTTCGCACTTAGACTCGCTTTGAAGAGGAGGTAGACATGAACTCGGAAATGGCCTATTCCTCTAGTATAAAGACGGGTACAATACGCATAATGCGACGACGAAGTATCCCCTGAAGTACGTCTTCGAAGACGCACAAAGCTTGATAGTTCGCTCAGACGCAATATGCATCTTGTCCTCGTCTTTACATTGGACGAAGTTAACAGATGCAGAAGAAATGTTTGCCCAAGTTCGTCCCAGACGAATTATGCGTCTTTAGTATATCGAAGTATAAAAAGGGCCACTTTTTTCATGAAGATTCTTTTATAAATTTGATTGCAAATTTTGCTTTCTTCGGTTTAAATGTATTCTCTAATATTATTACATGACTGTGTCTCACAAGGACTGGGAACTACCAAATCCACGAATTTGATTGGCGGAAATCGATATCGACCGCGGTCTAGATTTTCCCATCCAGACCTGCACCTAGACCGGTAATGTTTTGCGGTGAAAAAGTTGCAAACTAAAATGCAAAAATATTGAGTATTTTCTTCTACCAATATTTATTTATGGATGAGCCAAAAAGCATGATGAGAAAAAAAGGTAAGGAGGACGAGCAAACTTTGACAGAATTAAAATCAGCTCATCGCCACTCATCGCCGTTCGCAAGGAAAATGTCAGTGCAAACAAGTTACATTAAACGAATTAAATTGTTCTTGTTTGCCGTATAATAAACACTTATTAACCGAGTTTAGTCAGTCTGTATGGGAGAATCTTGACCTAGGTTGTGTGTACAGTCCTGACTGCGTTTGGTCTGTACTCACGACCTCGGTCAAGATTCTCCCATACAGACCTCGTACTCGGTTAATAAGAGTTAAAGAGTGGTGGTTCCCTTTAAAACAACTCTTTTTTTAATGGTCTCAATCCATTTAGTAGCGGCATTGCATTACACCTTTTGTGATCCGCGCATTTGCTTGATTTTATTTCACGTGCGTTTTGGTTGCGGGAACATTCGATAAAGCCCTTGATAAGAGGATTTCAGGATCAATTACAGATCCTCGCAAAATACAAGATCAACAATAAAAACAATGAGGCCTGTTTGTCTTTTCTCGAACGAGCCAAGTCTCTGGTAACACCTAGGCACTTTATTATAATAAATAGAGATATAAATAACGTACACTGTACAGAAATCATCACGACCAATTTACACCATAATAAATAAATGAACTCTAGCACTGTATCAACAGTCCATCACTCTTGACTGTATAAAATATTACGATGAAATCTTCGAAAGGCAAGAGCGGCACCTCCGAAGTCACTTGTCTACCATTTTGGTAGGGAACTTGCTTCAATACTAACCGGTTACCGGCAGAAAGCGAAACATTGTCAACTTCGGTCGATACGGTGAATTGACTAGAAGGCAAAGTTCAGAGCGTTTTCCAAGAGACACTTGGGTGAATAAATTTGTAATGTTTTTATGTGACTCCTGCACTCTAATAAACCCGTTGCTCTCTTCTGATTGGACGCCTATTGGCTAGATTTCCGTCCACTCGCGTCAACTTCCACTGACTTCAGCGCGCGATGAATCTCGGGGCATGCCAAATGAACATTTTGGGCAGCAGCATCCAACAGTGGTTGGAGCATTTCATTCATTTCTTGTAGCACGACGGGGGTCTGGAGATGAAAAGGAAAAGTAATTGAGAAAGTAATCGACAAAGTAGTTATCGACAAACTCGCAAATGACCAGAGTCTATATAACTTTATAGTTTAGTGGTAGAGATGTGTGTTCTGGGCTGATGATCATAGGTTCGAATCCCTTTAATGCTTCTTCGCAACTCCTCAAGTTGCTTCCTTAAATTCAATGATCCTTGGCTTTTCCATTAGAAAATCGAGGCCTCATTTTTGGAACTTGACTCATCGTAGAATGGCGGAAGAAGTCCACAGGGGATGACATGGACGCTAACGAAAGAGATTTTGGGTGTTGCGGAGAGCAAGCAAACCACAACAGAAGAAACATTACACAGGTAAACGTGATACACAAATGACTTACATCTGACGAAATGCGCAAACTTGGGGTTTGAGAGGCTGCATCTGTATACGTCAAAAGACCAAGTTTTCCTAGAAAAAGAGCCATTAAACTGAATGAATGAGGGGCTGACTGACATGTAACCAAAGAACTGAACTAGTGCATGTCTCTCCGACTCCGGGACTGTCATCGGCTGACACAGACGAAAATCCAATTAAGTGCGATACCCTAACGCCGTGTGTTTTTTAACAGATCTTTTTTAATGTAAAAAGTTGAGCTTAGGCATGGCCAAGACGTTACTACATTGATAAGTCTCGAAACCAGTCAGATGATAGCATCGAACTATGGGGAATTTTAGCACGTGACTTTAAGAGACACGGATGAAAACCGGAATTGAGGTTATTTTCCTATTTAAGTTGTCTTGGCATTACCACATTCATATTATTAAGCTCTTTTCACTATTAAAGACGATTAGAGAGACAACTAACCCGGCATGCGAAATGGGTACTTCCGGTTTCTGTTCGTGGCTTCTGGCTTCCGTCCGTCTCTGACGTCACGTGCTTAAGGGGCCCCCCCATCCCTTTCCTTTTAACTAATTTTCAACCTGGCTAGAGTGTGAATCTTAACTTACGTTATTGGCGCTTTATGCTATTAGTGCGCATTAGCGATGTAAACATAAGCAGTAGCAACATACACAGATACATTAACGTATCATGATGAGATATATTTCTTCGATAGTGACTCGGCGATACTCGAAAAAATCTGAGCGCTTCTTTGCAGGAGTCGAACATAAGACTATCACTGAGTTATTAGCCACTTTGAGGTTGCGCGGGAGACTGGGTCGAGAGCCTTGTTTAATTACATTGTGGGACTGTTTTGAGGCCCGCATTTTCATCATAGCGTGCGCGGAGCAAGAACTCAAGTTACAATAAAGCGATATACCAGGAGCTGAGCTTCCAAAACCACCAGAATATTGTACAATGGCAATCTTGAAACGATGGGTCGCTTGTCAAGGTGAAAAATTTTCTGGAAAACGAAAAGATTTGATCGAAAGTTTTGCGAGATCGTTTACTTACTAAAAACGCAAGGTATTTAACAATTATTTTACAAGGGCGCGCTGGATATGAGGTGAGAGACAACCAACGAGGCGCGTAGCGCCTTGTTGGTTATAATCATTTTAATCCAGCAAGCCTGAGTGGAATAATCGTTTTATTAAAAACTCCACTCTTCCACTGAAGCATCGATTTCTGCCCCGGTCAATTCCGGTCCAAAACGGCTTTTGTCGACCATTTTTTTCTCAGGGCTGCAAGAATGTTTTCAGCTCGCTTTATTGCTGACGCGTTCCTCGGCCATATTTGGTAGAGCAGGTATATGAACTGATAGCCTGTGTCCGGCGAGCCAATGAAAATGCTGGAAATGTGATATCCGTAGTTCAGGTTTTAATAAAATGATTTAACCCGAAGTTAATTGTTATCGTACAAGGATATGCGAGTCTGCATAAACAGTGGATCGTCCCCAAAACAGTTCCACAATGCTGTTCAATAAGACTCTCGGGCCCTGTCTCCTTCGCAACCTCAAAGTGACCGATAACAGCCTCGTGGGAGAGCCAAGCCATTAAACTAGGTTAAGGTGTCAATCGTGCTGCTATCCTACTAGGACTAGAAATGTCGAAATGGCGCATTTAAATTCTCGCTATTGTACACACATACATCCTCAATTGACAATAGAGAACAAGTTATTAAGTTGGTCGGGATTCTTAACCATTTGGCTAGCTGAGAACTTAAAACAGAAACTACCTAACAACGAGCGGTCAGAAGGGTCTTGAGCCCGGGTCTCTGGATTTCAAGGCAAGCGTACTAACCAATGGATCACACAGCCTCCAGTAATGCAGTAATGAGGTAGTGAAAGACGTAACGAAAGAGAACTTGTTATAAATTAATGCCTTTTGTCTTTAAAAAAGCTTATGCTTGTGTTACGCTTGTGAAAATCGTCCCTTAACCGAAACCTATGAACGCTCCAAAATACCTTGTAAAGTTGGAAGAAGGCGACTTGGGGCCAAAGCTGTCCCGCGGGATAAAACCCGTTCCAGTTTATCACAGTAAGCAGTCATCATTGTATTCAGAGCTGCAGCGTCAAGAAGAGACTAGAGATACAAGAATTTACACCCAGATATAAAAAGTTAGATGTAGAAATTAAGTTATTGATACAATATGGGGGAAAAGCGTTTGAGTATTTCCAACAGAAAAAAATATAAATGTAAATTAGTCCGCGATGCAGTCATCCTTTAAAGCTTTTGCCACTTCACTACCTGATTTCTGAACGCAAATGAGCTCGATTTCTGAGTGCTATCTCAAGTGACTTCACTTCGTAGCGACTCCGAGCTATGACGAAGGAGATTTATTAGTATGGGTAATCAAATGGTGACTAATTTCACGCGCGTTTTGTCCAAATTAAAATAATTTTCCGAGCCTTTAGTAGGCGAGGGAAATGATTGGATTTTGGACAAAACGCAAGTGAAATTATTCCCTAATTTAACGGGTATACCATTTGATTAGCTATTAATAACATGGGTGACAAGTTACTCCTTAAACCTGGACGCCATTTTAGCACTATATGAAAAAGTTGCCATGGCAACAATGTAATTTCACATGTGAAATTACAAATTAACGCTGAAATTTCGCGCCAAAATTAAGGAGTAATTTGTCACCCATGTTATGACATGAAAAACTGATTTCTT
>NC_090886.1:40011922-40014422 GCF_036669925.1 Montipora capricornis
AGAGAAGATAAATTCAGGATAGTCAATGTCACAAGTCCAGTTGGTGTTCAGAGCGGAATTTGATCGTGGGAACATTGGCATGCAATTCCAACCCCCCGAACCATTGGACGACACCGCTTCTCAATACCATGAACCACCTACCATTTCTTCACCCCATCACAAGCACAACCAATCAGGGATTCTCAGTACCCATTTTCTCGCGCTAACAACGAGCGACATGAAATTATTTCGACTTCCGATTGGTTTATTTGAATTGTTGCGTCCGTCCTGATTGGCCAGGGGTACACTGTCCCTTAGTATTACATT
Source organism: Montipora capricornis (assembly GCF_036669925.1). Classification (NCBI taxonomy): domain Eukaryota; kingdom Metazoa; phylum Cnidaria; class Anthozoa; order Scleractinia; family Acroporidae; genus Montipora; species Montipora capricornis. Next base: position 40,012,229 of record NC_090886.1, read on the forward strand.
GAAATGGACTCACCGAGCTTGGCAAAGTGCACTATAGCCTCTGACCTCCCGTGTCGCGGGCCTTGAATGAAATAATGCTCCTCAAGGTCAACCTCGTGCAAATATGGCATCATACGGCCATGCATCGGTGCAAAACCACACAGGGCCGTGTCTACAAGAGTCTAAGATAAAAATGTCAAAATACAACTCAGCGTGAAAGGCTCCACCCTACCTCAGAAGGTGAAGGGGGAGGGGACGGATTTGTAACGGAATACCAGGAGATTTCTAAAACAAGAGGACTGTGGGGCTCCGTTTGTAACTAACAACATTTGAACATTTGGACTCAAGGTAAGATTTGCTAAAAAGTTGTTTCCTCAACCGCGACGATTTTTCGTACTTTGGTGTAATTACAATCGTTCGTCCTTTCTAGGACGAAGTTACGAATAGCGAACCGTATGGAACTTCAAAAAGGTTGATCAATTCCATACGCAATAGAAGAATGGCACTATCTGTTTTCGCGATGGAAGTTCTCCAGCGCAACACCTGATAAAAGGGACACCATCACATGGGAAGGCAGCTAGGAAAAGACAACATACGTAGATACACTGGGCTGGAGAATGTTTGAGACCTGGGGCGCGTTTCTCAAAAGTCCCGAAACTTTACGGGCCATTTTCGGGTGTCACAATTCCCTTTGTATCTCAAGAACGGAGAGGATTTAACTCGTCAAACTTCACGGTAATTTTTCTTTTTGTTACCTTTCTCAAACTCATTAATAATTCATAAGCCAAAAACAAAAGAAATCACTACCGTGAAGGAAGTTTGGATATGTGGTCTTAATTAGCATAAAATTTCGCCAAATTTGATCCCAAATATCTCCTAAAATACTGATTCTTTTGAGAAGCAATATCAAACACTCGAAAGAGTGTTTCATCAGATATCCAACCACCTCGAAATCGGTTAAAAAACTCGGCCTTCGGCCTCGTTTTTCAACTCGCTTCTCGGTGTTTGGATATCCGATGAAACACTCCTTCTCGTGTTTGATATATTACTTAAAACATGTTAAGACCGGCTTTCCAAAGCAAGCGGTTGGCAGTTTCACAAATGGCTTTTCGGGCCCGGAAAGTTATCGGGACTTTCGAGAAAAGGGCCTCAAGAAAGCTACATGAAAGATTGAACTTTATGGTGTCAGCCTTCATCTCGTCGTTTATCAGGCATGGACCAGATTGATTGATTCAACATCTATTCCTTAACATGGTTAATTTTAAAACAGTGGAGTACATTACGATAAATTGTAAAATTAATAGAAATGTGCGGGTTTAACAAATTTAGCAGATACGTACAAATACCTTAAAACCAGAAACCGTAGGTTTTGGGTTGACTTTATAACTGAGACTGTGCAGTTTGGAGCGTAACTCATTGTACTGTTTTCCGTCTAGTGCTGCTATAGCACTGACCAATCCTATGAACAGTATGGAAACAACAGATGGGCTTAGTATTGCGTTTACGGAAAACGGCAGATGTCTGACTGAAATTTGCGGTTTACCTAAAACGCGGATGGGAGAAACTTGTTTAATATCAGTTCATTTATTGCCTATTAGCTCCAGAGTAACTTCTCAAAGGAGCGAGACAAACTGGAATTAGAGAATGACCAGCAGCATCCTGGCGTTTCCCGTTTCAAGTGAACGCAACGCTAGACCTCTCTAACTTAACAACAACAGAGAGTTTTCACTCACGTGACCGAAAGCCATATTGGATTACTGAAACAAAGGAAGGTATTTGCATAAAAATAGAGTTCAATTCCGGGAGGATTAGTTTGGTACACCATCATCGCCGCCATTTCTTTGTTTGCAAGCACCAACATGGCCGCCTTGACGTTATCTGAAAACGCTCTATACTGCTACATCCATAACAACGGTGATAAAATGTCGACAGTATGATTAATAAGAAGATGTATCTATAAATGGTCACTTGGAAATACTGTCAAAATAGCTGACTGCCACTAACAAGAGTCACAAGTACAGTACTGCCACAAAATACAGCCAACTCACCGTACGCTTCGATACCAGGAATGTAAAACAGAAAGTTTTCTGAGTAAAGTTGCGCCGAACCTGGGATTATTTTAGATAACAGCTTATCACGCCTCTCTCCAAAGAGCTCCATCCTGAAGATTTGAAAGAAGAAGAGAAAAGTATGCTGTCTTTTCGTTCGTATCGAA
>NC_090886.1:40021922-40036922 GCF_036669925.1 Montipora capricornis
TTATAAGTATGCGAAATAGCGCTTATCACCACTTAAAGGATTTCATCAACAGACGGAACAATCGTAACATTCTATAGAGCTCGACCATATGGGCCAGTGCACTCTTGACAAAGACATTTATTGGTGATACTGAATAACGTATTTTCGGAGGCCCTCAGAATCAATCATCAACGCCAATCGATCTTACCAACTATGGCCTTCGAGCCTTTATTTAACAGGTTTTACAAAAGTGTCAGTTTCTCTGATGAAATCTTAAACAGTGCCCGCATCAGGGGCAGATCTAGGATAAATGATGACCGGTTTCCAAAACAACGAAAACGTTTTTAGGGGGTCAGGGGGTGTGCTCCCCAGGGAATTATTTTTTAATTTCAACCCTCCCCTTTCCCGTGTTTGTGACCGATTTCCGTAAAACGATGGAAACCGGTATGGATCCGTCCCAGCGTATACAAGCGTAAGCACCAACACTGCCACAATGAGAATACTTCCGGCAACGGTTAGGTTTAGGCCAAGACAGCTTATGTGGTAACTTCCTATGATGTCATGTGAAACTGGCCCATCGCTGCGTGATTTTTTCCAACCGGCTAAAACAGAGTTTTGACATCAAAATGGAGCTGGTTACACTATTTCTAGTAAGTGCAAAGAGCGAGGAACATAATTAGATAGTTGCTTGGCAACGGGAAAAAGGATTACAGTGTACTGAAAAACCAGAGTCCTACGCAGGAATCGAACCCAGGACTTCTACAACACTGGTCGGGTGCTCTACCTAATGCGGTACAAGATTAGAACCTTGTGGAACCAGGTTACATATCTTCGTTCTTCTCGGGTGAAGCAATATCGAAGACGTTGATCGAGGATCGAGCACACACGTTTATGGGACAGCTGTCGAAGAGTATAGCACGTCTTGTAAGCTACAGCTACATGTTTCACCAATACAGAAATAAACCTGAACAATCATTCAAGCTAACCTTAGGCCTTCTTAGACCTAAACAAGGCCTAATTAGACCCAGCTTTAATGAATGTTTAGGTTTGTTTCTGTATTGGTAAAACATGTAGCTTACAAGACGTGCTACACTCTTCGATCGTTGTCCCACAAACGCGTGTGCTCGATCCTCGATCAACCCCTTCGATGTGTGCTCGTTCCTTGATCAACCCCTTCGATATACCCACGAGCCTCCGGGCTCGAAAAGACAATTTTAAACTCCTCTTACCACAGGCACCCCAAGCTCAGTGTGAGCATGGCCGACAAAAATATAAGGATTTGTACGGGAATCCCGATAAAAAGCTTAAGATAATTACAAGAAAAAATTATCAACTAAAAAGCCTAACCTTGTTGCCGTTGTAGATAGCTTCCTTCCTGTGTGGTTATTTTCCAGATCTGACGCGATTTGAGCCATGTGTCAATTTCTCGGTTGTCAACGGGATTCCCATACAAATCCTTATAATTATTTTTGTCGGCCATGCTCACACTGAGCTTGGGGCGCCTGTGCTCAAACATGTAAATTTAGCCACCGAAGGTAAATGTTTTACACTATGGACCATCATGGTAGTATGGACAAATATATAAATTATTGCGAATTTGAGTTTTATTTTTCAAGCCTTACCGATGTTTCCTTGGTTCACAACGTCTGCTCTTTCAGCTCCGTGCTTAAACGACGGTTGTGCAATGAGAGAACTTGTATTTTCCACAGGGGCCAGATATTTCTATGTAAAGAAAAGAAAAAAAAAGAAAACGTTAATTGCACGTAATGTTGCTCGTGTTTTTAAGACTGTCGATGTAATCCGTCTCCTGCAGTAACTGAAAGCTGACTAACAGTAGAACCTCCCTTGGCAACTCCTAACCGACCCTCTCTCATAAACGACCCAACCAGTTTTCCAATTGGTACGATAACTCGCCTTGCACCATTGTGTAACAAAGTTACCCTCATATGTATGCGGATAAAGTCTGTTGGCTCTCTACTCCGCTCCGATCTAGGTTTTTCCACTGTCTTTCTCTCTTCACTCACATATTTGATTTGACCTACTTTAACACAATTTCATTTGATTCCAAGGTTTCCCAATAACTACCGTATTTGTGCTTGGCCATCTCAACGTGCTGCCACTGCTGCTGATGAAGATGACAATAATGATGATGGTGATGATGATGACGATGACGACTGTGATGATGATAACGACGACAATGATAACAATATTATGGAATTCAAAGTTAGAAAGGTCATCGCAGTTAGCTGAGCAACCTGAGCAGTTGCGAAAAAATCCAAGCTTGAACGGGTGCACTTGTTCTACCAACTGGGCTATCAATTAAGCCATCTGGAAGCTGTTTCAAGACTGAACATTTATTTTTTAGGTTTGCTTGCAACTGTTTATGTTGCTTATCTACCGACGATGATCGTTCCAACTTTTATTTCATTTTCATCTAGATCTTCTTAGATGATGATATTGATGGCAAACCTCTTATACATGTGTAAAGAGGATATTACAACATTGTTCTTGCCACTCAAACGTCACATTCAGACTTTCTCACCACCGTGTAATATCCTCTATTTATTCATATGGACAATAAATAAACATGGTAGAGATTGAAAAGAATGCTTTTATGCAAGGTCTGGGTATTAACACTTACAACAAAAAGCGGGAATCAGGACGTCGCAGCTCAATATGACCACTCGTGTTAGATACGAAAAATACGCCACTCGGTTCACGGATGTAGTGGCCGTTTTACCGGGAAGTAAAACACTCCCAATAAAAGCGATGTCATTGGTGTTTGCTAGGGGCAGATTCAACTGTACAAAATGGTTGTCAGGGGAAAAGGATTTTTGAAACAAAGGTGATGAGGAAGATAGCAAACGAAAACATCGCAACAGTGAAGGTCAAGTGACTCAATTAATGACAGGTAGCTGATTATAAGCGACCACATTGTACGTTGTTGATGAACAACCACATCACCACATGCAGTTGCAGACCAGACACGCACACACGGGATGACCAGACAAGAGAGATGGAATTCCATAGTAATGATCACGAGGTTTGAAGAACAGCAGATGAGAAAAAACACAAGAAAAAATAAAACATTTTTAAAAGTTTGACAAGACATGTATGTTGTTTTATTTCTTCAAGTAATGATCAAGAATGAAAACACGGAAGGGTTAGCCACCTTTCGAGTAAATATAGTTATGTCCAAAGAGTGATTCGAAAATGATTTCATTTTTGGGCTTACCAACAAGTGGGAGCATTGCGACATCGCATCGTCCAGCAAACCAAGGAAGACTGTCTTACAATATGTGTTTACAACTTCTAAACCCTTGTTCACCTGCACAGAAAGAATCACGATAATCTTTGTGTTGGCGCCACTTCAGTTTTCAATCGAGAGATAAAGAACAAAAAATATATACTGTACATGTATATATACACTTGTAGACCAGAAAATAATGGGCAAATAATCAATTGTGACAAGATATGCACAAAATAAACAGCAAGCCGATTTTAATGTTCAGTGCCACGAAATGCGCCCTTTCCATCTCTTCAACTTCAACATAACATCCGTCCTAATATTCTGCAAAGCGTCCACCAAAGTCTTCTCTTTCTCTTCAAGTAAACAGGCACAGTTATGATAACCTTCCTTTAAAAATAACTATAATGCCCGCGCTAACCATGTTGTTCAAAATGGTTTAGACTTCATAGGACACTTTATGTTAATTTAAATTAAGCGTGCATCTAATTGTGTGTTTATATGGACGTAAGTGACATTACGAGGACGAAGAAAATACACGCAACCGAGCAAATCTTAACAAGTATCTGACTTGGAAAATATCTAGGAATTTAAATAGCGAGAAAAAAAGGCTTTATAGAGCGGTTTCCGATTGACTGTGGGAAGGACATATCAATATCAGCAACTCAGTTATCCATTATAAGCGTAAGACTGGCTACAAAATCTTGCACCAAGTTAATAAAAGTTTTATTTATTATATACAACTCAGTAATTACTCTATCGCTGCGTTTCCATGGAACTTCCGTATTGCTCTCTATAACCTTTTCATGCATTAATTCGTCATTGACTAATCAGACACGCGATATTTTGTTGACTGTATAATAAGGTGGGCTTCTTTTATTTTTCACACCTTCTCTGAAGTTGCTGCTTTGGTTTAGTTTTACAGCACTCAATGTGCCCTATGCAGCTGGCGATCACATGGTACAAGAACTGCCATACTGGTGAGCAAATTGCGTAATGGGACATCTAAAACAATGAAAATGTAAATCGAGTTGCTTTGTTTAAAGAGATGCTCCAGTGCGCAGTATGGCGGTTTTTGCATCATTTGATTGCCAACTTCAAAGGGCCCATAGACTATTTTCCCATTCCCATAATGCGATACGTTTAGGGGGTTCTTTACATAAAAAGCAATACAGTCAAGTTCATTACTCCTTGGACTGTATTGTGCTTCAGTGAAACGGATGTTCATAATTTGTTTTAATGCAAATAACCCCTCAAAATGAGCTCTATTATGGAATTTGCAAAGATAGCGAATTGAAAGCAGTCGTATTGACTGGTAATTCATCAAAGAAAAAAATTGCTTTTCATCGATAAAAGCTAAGCCACAATGTGAAAACGAATCCAAGTTCCTAAATTGACATATTCCAACTGCAGTACCTCAGAAGTAAGTGGTAGGGTTCCTGTAACAATTTTTCCTTCCAAGTGGGGATTGATAATTGTCATGCAGTCTAGCATCCTGAGTAACACTTGTCCTTGATATTGGAGATTACTACTTTTCTCCCTCCTGAAAAAAAAAAAGGAGACATTTCCTATAAAAATAAGTCTTACGTGTAGGTATCAATAAAAAGTGAAAGACTATTCCGAGATTTAGTATGCCTAGTAAATGCGGTAGTGTCCAGACAGGTTAAAAAGAAAAACTTCACTTCCGGTTGCTCTTTGTGTCCCCAAAACACCTTATCCCAAATGGCCACCATTTTTGTATTTTTTTGTGTCCTTGCAAATTAGCCCTTTCATCCTCGCTTTCAAACGTAAAATTCAAAGGAATATTTAACCTTGAACGAGGCCAAAAGGGCCAATTTGACAGGTTGAGGCCCGAAAGCAACACGGCAGGAGCCCGCGGCCGACTTTAAATGGCCCGCGTAAACGACAGCGGTTGCTGCCAATGCTTTTTCAACCGTTTCAACCTTGTTTGATGCCGGTTGAAAAAGTTGATCAATCAAACCAACCGAAAATGGTTTTTTTACCAATAGAACACTGAAAACCCCAACCAACCCAACCAACTAAAAACGGTTGATCCCAATAGAACACGGCCTCAGTCTAGAGAGTGTAAAGACTTTAATGTTAAGACCGCAAGATTGTATTTTACGGAAAATAAAGAACCTACAGTCCTCAGAAAGGCTGCGAGGTGAATTTTTTACCCTATGCGCAAGAAACAAAAAAAAAAAACGCTTTACTAGACTGCTGAAAAACCAGAAAGCATCCTTTTCCGGAAAAATCAATGACAAAATACTCAATGGAACAATCTTTGACACAATGTGAATGAAAAACGAGACTGATGAACAGACAGATGCTCTTTATAGAAATACGGCAGATACAATTATTTTTACGTGGGATGCCATAGGCATACCACATCTAAAAATGGGTCGAGTTCCTTGTTTTTTTTTGTTTTTCTTCATTGCAGCTTTGTTCCAACGACAATGGAGACCCTGGGAACGAGGATGTCTTCATTGGCCGCACTTTCATGACAGCCGTTGTCTCGCTTAACATTCCTGAAAGTGGTTTGTTTGCAGACTTCATTAAGCGGCTTAAAAATGATACGTGTTTTCAAGGGTAAGATTAAATGAGGAGAGAGCACGTGCCAACACAAAAATAAAAATAATAAAAATAGTACGCCTGTTATACAATAACAATGAAACAATCAAAGAAACGACGGAACAGAACAACAACAACTGTTAAGAATCCCAACTTGCCGGAGGCAAACCAGTTGGCTATTTACAAGTGCAGCTGGGAAGTTGAGCCAGGGACTACCAGGATCAAATTCAACGAGTGGTCCGAGCGAGTCTTGAACCCGGGTTCTCCGGATTTCAAGGCAAGCGCCCTAACCACTGGGTCACACTGCCTCCCCGATTTGAATAACAGTAAGCGATTCCTTAAACGCTACAAGATTTTTCAAACACGTTTAAGAAAGCGAGCAACTTTACGACATTATCATGTTAAAACGTGAAAAGTACAAGGTGTAATACGAATGTAAAAATGATGTGAACCTTACAAAGAACTGGTGAAAAATTCCTTCAGATGATGTCTGTATGCCAAGAAGTGATTCTGTACAACATCTGAGGCACCCATCTGTGGATTATAAAAAGATTAACTTAGGCAAAGGAGAGACGTGATTCTCGGACTTAGCTGGACAGTTTAAAGAAACGTCTCTTGCAGACGGTGCAAGCTATGAAACCACTTAGGAGCAGGTCTCTATTCGAAAATTTCAGCTGTCAATAAGAGACAATTGCTTAAATTGTCCAGATATTTAAGTGCAAGGATCACTTCTCTCCTTTGTCTATGACCTGCACTTCTAGAAATACAGCTCCATGAAATGGCCAAATTTACATGAGCAATGGAGCGAAATGTTTCAACGTTCCAAGTTTAGGGGAGCTGGTACAATATGAAGACAAGAAGTAACGCGCGCTTCATTTAAAGCTCAGGTAAAATTCGCTTTTCAACCACTGGGTCCAGTTGTTCAAAAGCAGCTTTAAAATATTATAATCTTCGGTTACAGCGGTTACCAGTCACCTTAGCCCCTGAAAAACTTTTTTTTACACTTTCCGAAACTAAATTTTGGGTGGACGTCAATCAAACGTTTCCATGACGAATTCGACTGCCGCAAGGTGAACACGATTATTGTCATGGAAACATTCGATTGACGTCCACCAAGAAATGAAAAGTCATCGAGGGGCACGTGTGACTGATAACCGCTGCAAACAGCAACCTAGCTTTGAATTTTGCCCAATGAAAAAGCCTTGACATCGTACTCTTATGCAGAAGGAAAGTAAAGTCTGTGTCAAAACTGAGGACCAAAAATCTAGTGGAAACATTTTTTCGTCACAAAATCAACTACAAGTCGAGTTTCCAGTAATCTAGCACTAGCTTAATCTGGGGCTCTGGTTGATATCCTTGCAATCCTCCTCAAAACGCCGTTGGCAGACCTTAGGGTATTGGGAAGAAGAAATGTACATGCATGTAAATCAAAATACAGTTGTACGTTTGCCATATGTTATATTCTGGCCCCAGTTGTTCAACGGCTGGATAACGTCATTCAGTGGATAGGTCACTAGACTGTATCTAGAATGTAAAATATACTTCACGTTAAACAGTGTCCAAGGTTTTCGTACCTACTCTTACTTAGTTGTGCCTAAACATGAATACTCATGCCAGCGAAAGGAAATACTGAAATCATTGCAGACTGAAACTGTTAGATTGTGACTTATCCACTGGATAAAGTTATCCAGCCATTTGAACACCTGGGCCTGGTGGTATTTAAGGTGATTTGGGTTCGTTTTGCAAGCCCCTTGGCATACTCTGCATATATATTGTTAGCTTTGCTGCCTGCCATCAAACCTTGGTCACTGCAGCCAGTTTGGGGTTCTCAGAAACAGAAGTGTCCCTCAGAATAAAAACAACAATACTATTGTTTTCTCCTTCGATGTGGAAATTAACCGAATATTTTTTTCACGTAATTTAAATCTTTTGTATGTTCGAAAATTGATTTTCGTTCTTTACCCTAACGCGTGCATGTATTCTCTAGACCTCCGAATTCCAAGCTTATTTTCTACATTCATACGCTCTTTTAGTTGTTTAAATATGGCTGACGCACTTGTGTGTAACTGTTTTTGTCATCTACAGTATGAATACATACCCCACATGACAAGAAGAATGTTACAAGGTCTTGAACCAATTGGTTTTGCTGAATAACCAAGTGAAGTTGATAAGCATTGCTTCGCAGCAGTCGGTAAGCTTCCACCAAACATGAAGATTGATCTTCAGGATTATCCCTAACAAAAAAATAAATGCAGTACAATACACAACGAACAGGCTATCAAACCAACAGGTAATACCATTTTAACTGCACACAAAGAAGTTTGTCAGATGACTGCACTATCGGCCAGGGCAGAGCCAAACAGTGTAATGTAACGTTAAGTGCACTCACCTGTTTACAAGAACCAGGAGAACAACACAATGCAGCATTCTCATGAAATCAGAACTTTCTCTAAGATCAAATATTTGGTCCTTGAAGTACGTTCTGCAGAACAGTGATCGTTAAAATTAAATTGACACACTGGACGTCTTACCTCAACATCTTTCCACACCCTTTTGAATATTGAGCATTTTATGGCTGGCCCCAAGGGAAACAGTGAGTTTTGTTTCTCCGAAACCCTCAATGTTCCCCGAGGCGAAGCCGAAGGGAAACAAAACTCACTGTTTCCCGTGGGGTCAGTCATTAAGTGTTTTGTTATACCTACCAACTCAAAATAAAACAATACATGTATGTGTACGGATTTTTACACGGAATTTGCCGCTGTTTCAAACGTAAATCTCCTGATCACGTGCGAGTCGAAAGTTCAAGTCATTGTTTCCCTAGGGAGTTAGTGAGTTTGATCCATGACATGTGACACGTTCTCCTCCAATCGGAAAACGTACTTGAGTTGGGAGATATAACAATATGATTTATCCCATTGACTTATAGGAGTGAGAAAGCGATTCAGGAGTCAGTGGGTTGTTAATTAACCCTTCGACTCCTAGGAGTGAGAAGTAATACATTTTACTGTGTCGAAAACCAAACGATTTAAATCGTCAATGAGGGATGTTCAGGGGTCAATGGGTCGTCAGATGAAATAAATCCTAGCCAGCATAATGGGTGGTTTGGTGAATTTTAGAAGTTCTTTCCACCGGGGTTGACTTTCGACTGATCGCTTGAATGTAAATGGCCACGCGAAAAGCAAGCGAAGGGGGAGGGGGTGGGGAGAAAGAGCGAGAAACCGCCTGCAATACACCCTGCCACAACATTTTCGAAACCTCCCATTTTTGATCATGTGTGACGAGCACAAGTTTGATGTAACTACCTGCAAATCAAAGCGCGCCTTGCGTAAACATTGGCGGAAAAACAATTAATTCGCTAAGGAAAATATTTACAAGATCGAACGGAAATTTCAACCTACCTTTGACGTTTCCCTGTCCATGTTTCTACTGTGTGACAATGACATATAGTGGACAATTTTTTGTGAAAGTTATTAGAATGTCACTTTAGCACGTTGAGAAATGTCTTGTCCAGCGCATCTTCTGCCGATGCTGGAGCTTCCCAATGGACACATCTGGCAACCGGCAACGAGGTTGCCGTAGCCCTAATCCAACAGCATCTTTAATCTGGTCACCGATGCTTCTCAAAGTGTTGCTTATTGATGCAAGATACATTTCGCCGGCTAGAAAAAGCTGAAATATGCAGCTCTTGCCACATCCCTTGGGAGCCCACCAAAAAATCACCTCCATTATTTTATTATAGTGGTTTTACGTCTTTTTTCTCTTATTTAAGAACACCAGAAAATCTAAGCTACCGGCTCTTTTCGCTCGGTTTTGTCTTTACGCTTTTATGATAGGTAGCAGTAAATTTTGACTGACAGGTGAATTTTTTCTGACACTTTATCAGCCAATCAGGAACGATATTTTCTCCGCCCGCGGGCGAACGGAGGTTTCGAAAATGTTGATGGGTTGATTGCAGGCGGTTTCTCACTCTTTCTCCCCGCCCCCTCCCCCACCCGGCCTCGCGTTCTCGTTGGACTTTGGTCCAGGTTAGCACGGCCATATTCAAGTCAACCCCGGGTGGAAAAAAGCGTCTAAAATTCGCCAAACCAACTGCTATGCAGGCTAAAAAAATCCAAGTGCTCTGAACTGGGTGCTGCATGCCCACCTTATAGCATTGATAGTTTCATCACTGTAAGGTCCATCACCTCTTTGCATTATTGACTGCCCAGAAAGATTTGACGTTCTATTTGTGGCCGGTAACTGTAAATGAGACTTTGAAGCATCTTCGTTTCTTCTTGATGCCCCTGTTAATAATGTAATAATAACTTTAAAAATAACTTTAATAATCCATTTTTGACAGAGAAATACAACGGATTTACAATATAAGAAATAGTGTAAAAATTACAATAAAATAATTTCCAGATCTTGCGGTTTTACCTGGAAATAATGAATATAAATGTAAATATAGATACATGTATATAGGTGAACTATACATTTAAGAATTTAGCAGCCTTGAGGCTCTTGCTATAAAAGAGTTTTTGGGTTCCAGACCTTGGTATGACTACTGGACCAGGTTTGGATCGTAGATTGTAACTATGACTTATACTTGGCTTTGAGAAGAATGCTTGATTGGGATGACTGATGTCTTCTATCGTTCTTTCCAATTTACGCTTTGTTGCTTCCATTCGTCTCTGCTCCAACGCTGGGAGAGATGTTCTTGATATGCCTATGATATCCAGACACCTGTTTTGTATGGACTGTAAGTCGCCTTCCAGATACTGTGGTAGATCACCCCTGACTTGTGACGCATTCTCAAGGAGTGGACGGATTTCGGTACAATAAACTGTAGAGCCAATCCCCGAAGGCAACCTTGCTTTCCTACATTCACGAAGATAATATACTGTAATCTCTGGCAGGCTTTCTTTGTTGTTTGTTCAAAATGGTAGTTCCAACGTAGGTTATTTTGCTGCCATACTCCAAGTAGTTTAAACTGGGATACCCTCGCCAATTGTGTGTTATTTATTCGTAGAGTGTCCGGCTCGATAGGATTTTTGCAGAAGGAAATCCACATATCTTTAGTTTTCTTGGGTTCAGTAGCATATTATTTGTAGCAGCCCAACTTTGGAAGCCATCAAGGACTTTCTGCATATTTGATGAGCAGCCATTTGGTACACTCTCATAAACTGTACAGTCGTCAGCGTCTTTGCACATCCGTACTCGTTCCATTTCAACAGGTATAAAGTCGTCGAAGTCATCGATGAATATACTGAACAACAGAGGGGATATGACAGACCCTGGTGGTACTCCTGCTGGACAAATCTGCGTTGATGACAGACTGCCAGGGAGCTTTACTTGCTGTGTTCTTTCCTGAAGAAAGCTTTTTGTCCATAGCCACAGTGACTTGCTGATGCTCCTGTCTTTAAGTTTTGATAGAAGAATCGAGTGGTCGACCAGGTCGAAGGCCTTGCTAAAATCGATAAATAAGGAGTGGATAGCCTTTTTGCCCCCTGGTCTGTTATCTGTATCGTTAAACCATGTTTGCGTCATGTTAACAAGAGCCGATACGGTCGATCGACCTTGAGAGAGGGCATGTTGATTCCCTTTAACTCTAAAGGCATCCTTATTTAACATGATTTGTACTTTCTCTAAGAGTTAACCAAAGACGGGAAGAACAGATATCTGTCTGAAATCCGTCTCGATATCTTCTGGTGGACGAACTTTTGGAACAGGACTAACGAGAGCATGTTTATATAAAGCGGGATATTTCCTCTCAGAGATACTTGCGCAGAGAATATCATGGGCAACAACTGCCTGTTCTTCAGCAAAGTTTTTCAAAGTCCAGGCACTGATGTTGTCTGCGCCTGTTGCTTTCCTGGGGATAAGCTCTTTTAGTAACTTCTTGACTTGCCCAATACTTGGAAGGCAGGGAGGATTCATTGTCAGGTAAAGCATCAGAATCAACTAATGGAACAGCAGGAGTAGGATCTTTCTATGGTTTTGTGAAAATAATTATCTTGAAGCTTTTCAGCGATGGTACACATATCCTCAAATGTAGGGGTGTTTGAATTTGATTTGCAAGTGAATAATCACAAACAATAATATTGTGACCACATTTATGATACTTTATTTCACCTTCCAGGTTTTCAAGAAGAAACAAGAGAACATTGGCCTATTTCACCTAGAAAGATGTAAGGGTTGCCTTTTGGTGATATTTTGGAGGGAAAAATTATTTCTCAGACCAAGATGGTGTTATTCTTTTGTTTAATGCAATCGTCGTCATCATCATCATCATCATCCTTGCTTTTATCGCCTATTTCATTGAATTTTAGGAATGGGTGATGTCTAAGAGCATCCACCAAACAAACAAGGACCAGGAAATAAATCAAAACAACAGCGGAGCCCTGTGGTTGCACTTACTTGCACTTTCTGCTAGGGTAGCGGTGGCAGTGGCATTAAACCAAGACAAGTATTCCTTGACATGGAAACTGCTGGCAAACACTCCTTCATGCGCACTCCAGTATGGAAGAAGAGAGATGGGTGTTGATCTACAAGAGCCAAGAAACAGATAATTAATTGCACACCCAAAGTGGAAATATGCATCAATGATGTACCCTTGATTGAAAAAAAAAAACGTCTATGAAATTAATGACACAAGTCCTTGTAAGAATAAAAATAATTTAATGATAATCTTGTCAGCCCACTTCATGTAAAGTCAATTGAAAGATACACTATGAAACCCAACATTATATTTATCACATACGGGGAAAAATCACTGAATGCTGATCCAGTACGTACATACATAAAGTTTGTTTAAAACTCGAATTTACAGAGTGGCTCTATTCAGCTAATATCTTTGAGAGAAAACATAACAGCAGGCTACAGCTGGCTAACAAATCTATACCTTGTTAAGTTCGCATTTTTGAGCGTTGGAATAGATTTTTCGGTCCTAGGATTCTGACTACAAGTCGTATATTTTGAGGTGTTTTCATCCAGATACTAACCCGGCCGGAGAGGGCTTATTACTTTTGTCTTGAAAATCTGTCAGAAGCTCAGAGTACACGCTTAAACTTGTGGTGAAAACGAAGTTGTAAGGAAACTTGAAAATGATCAACATGCCAGCCTCGAAGCCAATGTTTCTCGATTCCCTTTGATTTTCTTCAATCTTTTTGGGTTAAGTAGTTTACTTCTTGTCTTCTCAGGGAGCTATTTATCGAAGACATCTGCCATGGCACTACAATGATATACGGTACCAAAGCAATATTGTGTACTATAATTAGAGCCATTACGCAAAGACAATTTGAATCTCCTGGAAAACAAAACACGGCTCAGTTGATAGTTACGGAATAAAGCCCTGTGTTTCTGCACTAATACACGTACGCAATGCGTCCCTTTTTTTTGCTCCTTGATGTCGTATACATTCTAGTCGATAATGTTGTCCGTGGTATCTATATAGGCAAAGACAGAATGTTCTCACCTCTCAGGGAGTAACTAGCACTGCGAAGAATAAATACCGGTAGTTCCTTTACATACTGTGGATATGTCGATTTAAATAAGCTGTTGTAAATTACCATAAGCCTTTTATGAATTCTTCCTTTGTGTAAAGATAACGTGTTTGCTGATTGGAATAATTTATAACTAAACCTTCTTCCGTTTAGGGATTGGCTGAGACGTAATCACAAGGGCATTATTGATAATCAAGAGGGCATGATTTACTTGATCCTGATTGGTAAAACAGTTGCTTATCCAGAGCAAGCGAAGTTACAAGAGAATCCTCTTCCAGATTCTGACTCTGATTAAACTGCTTTTTGTCAACATGTAAAATTCAGTTTAATTAAAATATGAGCTATTTCTGTCGACAGCAACGATTTGTTGGATTGAGCTTTAACCGAAGTTGGAATGATTTGTCGCAGCATTGAACGGGCTTCCCTAGATAATTTTGCATTTTATGTGATAAACATGTAATCGCAATGTGCCCTCGTAAATTAGGGATTAATTTCACTTGCATTTTCAAAGTTTTCCAAATTGCGAATTTTGTGAAAACTTTTAAAATACACTTGAAATTAATCCATAATTGCACTCGGGTCCATACGATTACATATACTAATTAATTACCCAGTGTCTTAGAACTACGTTAAGTCGAGGCTTCAGTGCCGCAAACAATCATCACTGAAAACATGTATTTCAATTTTTTTTCCAAGATAAAGTTTGAATGATTTTCTTGGGGACCTGCTCCTGCCTTAGGCTTTAAAAATTGAGAACAAGAAGAGGTTTCACTTTTTGCAACGTTTAACTTTTGACTTTATGTACCACTGTGTAATGAAAGGAAGGAGACATTAGCTAGTTATAGAACTTTCATGGACATCTATGAAAGTGGTGTACAGATATGACAGAGGGAGATAATTAATACAATATCTTCCCCTGGGTCAACTATTTGATAACTAACGTTTCTAATACATTGCATACTTTTATCAGTTCCATAATAAAAGCCTAAGATTCTGGTACCTTCTTTCGTCTGTTTTTATAAAATTCAAGTTGTACTGTTTGCAGCCTCTTCTATATTGTCTGTTCTCTGGCTGCAATCTAAACATGCACTATAATAAGAAATGCAAAACACAGATTGGAGTAGGTTTTATTACTTTTCTTAAAAGCAGGTAGAATCCTCCTAGGATAATGGATGACTAGTGTGGAGCAAGGCATAAGAATTTTTGGTTTTGTGCTTTTAGCAAAAAGTTTTCTGGTTTTTCAATATGACATATTTCACTAATACTGTATTTTCTTCGCCATATCTGGCTTCCAGTTTCCGGAAAAATAAACATGAGCAGTTTTTCAAATTTGACATCTGATGTGGTTGTCTGCAGTGTCTACTTTCTTGCCAGGTACAGTATATCTGCACCTCAACTGCATGATGTTACTAATTTTGGGTCACCATATTCGAAGCTCTGGGAATTATCTATTTCCAATAAAAGATTTTCCCTGAAGTCTTCTTTTTTGATTCAAGACCATTCAATGAAAGAATACAAAACATGTAGCTCTTAAACAATATCATGACGAAATTAATGTAGGTTTGCCCTTATGCTTCATGTGTCACCAATGTACCCAAATGATAAAGATTTTAAGAATTTGTTTAGTTCAAGCAAAATGCACAATGTAGCAGCTTTTTTGTGTGATATTTTAAAGTTTCCGATGGACCTCAATGCCCCCTCAGTGTGCTACTGAAAAGGTAA